>NW_027142264.1:1200000-1502500 GCF_036365525.1 Heterodontus francisci | reverse complement strand
TCTCCTGGTGTTTCTGCAGGAATTGTCCTTCATGCTCCAGCTCCTGAGCTGCTCCACAAACACTGTGATTTACGCCGTGACCCAGACTCAGTTCAGAGAGCAGGTGAAGAATGTGCTGAAATATCCCTTTAATACAATTGTTAAATTAATTCAATAATCAGAGGAGGGGGAGGGGCCTGTCACCATGGAGACAGAGCGGGGGAGGGGCCTCTCACCATGGAGACAGAGCGGGGGAGGGGCCTCTCACCATGGAGACAGAGCGGGGGAGGGGACTGTCACCATGGAGACAGAGCGGGGGAGGGGACTGTCACCATGGAGACAGAGCGGGGGAGGGGACTGTCACCATGGAGACAGAGCGGGGGAGGGGACTGTCACCATGGAGACAGAGCGGGGGAGGGGCCTCTCACCATGGAGACAGAGCGGGGGAGGGGCCTCTCACCATGGAGACAGAGCGGGGGAGGGGCCTCTCACCATGGAGACAGAGCGGGGGAGGGGCCTCTCACCATGGAGACAGAGCAGGGGAGGGGACTGTCACCATGGAGACAGAGCGGGGGAGGGGACTGTCACCATGGAGACAGAGCGGGGGAGGGGCCTCTCACCATGGAGACAGAGCGGGGGAGGGGCCTGTCACCATGGAGAAAGAATGGGGGGAGGGGCCTCTCACCATGGAGAAAGAGCGGGGGAGGGGCCTGTCACCATGGAGACAGAGCGGGGGAGGGGCCTCTCTCCATGGAGACAGAGCGGGGGAGGGGCCTCTCACCATGGAGACAGAGCGGGGGAGGGGACTGTCACCATGGAGACAGAGCGGGGGAGGGGCCTCTCACCATGGAGACAGAGCGGGGGAGGGGCCTGTCACCATGGAGACAGAGCGGGGGAGGGGCCTCTCACCATGGAGACAGAGCGGGGGAGGGGCCTGTCACCATGGAGACAGAGCGGGGGAGGGGACTGTCACCATGGAGACAGAGCGGGGGAGGGGCCTCTCTCCATGGAGACAGAGCGGGGGAGGTGACTGTCACCATGGAGACAGAGCGGGGGAGGGGACTGTCACCATGGAGACAGAGCGGGGGAGGGGCCTCTCACCATGGAGACAGAGCGGGGGAGGGGCCTCTCACCATGGAGACAGAGCGGGGGAGGGGCCTCTCACCATGGAGACAGAGCGGGGGAGGGGCCTGTCACCATGGAGACAGAGCGGGGGAGGGGCCTGTCACCATGGAGACAGAGCGGGGGAGGGGCCTCTCACCATGGAGACAGAGCGGGGGAGGGGCCTCTCACCATGGAGACAGAGCGGGGGCGGGGCCTCTCTCCATGGAGACAGAGCGGGGGAGGGGCCTGTCACCATGGAGACAGAGCGGAGGAGGGGCCTCTCTCCATGGAGACAGAGCGGGGGAGGGGACTGTCACCATGGAGACAGAGCGGGGGAGGGGACTGTCACCATGGAGACAGAGCGGGGGAGGGGCCTCTCTCCATGGAGACAGAGCGGGGGAGGGGACTGTCACCATGGAGACAGAGTGGGGGAGGGGCCTGTCACCATGGAGACAGAGCGGGGGAGGGGCCTGTCACCAAGGAGACAGAGCGGGGGAGGGGCCTGTCACCATGGAGACAGAGCGGGGGAGGGGACTGTCACCATGGAGACAGAGCGGGGGAGGGGACTGTCACCATGGAGACAGAGCGGGGGAGGGGCCTCTCACCATGGAGACAGAGCGGGGGAGGGGACTCTCACCATGGAGACAGAGCGGGGGAGGGGCCACTCACCATGGAGACAGAGCGGGGGAGGGGACTGTCACCATGGAGACAGAGCGGGGGAGGGGACTGTCACCATGGAGACAGAGCGGGGGAGGGGCCTGTCACCATGGAGACAGAGCGGGGGAGGGGCCTCTCACCATGGAGACAGAGCGGGGGAGGGGCCTCTCACCATGGAGACAGAGCAGGGGAGGGGACTGTCACCATGGAGACATAGCGGGGGAGGAGACTGACACCATGGAGACAGAGCGGGGGAGGAGCCTGTCACCATGGAGACAGAGCGGGGGAGGGGCCTGTCACCATGGAGACAGAGCGGGGGAGGGGCCTGTCACCATGGAGACAGAGCGGGGGAGGGGACTGTCACCATGGAGACAGAGCGGGGGAGGGGCCTCTCACCATGGAGACAGAGCGGGGGAGGGGCCTGTCACCATGGAGACAGAGCGGGGGAGGGGACTGTCACCATGGAGACAGAGCGGGGGAGGGGAATGTCACCATGGAGACAGAGCGGGGGAGGGGCCTGTCACCATGGAGACAGAGCGGGGGAGGGGCCTCTCACCATGGAGACAGAGCGGGGGAGGGGACTGTCACCATGGAGACAGAGCTGGCGAGGGGCCTCTCACCATGGAAACAGAGCGGGGGAGGGGCCTGTCACCATGGAGACAGAGCGGGGGAGGGGCCTCTCACCATGGAGACAGAGCGGGGGAGGGGCCTCTCACCATGGAGACAGAGCAGGGGAGGGGACTGTCACCATGGAGACAGAGCGGGGGAGGAGACTGTCACCATGGAGACAGAGCGGGGAGGAGCATGTCACCATGGAGACAGAGCGGGGGAGGGGCCTCTCACCATGGAGACAGAGCGGGGGAGGGGCCTCTCACCATGGAGACAGAGCGGGGGAGGGGACTGTCACCATGGATACAGAGTGAGGGAGGGGCCTGTCACCATGGAGACAGAGCGGGGGAGGGGACTGTCACCATGGAGACAGAGCGGGGGAGGGGCCTGTCACCATGGAGACAGAGCGGGGGAGGGGCCTGTCACCATGGAGACAGAGCGGGGGAGGGGACTGTCACCATGGAGACAGAGCGGGGGAGGGGCCTGTCAACATGGAGACTGAGCGGGGGAGGGGCCTCTCACCATGGAGACAGAGCGGGGGAGGGGCCTCTCACCATGGAGACAGAGCGGGGGAGGGGCCTCTCACCATGGAGACAGAGCGTGGGAGGGGCCTCTCACCATGGAAACAGAGCGGGGGAGGGGCCTGTCACCATGGACACAGAGCGGGGGAGGGGCCTCTCACCATGGAGACAGAGCGGGGGAGGGGCCTCTCACCATGGAGACAGAGCAGGGGAGGGGACTGTCACCATGGAGACAGATCGGGGGAGGAGACTGTCACCATGGAGGCAGAGCGGGGGAGGAGCCTGTCACCATGGAGACAGAGCGGGGGAGGGGCCTGTCACCATGGAGACAGAGCGGGGGAGGGGCCTGTCACCATGGAGACAGAGCGGGGGAGGGGACTGTCACCATGGAGACAGAGTGGGGGAGGGGCCTGTCACCATGGAGACAGAGCGGGGGAGGGGACTGTCACCATGGAGACAGAGCGGGGGAGGGGCCTGTCAACATGGAGACTGAGCGGGGGAGGGGCCTCTCACCATGGAGACAGAGCGGGGGAGGGGCCTCTCACCATGGAGACAGAGCGGGGGAGGGGCCTCTCACCATGGAGACAGAGCGTGGGAGGGGCCTCTCACCATGGAGACAGAGCGGGGGCGTGGTCTGTTTCCAAGGTGACGGGAGTGGGGGCGGGGTCTGTTACCAAAGTGACGGCGAGTGGGGGCGGGGTCTGTTTCCAAGGTGACGGGAGTGGGGGCGGGGTATGTTTCCAAGGTGACGGGAGTGGGGGCAGGGTATGTTTCCAGGGTGACGGGAGTGGGGGCGGGGTCTGTTACCAAGGTGACGGAGTGGGGGCGGGGTCTGTTACCAAGGTGACGGGAGTGGGGGCGGGGTCTGTTACCAAGGTGACGGGAGTGGGGGCGGGGTCTGTTACCAGGTGACGGGAGTGGGGGCGGGGTCTGTTACCAAGGTGACGGGAGTGGGGGCGGGGTCTGTTACCAAGGTGACGGGAGTGGGGGCGGGGTCTGTTTCCAGAGTGACGGGAGTGGGGGCGGGGTCTGTTTACAGAGTGACGGGAGTGGGGGTGGGGTCTGTTTCCAGAGTGACGGGAGTGGGGGGCGGGGTCTGTTTCCAGAGTGACGGGAGTGGGGGCGGGGTCTGTTTCCAGGGTGACGGGGAGTGGGGGCGGGGTCTGTTTCCAGGGAGACGGGAGTGGGGGCGGGGTCTGTTTCCAGGGTGACGGGAGTGGGGGCGGGGTCTGAATCTTTCTGATTCTTTTATAATCCCTTTCAAACTAAAAGAATCCTGATAATTATTGATAATTCTTTATAATAATTTATAAACATTTACTGACCTTTACAACCTTTATAAACTGTTTATAATTCATCCTCTCACTTTGTAAATATTTATAATATTTATGATTGTCTGTGATTTATTATCTTTTATGAGATTTTATTCTCATTTATAATCTGTTACATTCACTGCCCTGGACAGAAAACATTGAAAATGATCCCCGTGGATTACTCTCAATTCAAACAGATCACAGTGCATATCATTTAAAATGGCCGCAGCACATGTCGTGTAAAATGGCCGCAGTGAAGGTGACATCAAACAGACCACAGTGCATATCATTTAAAATGGCCACAGCACATGTCACGTAAAATGGCTGCAGTCAAGGTGACATCAAACAGACCACAGAGCATAACATTTAAAATGGACGCAGTGACGGTGACATCAAACAGACCACAGTGCATATCATTTAAAATGGCCGCAGCACATGTCGCGTAAAATGGCCGCAGTGAAGGTGACATCAAACAGACCACAGTGCATATCATTTAAAATGGCCGCAGCACATGTCACGTAAAATGGCTGCAGTCAAGGTGACATCAAACAGACCACAGAGCATAACATTTAAAATGGACGCAGTGACGGTGACATCAAACAGACCACAGTGCATATCATTTAAAATGGCCGTACCATATGTCACGTAAAATGGCCGCAGTGAAGGTGACATCAAACAGACCACAGAGCACATCATTTAGAATGGCCGCAGCACATGTCACTTAAAATGGCCGCGGTGCAGGTGACATCAAACAGACAACAGTGCATATCATCAGATCGAACTGGCCTTTGTTAAAACCAGCTGGAGTGGTACTGAGTCCCACACACACACCAGGAAACAGCCAATTCAATTTAGACCTCTATTAATGCCAGCTGAGTGGTACTGAGCCCCACTCACACACCAGATAAGAGCCATTTGAATTTGAGCCTATATTAATACCAGCTGGAGTGGTACTGAGGCTCATTCACATACCGGGAAAGAACCAATTCAATCCAGGCCCCTATTAATACCAGCTGGAGTAAAATTAACTCCCATTTACACACCAGGAAAGAGCCAATTCAATCCAGGTCTCTATTAATACCAGCTGGAGAGGGACTGAGTCTCACTCACACACGGGGAAAGAGCCAATTCAATCCAGGCCTCTATTTATACCAGCTGGAGTAAAATTAACTCCCATTCACACACCAGGAAAGAGCCAATTGAAACCGAGCCTATATTATCACCAGCTGGAGTGGTACTGAGTCCCACTGACACACCAGGAAAGAGCCAATTCAATGCAAACCTTTATTAATACCAGCTGGAGTGGTACTGAGCCCCACTCACACACCAGGAAAAAGCTAATTAAAGCCAGACCGCCATTGATACCAGCTGGAGTGGGACTGAGACCCACTCACACACCAGGAAAGAGATAGTTCATTCCAGGCTTCCATTAATACTAGCTGGAGTGGCACTGAGTCCCACTAACACCCCAGAAAGAGCCAATTCCATCCAGGTCTCTATTAATACCAGCTGGAGTGGAATTAACTCCCACTCACACAACAGGAAAGAGCAAATTCAATCCAGACCTCTATTAATACCAGCTGGAGTGGTACTGAGTCCCACTTACACACCAGAAAGAGCCAATTCAACCCAAGCCTCTATTAATACCAGCTGGAGGGGTACTGAGTCCCACTCACACAGCAGGAAAGGGACAGTTCATTACAGGCCTCTATTAATAGCAGCTGGAGTGGCAGTGAGTCCCACTCACACCAGGAGAGAGCCAATTCAATCGAGGCTTATATCAATACCAGTAGGAGTGGTATTGAGTCCCACTCACACACCAGTAAAGAGCCAATTCAATCCAGGCCTCTATTTATACCAGCTGGAGTGGTACTGAGAGCCACTCACACACCAGGAAAGAGGCAATTCAATCCAGATATCTATAAATACCAGCTGGAGTGGTACTGAGTCCCACTCACTCACCAGGAAGGAGGCAATTCAATCCAGACCTCTATTAATACCAGCTGGAGTGGTACTGAGTCCCACTTACACACCAGAAAGAGCCAATTCAACCCAAGCCTCTATTAATACCAGCTGGAGGGGTACTGAGTCCCACTCACACAGCAGGAAAGGGACAGTTCATTACAGGCCTCTATTAATACCAGCTGGAGTGGCAGTGAGTCCCACTCACACCAGGAGAGAGCCAATTCAATCGAGGCTTATATCAATACCAGCAGGAGTGGTATTGAGTCCCACTCACACACCAGTAAAGAGCCAATTCAATCCAGGCCTCTATTTATACCAGCTGGAGTGGTACTGAGAGCCACTCACACACCAGGAAAGAGGCAATTCAATCCAGGTATCTATAAATACCAGCTGGAGTGGTACTGAGTCCCACTCACTCACCAGGAAGGAGCCAATTCAATCCAGACCTCTATTAATACCAGCTGGAGTGGTACTGAGTCCCACTTACACACCAGAAAGAGCCAATTCAACCCAAGCCTCTATTAATACCAGCTGGAGGGGTACTGAGTCCCACTCACACAGCAGGAAAGGGACAGTTCATTACAGGCCTCTATTAATACCAGCTGGAGTGGCAGTGAGTCCCACTCACACCAGGAGAGAGCCAATTCAATCGAGGCTTATATCAATACCAGTAGGAGTGGTATTGAGTCCCACTCACACACCAGTAAAGAGCCAATTCAATCCAGGCCTCTATTTATACCAGCTGGAGTGGTACTGAGAGCCACTCACACACCAGGAAAGAGGCAATTCAATCCAGGTATCTATAAATACCAGCTGGAGTGGTACTGAGTCCCACTCACTCACCAGGAAGGAGCCAATTCAATCCAGACCTCTATTAATAACAGCTGGAGTGGTACTGAGTCCCACTCACACAGCAGAGAAGAGACAGTTCATTCCAGGACTCTATTAACACCGGGTGTTCTGGCACTGTGTCCCACTCACACACCAGAAAGAGCCAATTCATTCTAGGCCTCTATTAATACCAGCTGGAGTGATACTGATTCTCACAGACGCACCAGGAAAGAAACAATTCCATCCAGACCTCTATTAATACCAGCTGGAGTGATACTGATTCTCACGGACACACCAGGAAAGAGACCATTCCATCCAGACCTCTAATAATACCAGCAGGATGGTACTGAGCCCCCCTCAGGCACCAGCAAGAGCCAATTCAATCCAAGCCTCTATTAATACCAGCTGGAGTGGTACTGAGTCCCACACACACATCAAGAAGTGCCAATTCAATCCAGACCTCTTAATACCAGCTGGAGTGGTACTGAGTCCCACTCACTCACCAGGAAGGAGCCAATTAAATTCAGACCACGATTAATAACAGCTGGAGTGGTTCTGAGCCCCACTCACTCACCAGGAAGGAGCCAATTAAATTCAGACCTCAATTAATACCAGCTGGAGTGGTACTGAGCCCCACTCACTCACCAGGAAGGAGCCAATTAAATTCAGACCTCAATTAACACCAGCTGGAGTGGTACTGAGTCCCACTCACTAACCATGAAAGAGCCAATTAAATCCAGACCTCAATTAATACCAGCTGCAGTGGTACTGAGTCCCTCTCACTCACCAGGAAGGAGCCAATTCAATCCAGACCTCTATTAATACCAGCTGGAGTGGTACTGAGCCCCACTCACACACCAGGCAAGAGCCATTTCGATCCAGGCCTCGATCTATAGCGACTGGAGTGGGACTGAGAGCCACTCACACACCAGGAAAGAGGCAATTCAATCCAGGTATCTATTAATACCAGCTGGAGTGGTACTGAGTCCCACTCACTCACCAGGAAGGAGCCAATTCAATCCAGACCTCTATTAATAACAGCTGGAGTGGTACTGAGTCCCACTCACACAGCAGAGAAGAGACAGTTCATTCCAGGACTTTATTAACACCGGGTGTTCTGGCACTGTGTCCCACTCACACACCAGAAAGAGCCAATTCATTCTAGGCCTCTATTAATACCAGCTGGAGTGATACTGATTCTCACGGACACACCAGGAAAGAGACCATTCCATCCAGACCTCTAATAATACCAGCAGGATGGTACTGAGCCCCCCTCAGGCACCAGCAAGAGCCAATTCAATCCAGACCTCTTTTAATACCAGCTGGAATGCTTCTGATTCACACTCACACACCAGGAAAGAGCAAATTCAAACCAGATCTCTATTAATACCAGCTGGAGTGGTACTGAGTCTCACTCACACACCAGGAAAGAGACAATTCAATTTAGGCCTCTTTTAATACCAGCAGGAGTGGCACTAATCCCCACTCACTCACCAAAAAAGGGCCAATTCAATCCATGTCTCTATTAATAGCAGAAGGAGTGGAACTGAGCCCCGCTCACACACCAGGAAGTGGCTAACTCAATCCAGGCCTCTATTAATACCAGCTGGAGTGGTACTGAGTCCCACACACACCAGGAAAGAGACCATTCCATCCAGACCTCTAATAATACCAGCAGGATGGTACTGAGCCCCCCTCAGGCACCAGCAAGTGCCAATTCAATCCAAGCCTCTATCAATACCAGCTGGAGTGGTACTGAGTCCCACTCACACCAGGAAAGAGCAAATTCAACCAGATCTCTATTAATACCAGCTGGAGTGGTACTGAGTCTCACTCACACACCAGGAAAGAGCCAATTCAATTCAGGCCTCTTTTAATACCAGCAGGAGTGGCACTAATCCCCACTCACTCACCAAAAAAGAGCCAATTCAATCCAGACCTCTATTCATACCAGCTGGAGTGGTACTGAGTCCCACTCACACCCCAGGAAAGAGAGAATTCAATCCAGACCTCTATTAATACCAGCTGGAGTGGTACTGAGTCCCACTCACACCCCAGGAAAGAGAGAATTCAATCCAGACCTCTATTAATACCAGCTGGAGTGGTACTGAGTCCCACTCACACACCAGGAAAGAGCCAATTGAATCCAGAACACTAATTAATACCAGCTGGAGTGGTACTGAGCCCCACTCACACACCAGGAAAGAGAGAATTCAATCCAGACCTCTATTAATACCAGCTGGAGTGGTACTGAGTCCCACTCACACCCCAGGAAAGAGAGAATTCAATCCAGACCTCTATTAATACCAGCTGGAGTGGTACAGAGCCCCATTCACACACCAGGAAAGAGAGAATTCAATCCAGACCTCTATTAATACCAGCTGGAGTTCTACTGAGCCCCACTCACACACCAGGGAAGAGCAAATTCAATCCAGGCCTCTATTAATACCAGCTGGAGTTGTACTGAGCCCCTCTCACTCACCAGGAAAGAGGCAATTCAATCCAGACCTCTATTAATACCAGCTGGAGTGGAACTGAGTCCCACTCACACACCAGGAAAGAGCCAATTCAATCCCAACCCTATTAATACCAGCTGGAGTGGTTCTGAGTCCCAATCACACACCAGGAAAGTGTCAATTCAATCCAGGCCTCTATTAATAACATTTGGAGTGGGACTGAATCCCACTTACACAACAGATAAGAGACAGCTCATTTCAAACATCTATAAATATCAGCTGGAATGGTACTGAACCCCACTCACCCACCCGGAAAGAGCGAATTCAGTCCAGACCTCTTAATCCCAGCTGGAGTGCGACTGATTCCAACTCACACAGCAGGAAAGGGACAGTTCATTCCAGGCCTCTACTAATCCCAGCTGGAGTGGTTCCGAGACCCACTCACACACCAGGAAACAGCCAATTCAATCCAGACCTCCACAATACCAGCTGGAGTGCGACAGAGTCCCACTCGCACAGCAGGAAAGGGACAGTTCATTCCAGGCCTCTAATATTCCCAGCTGGAGTGGTTCTGAGCCCCACTCACACACCAGGAAACAGCCAACTCAATCCAGACCTCCACAATACCAGCTGGAGTGGAATTAACTCCCACTCACACACCAGGAAAGAGCCAATTCAAACCAGACCTCTATTAATACCAGCTGGAGTGGAATTAACTCCCACTCACACACCAGGAAAGAGCCAATTCAATCCAGCCCTCTATTAATACCAGCAGGAATGGTACTGAGCCCCACTCACACACCAGGAAAGAGCCAATTCAATCCAGACCTCTATTAATACCAGCTGGAGGGGTACTGAGTCCCACTCACACACCAGAAAGAGCCAATTCAATCCAGACCTCTATTAATACCAGCTGGAGGGGTACTGAGTCCCACTCACACACCAAAAAGAGCCAATTCAATCCAGCCCTCTATTAATACCAGCTGGAGGGGTACTGAGTCCCACTCACAAACCAGGAAAGAGCCACTTCAATCCCAACCGTATTAATACCAGCTGGAGTGGTACTGAGCCCCAATCACACACCAGGAGAGAGCCACTTCAATCCCAACCATATTAATACCAGCTGGAGTGGTACTGAGCCCCAATCACACACCAGGAGAGAGCCAATTCAATGCAGGCCTCTATTAATAACATTTGGAGTGGGACTGAATCCCACTCACACAGCAGAGAAGAGACAGTTCATTCCAGGCCTCTATTAATACTTCTGGAGTGCTACTGAGTCCCAATCACACACCAGGAAAGAGCCACTTCAATCCCAACCGTATTAATACCAGCTGGAGTGGTACTGAGCCCCAATCACACACCAGGAGAGAGCCAATTCAATGCAGGCCTCTATTAATAACATTTGGAGTGGGACTGAATCCCACTCACACAGCAGAGAAGAGACAGTTCATTCCAGGACTCTATTAATACCAGCTGGAGTGGTACTGAATCTCACGGACACACCAGGAAAGAGACCATTCCATCCAGACCTCTAATAATACCAGCAGGATGGTACTGAGCCCCCCTCAGGCACCAGCAAGTGCCAATTCAATCCAAGCCTCTATCAATACCAGTTGGAGTGGTACTGAGTCCCACTCACACAAGAGGAAAGAGCCAATTCAATCCAGACCTCTATGAATACCAGCTGGAGTGGTTCGGAGTCCCAATCACGCACCAGGAAAGAGCCAATTCAATCCCAACCCTATTAATACCAGCTGGAGTGGTACTGAGTCCCAATCACACATCAGTTAAGAGCCAATTCAATCCAGACCTCTATAATACCAGCTGGAGTGCGACTGAGCGCCAAGCACACAGCAGGAAAGGGACAGTTCATTCCAGGCCTCTATTTAACCAGTTGGAGTGGTACTGAGCCCCCTCACACACCAGGAAAGAGCGAATTCAGTCCAAACATCTTTTAATCCCAGCTGGAGTGCGACTGATTCCCACTCACACAGCAGGAAAGGGACAGTTAATTCCAGGCCACTATTCATACCATCTGGAGTGGAATTAATTCCCACTCACACACCAGGAAACAGCCAATTCAATCCAGACCTCTATAATACCAGCTGAAGTGCGAATGAGTCCCACACACACACCAGGAAAGGGACAGTTCATTCCAGGCGTCTATTTAATCAGTTGGAGTGGGACTGAGCCCCACACACACCAGGAAAGAGCCAATTCAATCCAGGCCTCTATTAATACCAGCTGGAGTGGTACTGAGCCCCCTCACACACCAGGAAAGAGCCAATTCAATCCAGGCCTCTATTAATACCAGCTGGAATGGCACTGAGCCCCCTCACACACCAGGAAAGAGCGAATTCAGTCCAGACCTCTTTTAATCCCAGCTGGAGTGCGACTGATTCCCACTCACACAGCAGGAAAGGGACAGTTCATTCCAGGCCTCTACTAATCCCAGCTGGAGTGGTTCCGAGCCCCAATCACACACCAGGAAACAGCCAACTCAATCCAGACCTCCATAATACCAGCTGGAGTGGAATTAACTCCCACTCATACACCAGGAAAGAGCTAATTCAATCCAGACCTCTATTAATACCAGCAGGAATGGTACTGAGCCCCACTCAGACACCAAAAAGAGCCAATTAAATCCAGCCCTCTATTAATACCAGCTGGAGGGATACTGAGTCCCAGTCACAAACCAGGAAAGGGACAGTTCATTCCAGGCCTCTATTAATACTTCTGGAGTGGTACTGAGTACCATTCACACTCCAGAAAGAGGCAATTCAATCCAGGCCTCTATTAATACCAGCTGGAGTGGCATTAACTCCCACTTGCACACCTGGAAACAGCCAATTCAATCCAGACCTCTATAATACCAGCTGAAGTGCGACTGAGTCCCACACACACAGCAGGAAAGGGACAGTTCATTCCTGGCCTCTATTTAACCAGTTGGAGTGGTTCTGAGCCCCACTCACACACCAGGAAAGTGCCAATTCAATCCAGACCTCTAATACCAGCTGGAGTGCGACTGAGTCCCACTCACACAGCAGGAAAGGGGCAGTTCATTCCCGGCCTCTATTAATCCCAGCTGGAGTGGTTCTGAGCCCCAGTCAAACACCAGGAAACAGCCAATTCAATCTAGGCCTCGAATAATACTAGCTGGAGTGGAATTAACTCCCACTCACACACCAGGAAAGAGCCAGTTCAATCCAGACATCTATAATACCAGCTGAAGTGCGACTGAGTCCCACTCACACACCAGGAAAGAGACAATTCAATCCAGACCTCTATTAATACCAGCTGGAGTGGTACAGATCCCCACTCACTCCCCAGCAAAGAGCCAATTCAATCCAGGCCTCTATTAATACCAGCTGGAGTGGTACTGAGTCCCACTCACACACCAGGAAAGAGCCAATTGAAACCAGACCGCTATTGATACCAGCTGGAGTGGTACAGATCCCCACTCACTCCCCAGCAAAGAGCCAATTCAATCCAGGCCTCTATTAATACCAGCTGGAGTGCGACTGAGTCCCACTCACACACCAGGAAAGAGCCAATTCAATACAGATCTCTATTAATACCAGTTGGAGTGGCACTGAGTCTCATGCACACTCCAGGAAAGAGCCAATTCAATCCAGACACCTATTAATACCAGCTGGAGTGGTACTGAGCCCCACTCACACACCAGGAAAGGGCAAAATCAATCCAGGCTAATTTAATACCAGCTGGAGTGGTACTGAGTCCCACTCACACACCAGGAAAGAGCCAATTCAATCCAGGCCTCTATTAATACCAGCTGGAGTGGCACTGAGTCCCACTCACACACCAGGAAAGAGCCAATTCAATCCAGACATCTATTAAAACCAGCTGGAGTGGTACTGAGCCCCACTCACACACCAGAAAACAGACAATTCAATCTAGACATCTATAATACCAGCTGAACTGCGACTGAGTCCCACTCACACACGAGAAAGAGCCAGTTCAATCCAGGCCTCTATTAATACCAGCTGGAGTGGTACTGAGTCTCAGTCACACACCAGGAAACAGCCAATTCAATCCAGACATCTATTAATACCAGCTGGAGTGGCACTGAGCACCACTCACTCTCCAGAAAAGAGCCAATTCTATCCAGGCCTCTATGAATACCAGCTGGAGTGGTACTGAGTCCCAATCACACACCAGGAGAGAGCCAATTCAATGCAGGCCTCTATTAATAACATTTGGAGTGGGACTGAATCCCACTCACACAGCAGAGAAGAGACAGTTCATTCCAGGACTCTATTAACACCGGGTGCTCTGGCACTGTGTCCCACTCACACACCAGAAAGAGCCAATTCATTCCAGGCCTCTATTAATACCAGCTGGAGTGATACTGATACTCACGGACACACCAGGAAAGAGACAATTCCATCCAGACCTCTAATAATACCAGCAGGATGGTACTGAGCCCCCCTCAGGCACCAGCAAGTGCCAATTCAATCCAAGCCTCTATTAATACCAGCTGGAGTGGTACTGAGTCCCACTCACACCAGGAAAGAGCAAATTCAACCAGATCTCTATTAATACCAGCTGGAGTGGTACGGAACCCCACTCACTCCGCAGCAAAGAGCCAATTCAATCCAGGCCTCTATTAATACCAGCTGGAGTGGTACTGAGTCTCACTCACACACCAGGAAAGAGACAATTCAATTCAGGCCTCTTTTAATACCAGCTGGAGTGGTACTGAGACCCACTCACACACCAGGAAAGAGCCAATTCAATCCAGACCTCTATAATACCAGCTGGAGTGATACTGATTCTCACGGACGCACCAGGAAAGAGACAATTCAATCCAGACCTCTATTAATAATAGCTGGAGTGGTACTGATTCTCATGGACACACCAGGAAAGAGACCATTCCATCCAGACCTCTAACAATACCAGCAGGATGGTACTGAGCCCCCCTCAGGCACCAGCAAGAGCCAATTCAATCCAGGCCTCTATTAATACCAGCTGGAGTGGTACTGAGTCTCACTCACACACCAGGAAAGAGACAATTCAATTCAGGCCTCTTTTAATACCAGCAGGAGTGGCACTAATCCCCACTCACTCACCAAAAAAGAGCCAATTCTATCCATGTCTCTATTAATAGCAGAAGGAGTGGAACTGAGCCCCGCTCACACACCAGGAAGTGGCTAACTCAATCCAGGCCTCTATTAATACCAGCTGGAGTGGTACTGAGTCCCACACACACCAGGAAAGAGCCAATTCAATCCCAACCCTATTAATACCAGCTGGAATGGTACTGAGTCCCACTCACACATCAGTTAAGAGCCAATTCAATCCTGACCTCTATTAATACCAGCTGAAGTGGTACAGACTCCCACTCACACACCAGGAAAGAGCCAATTCAATCCCAACCCTATTAATACCAGCTGGAGTGGTTCTGAGTCCCAATCACACACCAGGAAAGTGTCAATTCAATCCAGGCCTGTATTAATAACATTTGGAGTGGGACTGAATCCCATTTACACAACAGATAAGAGACAGCTCATTTCAAACATCTATAAATATCAGCTGGAATGGTACTGAACCCCACTCACCCACCCGGAAAGAGCGAATTCAGTCCAGACCTCTTAATCCCAGCTGGAGTGCGACTGATTCCAACTCACACAGCAGGAAAGGGACAGTTCATTCCAGGCCTCTACTAATCCCAGCTGGAGTGGTTCAGAGCCCCACGCACACACCAGGAAACAGCCAATTCAATCCAGACCTCCACAATACCAGCTGGAGTGGAATTAACTCCCACTCACACACCAGGAAAGAGCCAATTCAATCCAGTCCTCTATTAATACCAGCAGGAATGGTACTGAGCCCCACTCAGACACCAAAAAGAGCCAATTCAATCCAGCCCTCTATTAATACCAGCTGGAGTGGTACTGAGTCCCACTCACAAACCAGGAAAGAGCCAATTCATTCCAGCCCTCTATTAATACCAGCTGGAGGGGTACTGAGTCCCACTCACAAACCAGGAAAGAGCCAGTTCATTGCAGACCTCTATTAATACCAGCTGGAGGGGTACTGAGTCCCACTCACAAACCAGGAAAGTACCAATTCAATTCAGGCCTCTATCAATACGAGCTGGAGTGGAATTAACTCCATCACACACACCAGAAACAGCCAATTCAATCCTGACCTCGAGAATACCAGCTGGTGTGCGTCTGAGTCCCTCTCACACGCCATGAAGGGGTCAGTTCATTCCAGGTCTATATTAATACCAGCTGGAAAGGTACTGAGTCCCACTCACAAACCAGGAAAGAGCCAATTCAATTCTGGCCTCCATTAATTCGAGCTGGAGTGGTACTGAGTCCCACTCACAAACCAGGAAAGAGCCAATTCAATTCAGGCCTCTATTAATGCCAGCTGGAGTGGCACTGAGTCCCACTCTCAAACCAGGAAAGAGCCAATTCAATTCAGGCCTCTATTAATACCAGCTGGAGTGATACTGATTCTCACGGACACACCAGGAAAGAGACCATTCCATCCAGACCTCTAATAATACCAGCAGGATGGTACTGCACCCCCCTCAGGCACCAGCAAGAGCCAATTCAATCCAAGCCTCTATTAATACCAGCTGGAGTGGTACTGAGTCCCACACACACACTAAAAAGAGCCAATTCAATCCAGACCTCTATTAATACCAGCTGGAATGGTTCTGATTCCCACTCACACACCAGGAAAGAGCCAATTCAATCCAGACCTCTATTAATACCAGCTGGAGTGGTACGGAACCCCACTCACTCCGCAGCAAAGAGCCAATTCAATCCAGGCCTCTATTAATACCAGCTGGAGTGGTACTGAGTCTCACTCACACACCAGGAAAGAGACAATTCAATTCAGGCCTCTTTTAATACCAGCAGGAGTGGTACTGAGCCCCACTCACACACCAGGGAAGTGCCAATTCAATCCAGACCTCTATAATACCAGCTGAAGTGCGACTGAGTCCCACACACACAGCAGGAAAGGGACAGTTCATTCCAGGCCACTATTCATACCATCTGGAGTGGAATTAACTCCCACTCACACACCAGGAAAGAGCCAATTCAATCCAGACCTCTATAATACCAGCTGGAGTGGTACTGAGTCTCACTCACACACCAGGAAAGAGACAATTCAATTCAGGCCTCTTTTAATACCAGCAGGAGTGGTACTGAGCCCCACTCACACACCAGGGAAGTGCCAATTCAATCCAGACCTCTATAATACCAGCTGAAGTGCGACTGAGTCCCACACACACAGCAGGAAAGGGACAGTTCATTCCAGGCCACTATTCATACCATCTGGAGTGGAATTAACTCCCACTCACACACCAGGAAAGAGCCAATTCAATCCAGACCTCTATAATACCAGCTGGAGTGGTACTGAGTCTCACTCACACACCAGGAAAGAGACAATTCAATTCAGGCCTCTTTTAATACCAGCAGGAGTGGCACTAATCCCCACTCACTCACCAAAAAAGAGCCAATTCAATCCATGTCTCTATTAATAGCAGAAGGAGTGGAACTGAGCCCCGCTCACACACCAGGAAGTGGCTAACTCAATCCAGGCCTCTATTAATACCAGCTGGAGTGGTACTGAGTCCCACACACACCAGGAAAGAGACAATTCAATCCCAACCCTATTAATGCCAGCTGGTGTGGTACTGAGTCCCACTCACACACCAGTTAAGAGCCAATTCAATCCAAGCCTCTATTAATACCAGCTGGAGTGGTACTGAGTCCCACACACACACTAAAAAGAGCCAATTCAATCCAGACCTCTATTAATAGCAGAAGGAGTGGAACTGAGCCCCGCTCACACACCAGGAAGTGGCTAACTCAATCCAGGCCTCTATTAATAACAGCTGGAATGGTATTGAGGCCCAGTCACACACCAGGAAACAGCCAATTCAATCCCAACCCTATGAATACCAGCTGGAATGGTTCGGAGTCCCAATCACACATCAGTTAAGAGCCAATTCAATCCAGACCTCTATAATACCAGCTGAAGTGCGACTGAGTCCCACACACAGAGCAGGAAAGGGACAGTTCATTCCAGGCCTCTATTTAACCAGTTGTAATGGTACTGAGCCCCACACACAGACCAGAAAGAGCCAATTCAATCCAGGCCTCTATTAATACCAGCTGGAATGGCACTGAGCCCCCTCACACACCAGTAAAGAGCAACTTCCAACCAGACCTCCAATAAAAGCAGCTGGACTGGTACTGAACCCCATTCACCCACCCGGAAAGAGCGAATTCAGTCCAGACCTGTTTCAATCCCAGCTGGAGTGGTTCTGAGCCCCACTCACACACCAGGAAAGTGCCAATTCAATACAGACCTCTATAATACCAGCTGGAGTGGTACTGAGTCCCACTCACAAACCAGGAAAGAGCCAATTCAATTCAGGCCTCTATTAATACTAGCTGGAGTGGAATTAACTCCATCACACACGCCAGAAACAGCCAATTCAATCCTGACCTCTATGATACCAGCTGGTGTGCGTCTAAGTCCCACTCACACGCCATGAAGGGGTCAGTTCATTGCAGGCCTCTATTAATACCAGCTGGAGTGGTACTGAGCCCCACGCAGACACCAGAAAGATCCAATTCAATCCAGGCCTCTATTAATTCGAGCTGGAGTGGTACTGAGTCCCACTCACAAACCAGGAAAGAGCCAATTCAATTCAGGCCTCTATTAATTCGAGCTGGAGTGGAATTAACTCCATCTCACACTCCAGAAAGAGCCAATTCAATCCTGACCTCCATAATAGCAGCTGGTGTGCGTCTGAGTCCCTCTCACACGCCATGAAGGTGTCAGTTCATTCCAGGTCTATATTAATACCAGCTGGAGTGATACTGAGTCCCACTCACACCCCAGGAAAGAGCCAATTCAATTCAGACCTTTATTCATACCAGCTGGAGTTGTACTGAACCCCACTCACGCACCAGGAAAGAGCCAATTGAATCCAGACCACTAATTCATACCAGCTGGAGAGGTACTGAGTCCCACTCACACACCAGGAAAGAGCCAATTCAATTCAGACCTCTGGAATACCAGCTGGAGTGCGACAGAGTCCCACTCACACAGCCGGAAAGGGACAGGTCATTCCAGGCGTCCATTAATACCAGCTGAAGTGCGACTGAGTCCCACTCACACAGCAGGAAAGTGACAGTTCATTCCAGGCCTCTGTAATACCAGCTGGAGTGCGACTGAGTCCCACTCACACAGCAGGAAAGGGACAGTTCATTCCAGGCCTCTATTAATACCAGCTGGAGTTGTACTGATCCCCACTCACACACCAGGAAAGTGCCAATTCGATCCAGACCTCCATTAATAGCAGCTGGAGTGGTACTCAAAGAACAAAGAACAAAGAACAAAGACAATTACAGCACAGGAACAGGCCCTTCGGCCCTCCAAGCCTGCGCCGATCCAGATCCTCTATCTAAACATGTCGCCTATTTTCTAAGGGTCTGTATCTCTTTTCTTCCTGCCCATTCATGTATCTGTCTAGATACATCTTAAAAGACGCCATCGTGCCCGCATCTGCCACCTCCGCTGGCAACGCGTTCCAGGCACCCACCACCCTCTGTGTAAAGAACTTTCCACGCATATCCCCCCTAAACTTTTCCCCTTTCACTTTGAACTCGTGTCCTCTAGTAATTGAATCCCCCACTCTGGGAAAAAGCCTCTTGCTATCCACCCTGTCTATACCTCTCATGATTTTGTACACTTCAATCAGGTCCCCCCCTCAACCTCCGTCTTTCTAATGAAAATAATCCTAATCTACTCAACCTCTCTTCATAGCTAGCGCCCTCCATACCAGGCAACATCCTGGTGAACCTCCTCTGCACCCTCTCCAAAGCATCCACATCATTTTGGTAATGTGGCGACCAGAACTGCACGCAGTATTCCAAATGTGGCCGAACCAAAGTCCTATACAATTGTAACATGACCTGCCAACTCTTGTACTCAATACCCCGTCCGATGAAGGAAAGCATGCCGTATGCCTTCTTGACCACTCTATTTACCTGTGTTGCCACCTTCAGGGAACAGTGGACCTGAACACCCAAATCTCTCTGTACATCAATTTTCCCCAGGACTTTTCCATTTATTGTATAGTTCACTCTTGAATTGGATCTTCCAAAATGCATCACCTCGCATTAGCCCTGATTGAACTCCATCTGCCATTTCTCTGCCAAATCTCCAATCTATCTATATTCTGCTGTATTCTCTGACAGTCCCCTTCACTATCTGCTACTCCTCCAATCTTAGTGTCGTCTGCAAACTTGCTAATCAGACCACCTATACTTTCCTCCAAATCATTTATGTATATCACAAACAACAGTGGTCCCAGCACGGATCCCTGTGGAACACCACTGGTCACACGTCTCCATTTTGAGAAACTCCCCTCTACTGCTACTCTCTGTCTCCTGTTGCCCAGCAGTTCTTTATCCATCTAGCTAGTACACCTTGGAACCCATGCGCCTTCACTTTCTTCATCAGCCTGCCATGGGGAACCTTATCAAACGCCTTACTGAAGTCCATGTATATGACATCGACAGCCCTTCCCTCATCAATCAACTTTGCCACTTCCTCAAAGAATTCTATTAAGTTGGTAAGACATGACCTTCCCTGCACAAAACCATGTTGCCTATCACTGATGAGCCCATTTTCTTCCAAATGGGAATAGATCCTATCCCTCAGTATCTTCTCCAGCAGCTTCCCTACCACTGACGTCAGGCTCACCGGTCTATAATTACCTGGATTATCCCTGCTACCCTTCTTAAACAAGGGGACAACATTAGCAATTCTCCAGTCCTCCGGGACCTCACCCATGTTTAAGGATGCTGCAAAGATATCTGTTAAGGCCCCAGCTATTTCCTCTCTCGCTTCCCTCAGTAACCTGGGATAGATCCTATCCAGACCTGGGGACTTGTCCACCTTAATGCCCTTTAGAATACCCAACACTTCCTCCCTCCTTATGCCGACTTGACCTAGAGTAATCAAACATCTGTCCCTAACCTCAACATCCGTCATGTCCCTCTCCTCGGTGAATACCGATGCAAAGTAATCGTTTAGAATCTCACCCATTTTCTCTGAGTCCAAGCATAACATTCCTTCTTTTTCCTTTAGTGGGCCATTCCTTTCTCTAGTTACCCTCTTTCTCCTTATATATGAATAAAATGCTTTGGGATTTTCCTTAACCCTGCTTGCTAAAGATATTTCATGACCCCTTTTAGCCCTCTTAATTCCTCATTTCAGATTTGTCCTACATTCCCGATATTCTTTCAAAGCTTCGTCTTTCATCAGCCGCCTACACCTTATGTATGCTTCCTTTTTCCTCTTAGCTAGTCTCACAATTTCACCTGTCATCCATTGTTCCCTAATCTTGCCATTTCTATCCCTCATTTTCACAGGAACATGTCTCTCCTGCACGCTAAACAAACTCTCTTTAAAAGCCTCCCACATATCACATGTGGATTTACCTTCAAACAGCTGCTCCCAATCTACATTCCCCAGCTCCTGCCGAATTTTGGTATAGTTGGCCTTCCCCCAATTTAGCACTCTTCCTTTAGGACCACTCTCGTCTTTGTCCATGAGTATTTTAAAGCTTACGGAATTGTGATCACTATTCCCAAAGTAGTCCCCTACTGAAACTTCAACCACCTGGCCGGGCTCATTCCCCAGCACCAGGTCCAGTATGGCCCCTTCCCGAGTTGGACTATTTACATACTGCTCTAGAAAACCCTCCTGGATGCTCCTTACAAATTCTGCTCCATCGAGACCTCTAACACTAAGTGAATCCCAGTCAATGTTGGGAAAATTAAAATCTCCTATCACCACCACCCTTTTGCTCCTACATCTTTCCATAATCTGTTTACATATTTGTACCTCTATCTCACGCTCGCTGTTGGGAGGCATGTAGTACAGCCCCAACATTGTTACCGCACCCTTCCTATTTCTGAGTTCTGTCCATATTGCCTCACTGCTCGAGTCCTCCATAGTGCCCTCCTTCAGCACAGCTGTGATATCCTCTTTGACCAGTAATGGAACTCCTCCACCCCTTTTACCTCCCTCTCTATCCCGCCTGAAGCATCGAAATCCTGGGATATTTAGTTGCCAATCATGCCCTTCCCTCAACCAAGTCTCAGTAATAGCAATAACATCATCCTCCCAGGTACTAATCAAAGCCCTAAGTTTATCTGCCTTACCTACTACACTTCTTGCATTAAAACAAATACACCTCAGACCACCAGTCCCTTTACATTCATCATCTGCTCCCTGCCTGCTCTTCCCCTTAGTCACACTCACACACCAGGAAACAGCCAATTCAATCCAGATCTCTATAATACCAGCTGGAGTGCGACTGAGTCCCACACACACAGCAGGAAAGGGACTGTTCATTCCAGGCCTCTATTTAACCAGATGGAGTGGTCCTGAGCCCCACACAATCACACCAGAAAGAGCCAATTCAATCCAGGCCTCTGTAAATACCAGCTGGAATGGTACTGAGCCCCCTCACACACCAGGAAAGAGCAAATTCAATCCAGAACTCCAAGAAAAGCAGCTGGACTGGTACTGAACCCCATTCACACACCCAGAAAGAGCGAATTCAGTCCAGACCTCTTTTAATCCCAGCTGGAGTGGTTCTGAGCCCCACTCACACACCAGGAAAGTGCCAATTCAATCCAGACCTCTATAATACAAGCTGCAGTGTGACTGAGTCCCATTCACACAGCAGGAAAGGGACAGTTCATTCCAGGCTTCTATTAATACCAGCTGGAGTGGTTCTGAGCCCCAGTCACACACCAGGAAACGGCCAATTCAATCTAGGCCTCTATAAATACCAGCTGGAATGGAGTTAACCCCCACTCACACACCAGGAAAGCGCGAATTCAATCCAGACCTCAATTAATACCAGCAGGAATGGTTCTGAGCCCCACGCAGACACCAGAAAGAGCCAATACAATCCAGGCCTCTATTAATACTAGCTGGAGGGGTACTGAGTCCCACTCACACACCAGGAAAGGGCAGTTCATTCCAGGCCTCTATTAATACTAGCTGGAGGGGTACTGAGTCCCTGTCACAAACCAGGAAAGGGCAGTTCATTCCAGGCCTCTATTAATACCATTTGGAGTGGTACTGAGTCCCACTCACACACCAGAAAGAGGCAATTCAATCTGGGCCTCTATTAATAACAGCTGGAGTGGTACTGAGTCCCACTCACACACCAGAAAGAGGCAATTCAATCTGGGCCTCTATTAATAACAGCTGGAGTGGTACTGAGTCCCACTCACAAACCAGGAAAGAGCCAATTCAATTCAGGCCTCTATTAATACTAGCTGGAGTGGTACCGAGTCCCACTCACAAACCAGGAAAGAGCCAATTCAATCCAGACCTCTATTCATACCAGCTGGAGTGCGACTGAGTCCCACTCACGCACCAGAAAGAGCCAATTCAATCCAGGCCTCTATTAATACCAGCTGGAGTGGTACAGATCCCCACTCACACACCAGGAAAGAGGCAATTCAATCCAGACCGCTATTAATACCAGCTGGAGTGGTACAGATCCCCACTCACACACCAGGAAAGAGGCAATTCAATCCAGACCTCTATTAATACCAGCTGGAGTGGTTCTGAGTCCCACTCACACACCAGGGAAGAGACAATTCAATGCAGGCCTCTATTAATAACATTTCGAGTGGTGCTGAGTCCCACTCAAACAGCAGAGAACAGACAGTTCATTCCATGACTCTTTTAACACCGGGTGTACTGGCACTGTGTCCCACTCACACACCAGGAAAGAGCCAATTCAATCCAAACCTCTATTAATACCAGCTGGAGTGGTACTGAGTCTCACTCAAACACCATGAAAGAGGCAATTCAATCCAAACCTCTTTTAATACCAGCTGGAGTGGTACTGAGCACCACTCACACTCCAGGAAAGAGCCAATTCAATCCAGGCATCTATTCATACCAGCTGGAGTGGTACTGAGTCCCACTCACACAACAGTAAAGAGCCAATTCATTGCAGGCCTCTATTAATAACATTTGGAGTGGGACTGAGTCCCACTCACACAGCTGAGAAGAGACAGTTCATTCCAGGACTCTATTAACCCCGGGTGATCTGGCACTGTGTCCCACTCACACAACAGAAGGAGCCAATTCATTCCAGGCCTCTATTAATACCAGCTGGAATGGTACTGATTCTCACGGACACACCAGGAAAGAGACAATTCCATCCAGACCTCTATTAATACCAGCAGGATGGTACTGAGCCCCCCTCAGGAACCAGCAGCAACCAATTCAATCCAGGCCGCTATTAATACCAGCTGGAGTGGTACTGAGTCCCACTCACACACCAAAAAGAGCCAATTCAATCCAGACCTCTTTTCATACCAGCTGGAGTGGTTCTGAGCCCCAATCACACACCCGGAAAGAGCCAATTCAATGCAGGCCTCTATTAGTAACATTTGGAGTGGGACAGAATCCCACTCACACAGCAGAGAAGACACAGTTCATTCCAGGACTCTATTAACTCCGGGTGATCTGGCACAGTGTCCCACTCACACACCAGGAAAGGGACAGTTCATTCCAAACATCAATTAATACCAGCTGGAGTGGTACTGAGCCGCCCCACTCACTCACCAGGAAAGAGCCAATTCAATCCAGACCTCTATTAATACCAGCTGGAGTGGTACTGAACACCACTCACCCACCAGGAATGAGCCAATTCAATCCAGACCTCTATTAATACCGGCTGGAGTGGTACTGAACCCCACTCACCCACCAGGAATGAGCCAATTCTACCCAGACCACTATTAATAACAGATGGGGTGGTACTGAGTCCCACTCACACACCAGGAATGAGCCAATTCAATACAGGCTTCTATTAATACCGGCTGGAGTGGTACTGAACCCCACTCACCCACCAGGAATGAGCCAATTCTACCCAGACCACTATTAATAACAGATGGGGTGGTACTGAACCCCACTCACCCACCAGGAATGAGCCAATTCTACCCAGACCACTATTAATAACAGATGGGGTGGTACTGAACCCCACTCACCCACCAGGAATGAGCCAATTCAATCCAGACCTCTATTAATACCGGCTGGAGTGGTACTGAACCCCACTCACCCACCAGGAATGAGCCAATTCTACCCAGACCACTATTAATAACAGATGGGGTGGTACTGAGTCCCACTCACACACCAGGAATGAGCCAATTCAATACAGGCTTCTATTAATACCGGCTGGAGTGGTACTGAACCCCACTCACCCACCAGGAATGAGCCAATTCTACCCAGACCACTATTAATAACAGATGGGGTGGTACTGAACCCCACTCACCCACCAGGAATGAGCCAATTCTACCCAGACCACTATTAATAACAGATGGGGTGGTACTGAACCCCACTCACACACCAGGAATGAGCCAATTCAATACAGGCTTCTATTAATACCGGCTGGAGTGGTACTGAACCCCACTCACACACCACGAATGAGCCAATTCTACCCAGACCACTATTAATACCAGCTGGAGTGGTACTGAACCCCACTCACCCACCAGGAATGAGCCAATTCTACCCAGACCACTATTAATAACAGATGGGGTGGTACTGAGTCCCACTCACCCACCAGGAATGAGCCAATTCTACCCAGACCACTATTAATAACAGATGGGGTGGTACTGAACCCCACTCACCCACCAGGAATGAGCCAATTCTACCCAGACCACTATTAATAACAGATGGGGTGGTACTGAACCCCACTCACCCACCAGGAATGAGCCAATTCTACCCAGACCACTATTAATAACAGATGGGGTGGTACTGAACCCCACTCACACACCAGGAATGAGCCAATTCAATACAGGCTTCTATTAATACCGGCTGGAGTGGTACTGAACCCCACTCACACACCACGAATGAGCCAATTCTACCCAGACCACGAATCGAATTTAGAATTAGAACATTACAGCGCAGTACAGGCCCTTCGGCCCTCGATGTTGCGCCGACCTGTGAAACCATCTGACCTACACTATTCCATTTTCATCCATATGTCTATCCAATGACCACTTAAATGCCCTAAACGTTGGCGTATCGACTACTGCTGCAGGCAGGGCTTTCCACGCCCTTACTACTCTCTGAGTAAAGAAACTACCTCACATCTGTCCTATATCTATCACCCCTCAACTTGAAGCTATGTCCCCTCGTGTTTGTCATCACCATCCGAGGAAAAAGACTCTCACTATCCACCCTATCTAACCCTCTGATTATCTTATATGTCTCTAGTAAGTCACCTCTCCTCCTCCTTCTCTCCAACAAAAGCAACCTCAAGTCCCTCAGCCTTTCCTCGTAAGACCTTCCCTCCATACCAGGCAACATCCTAGTAAATCTCCTCTGCACCCTTTCCATAGCTTCCACATCCTTCCTATAATGCAGTGACCAGAACTGCACGCAATACTCCAGGTGCGGTCTCACCAGAGTTTTGTACAGCTGCAGCATGACCTCGTGGCTCCGAAACTCGATCCCCCTACTAATAAAAGCTAACACACCATATGCTTTCTTAACAGCCCTATTAACCTGGGAAGCAACCTTCAGGAATTTATGCACATGGACACCAAGATCTCTCTATTCATCTACACTCCCAAGAATCTTCCCATTAGCCCAGTATTCTGCAATCCTGTTACTCCTTCCAAAGTGAATCACCTCACACTTTTCCGCATTAAACTCCATTTGCCATCTCTCAGCCCAGCACTGCAGCCTATCTATGTCCCTCTGTAACCTACAACATCCTTCGGCACTATCCACAACTCCACAGACCTTAGTGTCATCTGCAAATTTACTAACCCACCCTTCTACACCCTCATCCAGGTCATTTATAAAAATGACAAACAGCAGTGGCCCCAAAACAGATCCTTGCGGTACACCACTAGTAACTAAACTCCAGGATGAACATTTGCCATCAACCACCACCCTCTGTCTTCTTTCAGCTAGCCAATTTCTGATCCAAAGCTCTAAATCACCTTCAACCCCATACTTCCGTATTTTCTGCAATCGCCTACCGTGGGGAACCTTATCAAACGCCTTACTGAAATCCATATACACCACATCCACTGCTTTACCCTCATCCACCTGTTTGGTCACCTTCTCGAAAAACTCAATAAGGTTTGTGAGGCACGACCTACCCGTCACAAAACCGTGCTGACTATCTCTAATGAACTTATTCTTTTCAAGATGATTATAAATCCTGTCTCTTATAACCTTTTCCAACATTTTACCCACAACCGAAGTAAGGCTCACAGGTCTATAATTACCAGGGCTGTCTCTACTCCCCTTCTTGAACAAGGGGACAACATTTGCTATCCTCCAGTCTTCCGGCACTATTCCTGTCGACAATGACGACATAAAGATCAAGGACAAAGGCTCTGCAATCTCCTCCCTAGCTTCCCTGAGAATCCTAGGATAAATCCCATCTGGCCCAGGGGACTTATCTATTTTCACACTTTCCAAAATTGATAACACCTCCTCTTTGTGAATCTCAATCCCATCTAGCCTAGTAGCCTGAATCTCAGTATTCTCCTCAACAAAATTTTCATTCTCTACTGTAAATACTGACGCAAAATATTCATTTAACACTTCCCCTATCTCCTCTGATTCCACACACAACTTCCCACTACTATCCTTGATTGGCCCTAACCTAACTCTAGTCATTCTTTTATTCCTGATATACCTATAGAAAGCCTTAAGGTTTTCCCTGATCCTATCCGCCAATGACTTCTCGTGTCCTCTCCTTGCTCTTCTTCGCTCTCCCTTTAGATCCTTCCTGGCTAGCTTGTAACTCTCAAGCGCCCTAACTGAGCCTTCACGTCTCATCCTAACATAAGCCTTCTTCTTCCTCTTGACAAACACTTCAACTTCTTTAGTAAACCACGGCTCCCTCGCTCGACATCTTCCTCCCTGCCTCACAGGTACATACTTATCAAGGACACACAGTAGCTGCTCCTTGAATAAGCTCCACATTTTGATTGTTCCCATCCCCTGCAGTTTCCTTCCCCATCCTACGCATCCTAAATCCTGCCTAATCGCATCATAATTTCCTTTCCTCCAGTTATAATTCTTGCCCTGCGGTATATACCTGTCCCTGCCCATCGCTAACGTAAACCTAACCGAATTGTGATCACTATCACCAAAGTGCTCACCTACATCTAAATCTCACACCTGACCGGGTTCATTTCCCAGTCCCAAATCCAATGTGGCATCGCCCCTGGTTGGCCTGTCTACATACTTTGTCAGAAAACCCTCCTGCACACACTGGACAAAAACTGACCCATCTAAAGTACTTAATAACAGCTGGAGTGGTACTGAGTCCCACTCACACACCAGGAAAGAGCCAATTCAATCCAGACTTGTGGCGAAGGGGAGTTGGAGTGAGGAGTGGAGAGTGGGGGAGGGCAGTGGGGGAGGGGAGTGGGGGATGGGAGAGGAGGGGAGTGGGGAGGGGAGTGGGGGAGCGAAGTGGGAAGAGGAGTGGAGAGGGGTGTGGAGGTGAGGGGGAGGGGAGTGTGTGAGGGGTGAGGAATAGGGGAAATGGAAGTGGAGTGGGGGTGCGGAGGGGAGTGGAGGGGAGAGGTCGAGGTGAGTGGAGGAGGGGTGAGGGATAGGGGAGTGAAAAGTGGAGTGATGAAAGGAGTGGGGGAGGGGTGTACGGGAGTGGAGATTGGGGGACGAGAGTGGAGAGTGGGAAGTGGTGGAATTGAGTCGGGAGTGGGGAGTGGGGGTGAAGAGTGGAGAGGAGGCGTAGTGGGGGTGGAGAGAGGAGGCACGTGTGGGAGGGGAGGGGAGAGGAGGCGAGTGGGAGAGGGGAGGGGAGAGGAGGTGTGTGGGGGAGGGGAGGGGAGAGGAGGCGTAGTGGGGGAGGAGAGAGGAGGCAAGTGTGGGAGGGGAGGGGAGAGGAGGCGAGTGGGAGAGGGGAGGGGAGAGGAGGCGTGTGGGGGAGGGGAGGGGAGAGGAGGCAAGTGGGGGAGGGGAGAGTTGTGGAGTGGGGGAGGGGAGGGGAGAGTTGTGGAGTGGGAGGAGAGAGGGGGAGTGGGAGGGTTTTGGGGGAGGGGTGTGGGACATGCGGGAGGTCAGTTGGGAGTGGAAGAGTGGAGGAGGGGAGTAGAGGAGGGGAGTGGGGAGTGGGGAGTGAGAGGGGTGGGGGAATTGGGAGTTGGGGAGGGGAGTTGGAGTGTGTTGTATGTGAGTGGGGAGTGAGGAGTGGGGATTGGAGGAGGTGAGTGGGGAGTTGGTGAGGGGAGTGGGGGAGTGGAGTGGGGTAAGGGAGTGGGGGAAGGGAGTGGGGGAAGGGAGTGGGGGAAGGGAGTGGGGGAATGGAGTGGGGAGTGAGGAGGGGGAGGGGGAAGGGGCGTGGAGAGTGCGGGAGGGGAGTGAGGAGGAGGAGTGGGGGTGGGAGAGTGGGAATGTGACTTGGGAAGGGAGTGAGGATGGGGAGTGGGGGTGGGGAGTGGGGATGTGAGTTGGGAGCTCAGGAGTGAGAGTGGGGAAAGGATTGTGTGTGGGTGTGGTTGTGGGGAGAGGTAAGGAGGGCAATGAGGAGTGGGGGTGGGAAGTGGGGGAGGGGGGTGGGGGAGAGGAGTGGAGAGTGGGAGAGGGGAGTGGTGGACGGGAGTTTAGAGTGGGATAGGGGAGTGGGGAGTGGGGGAAATTGAGTCTGGAGTGGAGAGTGGGGGAGGGAAGTGGGTAGTGGAGAATGGGGGAGTGGAGTGAGGACTGGGGGAGGGGAGAGGGGAGTGGGGGAGTGGAGTGGGGAGTGAGGAGTGGGGTGTGGAGGAGCGTTGCGGGGCGTGGGGGTGGGGGTGGGTGATGGGAGTGGGGAGTGGGGTAGGGGAGTGGGGTTGTGAGATGGGAGTGTGGAGTGGGGGAGGGGAGTGAGGAGTCGGGGAGGGAATGTGCAGTGGGGAGTGGGTGTGGGGGGTGGGGTGTGGGGGAGGGGAGTGGTGAGTGGGTGACATGAATGAGGAGTAGGGAGGGGACTGTGGAGTTGGAAGTGGAGTTGGGAGTGAGGAGTGGGCAGTGGGGTAGTGGGGCGTGATGTGGGGAGAGAGGAGTGGGGAGTGATGGAGTGGGGAGTGGAGTGAGGAGTGGGGAGTGGGGTTGGGGAAGGGATGGTTGAGAGGGGAGTGTGTGAGGGGAGTGGAGAGTGAGGAGTAGAGTGGGGAGTGAGTAGTGGGCAGTGGGGGAGTGGGGAATGGTGTGGGGAGTGAGGAGTAGTGAGTGGATTGGGGAGTGAGGAGTGGGGAGTGAGGAGTGAGGAGTGAGGAGTGGGGAGTGGGGAGTTGGGAGTTGGGAGTGGGGAGTTGAGTGGGGAGTGAGAAGTGGGGAGTGAGAAGTGGGGAGTGAGAAGTGGGGAGTGAGAAGTGGGGAGTGAGGGAGTGGAGTGAGAAGTGGGTAGTAGGGAGTGGGGGAGTGGAGAGGGGAGTGAGGAGTGGGGTGTGGGGGAGAGGTGAGTGGGGGAGTGGGGAGTGAGGAGTCAGGGAGTGGGGAGTGAGGAGTCGGGGAGTGGGGAGTGGAGTGGGGAGTGATGAGTGGGTGAGTGGGGGAGTGGGGAGGTGGTGGGGTGTGTAGGAGTGGAGTGATAGAGGGGCAGGGCCTTGTCGGGGAGGGGGAGTGCGGCGGGGTGTGGGGGAGAGGAGTAAGGGAGGGTAGTGGGGAGGATAGTGGGGGAGGGTAGAGGGGAGTGGGGGAGTGGAGGGGGAGGTGAGGGGAATGGAGAGTGAGGACAGGGGAGTGAGGAGTGGGGAGTGGGGGAGGGGAGTGTGGAGTGCGGGAAGGGAGTGGGGAGGGAGAGGGGGTGAGGGGTTAGAACAAAGAACAAAGAACAAAGATAATTACAGCACAGGAACAGGCCCTTCGGCCCTCCAAGCCAGCGCCGATCCAGATCCTCTCTCTAAACATGTCGCCTATTTTCTAAGCTTCTGTATCTCTTTTCTTCCTGCCCATTCATGTATCTGTCCAGATACATCTTAAAAGACTCCATCGTGCCCGCATCTACCACCTCCGCTGGCAATGCGTTCCAGGTGCCCACCACCCTCTGCGTAAAGAACTTTCCACGCATATCCCCCCTAAACTTTTCCCCTTTCACTTTGAACTCGTGTCCTCTAGTAATTGAATCCCCCACTCTGGGAAAAAGCCTCTTGCTATCCACCCTGTCTATACCTCTCATGATTTTGTACACCTCAATCAGGTCCCCCCTCAACCTCCGTCTTTCTAATGAAAATAATCCTAATCTACTCAACCTCTCTTCATAGCTAGCGCCCTCCATACCAGGCAACATCCTGGTGAACCTCCTCTGCACCCTCTCCAAAGCATCTACATCCTTTTGGTAATGTGGCGACCAGAACTGCACGCAGTATTCCAAATGTGGCCGAACCAAAGTCCTATACAACTGTAACATGACATGCCAACTCTTGTACTCAATGCCCCGTCCGATGAAGGAAAGCATGCCGTATGCCTTCTTGACCACTCTATTTACCTGCGTTGCCACCTTCAGGGAACAGTGGACCTGAACACCCAAATCTCTCTGGACATCAATTTTCCCCAGGACTTTTCCATTTACTGTATAGTTCACTCTTGAATTGGATCTTCCAAAATGCATCACCTCGCATTTGCCCTGATTGAACTCCATCTGCCATTTCTCTGCCCAACTCTCCAATCTATCTATATTCTGCTGTATTCTCTGACAGTCCCCTTCACTATCTGCTACTCCACCAATCTTAGTGTCGTCTGCAAACTTGCTAATCAGTCCACCTATACTTTCCTCCAAATCATTTATGTATATCACAAACAACAGTGGTCCCAGCACTGATCCCTGTGGAACACCACTGGTCACACGTCTCCATTTTGTGAAACTCCCTTCCACTGCTACTCTCTGTCTCCTGTTGCCCAGCCAGTTCTTTATCCATCTAGCTAGTACACCTTGGACCCCATGCGCCTTCACTTTCTCCATCAGCCTACCATGGGGAACCTTATCAAACGCCTTACTGAAGTCCATGTATATGACATCGACAGCCCTTCCCTCATCAATCAACTTTGTCACTTCCTCAAAGAATTCTATTAAGTTGGTAAGACATGACCTTCCCTGCACAAAACCATCTTGCCTATCACTGATAAGCCCATTTTCTTCCAAATGGGAATAGATCCTATCCCTCAGTATCTTCTCCAGCAGCTTCCCTACCACTGACGTCAGGCTCACCGGTCTATAATTACCTGGATTATCCCTGCTACCCTTCTTAAACAAGGGGACAACATTAGCAATTCTCCAGTCCTCCGGGACCTCACCCGTGTTTAAGGATGCTGCAAAGATATCTGTTAAGGCCCCAGCTATTTCCTCTCTCGCTTCCCTCAGTAACCTGGGATAGATCCCATCCGGACGTGGGGACTTGTCCACCTTAATGCCCTTTAGAATACCCAACACTTCCTCCCTCCTTATGCCGACTTGACCGAGAGTAATCAAACATCTGTTCCTAACCTCAACATCCGTCATGTCCCTCTCCTCGGTGAATACCGATGCAAAGTACTCGTTTAGAATCTCACCCATTTTCTCTGAGTCCAAGCCTAACATTCCTCCTTTGTCCTTAAGTGGGCCAATCCTTTCTCTAGTTACCCTCTTTCTCCTTATATATGAATAAAAGGCTTTGGGATTTTCCTTAACCCTGTTTGCTAAAGATATTTCATAACCCCTTTTAGCCCTCTTAATTCCTCGTTTCAGATTGGTCCTACATTCCCGATATTCTTTCAAAGCTTCGTCTTTCATCAGCCGCCTAGACCTTATGTATGCTTCCTTTTTCCTCTTAGCTGGTCTCACAATTTCACCTGTCATCCATGGTTCCCTAATCTTGCCATTTCTATCCCTCATTTTCACAGGAACATGTCTCTCCTGCACGCTAATCAACCTCTCTTTAAAAGCCTCCCACATATCACATGTGGATTTACCTTCAAACAGCTGCTCCCAATCTACATTCCCCAGCTCCTGCCGAATTTTGGTATAGTTGGCCTTCCCCCAATTTAGGACTCTTCCTTTTGGACCACTCTCGTCTTTGTCCATGAGTATTTTAAAGCTTACGGAATTGTGATCACTATTCCCAAAGTAGTCCACTACTGAAACTTCAACCACCTGACCGGGCTCATTCCCCAACACCAGGTCCAGTATGGCCCCTTCCCGAGTTGGACTATTTACATACTGCTCCAGAAAACCCTCCTGGATGCTCCTTACAAATTCTGCTCCATCGAGACCTCTGACACTAAGCGAATCCCAGTCAATGTTGGGAAAATTAAAATCTCCTATCAGCACCACCCTGTTGCTCCTACATCTTTCCATAATCTGTTTACATATTTGTACCTCTATCTCACGCTCGCTGTTGGGAGGCCTGTAGTGCAGCCCCAACATTGTTACCGCACCCTTCCTATTTCTGAGTTCTGTCCATATTGCCTCACTGCTCGAGTCCTCCATAGTGCCCTCCTTCAGCACAGCTGTGATATCCTCTTTGACCAGTAATGCAACTCCTCCACCCCTTTTACCTCCCTCTCTATCCCGCCTGAAGCATCGAAATCCTGGGATATTTAGTTGCCAATCATGCCCTTCCCTCAACCAAGTCTCAGTAATAGCAATAACATCATACTCCCAGGTACTAATCCAAGCCCTAAGTTAATCTGCCTTACCTACTACACTTCTTGCATTAAAGCAAATGCACCTCAGACCACCAGTCCCTTTATATTCATCATCTGCTCCCTGCCTGCTCTTCCCCTTAGTCACACTGACTTCATTATCTAGTTTCTTACAGGCTTTTGTTACGACCTCCTCACTGTCAACTGACCTCAATTGGTTCCCATCCCCCTGCCACATTAGTTTAAACCCTCCCCAACAGCGTTAGCAAAAGCACCTCCAAGGACATTGGTTCCAGTCCGGCCCAGGTGTAGACCGTCCAATTTGTAATAGTCCCACCTCCCCCAGAACCGGTCCCAATGTCCCAAAAATCTGAACCCCTCCTTCCTGCACCATCTCTGAAGCCACGCATTCATCCTGACTATTCTTTCATTTTTACTCTGACTATCACGTGGCACTGGTAGTAATCCTGAGATTACTACCTCTGAGGTCCTACTTTTTAATTTGGCTCCTAACTCCCTAAACTCTGCTTGTAGGACCTCATCCCGTTTTTTACCTATATCATTAGTGCCTATGTGCACAATGACAACTGGCTGTTCACCCTCCCCCTTTAGAATGTTCTGTAGCCGATCTGAGACATCCCTGACCCGTGCACCTGGGAGGCAACATACCATTCGGGAGCCTCGTTTTCGACCACAGAACCGCCTATCTACTCCCCTTACAATCGAATCCCCGACGACTATAGCCCTTCCACTCTTTTTCCCGCCCTTCTGAACAGCAGAGCCAGCCACGGTGCCATGGACCTGGCTACTGCTGCCTTCCCCTGGTGAGCCATCTCCCTCAACAGTATCCAAAACGGTATACTTGTTTTGGAGGGAGATGACCGCAGGGGACTCCTGCGCTGCCTTCCTGCTCTTTCTCTGCCTTTTGGTCACCCATTCCCTTTCTCCCTCAGCAATCCTAATCTGCGGTGTGACCAATTCACTAAACGTGCTATCCACGACCTCCTCAGCATCGCGCATGCTCCAAAGTGAGTCCATCCGCAGCTCGAGAGCCGTCATGCGGTCTAACAAGAGCTGCAGCTGGACACACTTCCTGCACGTGAAGGAGTCAGGGTCATCAGCCATGTCTCTGAGCTCCCACATTGAGCAAGAGGAGCATGACACGGGTCTGAGATCTCCTGCCATTTTTAATCTTAAGCTTAACTTAGTTAAATGAAAAAGGAACGAAAAGTTTTTACCAATCACAATAAAACCAGAGAAATCGAAAAAGCCTTACCTTATAAACACCCCACCGAGTCCTTTTTTTTTGGTTAGAGGAGGAGGGCGGGTGGGAGACACGACAAGTGTGGTGTCTCGGGTTCAGAAACCGCCCAAATATATAGTGTTTTACTTACCCAGCAGCCCCCTGGCCTCCGCCGAAAAACAAAAGGAAATTAAATTTACTTTCAAACCGACCTTCGCAGCTGCTCACTCGCTCACACACTGCTCCCGAAAAAGCTGCTGCAATGAAAGGAAAGTTATTTTAAACCGCCCAAATATATAGTGTTTTACTTACCCAACAGCCCCCTGGCCTCCGCCGAAAAACAAAAGGAAATTAAATTTACTTTCAAACCGACCTTCGCAGCTGCTCACTCGCTCACACACTGCTCCCGAAAAAGCTGCTGCAATGAAAGGAAAGTTATTTTAAACCGCCCAAATATATAGTGTTTTACTTACCCAACAGCCCCCTGGCCTCCGCCGAAAAACAAAAGGAAATTAAATTTACTTTCAAACCGACCTTCGCAGCTGCTCACTCGCTCACACACTGCTCCCGAAAAAGCTGCTGCAATGAAAGGAAAGTTATTTTAAACCGCCCAAATATATAGTGTTTTACTTACCCAACAGCCCCCTGGCCTCCGCCGAAAAACAAAAGGAAATTAAATTTACTTTCAAACCGACCTTCGCAGCTGCTCACTCGCTCACACACTGCTCCCGAAAAAGCTGCTGCAATGAAAGGAAAGTTATTTTAAACCGCCCAAATATATAGTGTTTTACTTACCCAACAGCCCCCTGGCCTCCGCCGAAAAACAAAAGGAAATTAAATTTACTTTCAAACCGACCTTCGCAGCTGCTCACTCGCTCACACACTGCTCCCGAAAAAGCTGCTGCAATGAAAGGAAAGTTATTTTAAACCGCCCAAATATATAGTGTTTTACTTACCCAGCAGCCCCCTGGCCTCCGCCGAAAAACAAAAGGAAATTAAATTTACTTTCAAACCGACCTTCCCAGCTGCTCACTCGCTCACACACTGCTCCCGACAAAGCTGCTGCAATGAAAGGAAAGTTATTTTAAACCGCCCAAATATATAGTGTTTTACTTACCCAACAGCCCCCTGGCCTCCGCCGAAAAACAAAAGGAAATTAAATTTACTTTCAAACCGACCTTCCCAGCTGCTCACTCGCTCACACACTGCTCCCGACAAAGCTGCTGCAATGAAAGGAAAGTTATTTTAAACCGCCCAAATATATAGTGTTTTACTTACCCAGCAGCCCCCTGGCCTCCGCCGAAAAACAAAAGGAAATTAAATTTACTTTCAAACCGACCTTCCCAGCTGCTCACTCGCTCACACACTGCTCCCGAAAAAGCTGCTGCAATGAAAGGAAAGTTATTTTAAACCGCCCAAATATATAGTGTTTTACTTACCCAGCAGCCCCCTGGCCTCCGCCGAAAAACAAAAGGAAATTAAATTTACTTTCAAACCGACCTTCCCAGCTGCTCACTCGCTCACACACTGCTCCCGACAAAGCTGCTGCAATGAAAGGAAAGTTATTTTAAACCGCCCAAATATATAGTGTTTTACTTACCCAACAGCCCCCTGGCCTCCGCCGAAAAACAAAAGGAAATTAAATTTACTTTCAAACCGACCTTCCCAGCTGCTCACTCGCTCACACACTGCTCCCGACAAAGCTGCTGCAATGAAAGGAAAGTTATTTTAAACCGCCCAAATATATAGTGTTTTACTTACCCAGCAGCCCCCTGGCCTCCGCCGAAAAACAAAAGGAAATTAAATTTACTTTCAAACCGACCTTCCCAGCTGCTCACTCGCTCACACACTGCTCCCGACAAAGCTGCTGCAATGAAAGGAAAGTTATTTTAAACCGCCCAAATATATAGTGTTTTACTTACCCAGCAGCCCCCTGGCCTCCGCCGAAAAACAAAAGGAAATTAAATTTACTTTCAAACCGACCTTCGCAGCTGCTCACTCGCTCACACACTGCTCCCGAAAAAGCTGCTGCAATGAAAGGAAAGTTATTTTAAACCGCCCAAATATATAGTGTTTTACTTACCCAACAGCCCCCTGGCCTCCGCCGAAAAACAAAAGGAAATTAAATTTACTTTCAAACCGACCTTCGCAGCTGCTCACTCGCTCACACACTGCTCCCGACAAAGCTGCTGCAATGAAAGGAAAGTTATTTTAAACCGCCCAAATATATAGTGTCTTACTTACCCAGCAGCCCCCTGGCCTCCGCCGAAAAACAAAAGGAAATTAAATTTACTTTCAAACCGACCTTCGCAGCTGCTCACTCGCTCACACACTGCTCCCGAAAAAGCTGCCAGCAGCCCCCTGGCCTCCGCCGAAAAACAAAAGGAAATTAAATTTACTTTCAAACCGACCTTCGCAGCTGCTCACTCGCTCACACACTGCTCCCGAAAAAGCTGCTGCATCCACCCCATGATGTTCCTGTCCGGGGACTGTTGGATGGTACAGTGTAGAAGGAGCATTACTCTTTATCTAATCCATGCTGTACCTGTCTGGGGAATGTTGATGGGAGAGTGGAAACAGAGAGGTCTGGGACCAGGGTCCTCATGGGGAGGACTTAATGGTGCCTCCTAATTGACCAGTTAGTAATATTGGTGCTCCGGGGATGAAAGGGACATTGGCTGAGTGGATACGACATTGGCTGACTGGATGCGACATTGGCTGAGAGAGTGGACAATGGTTGTTTCAGACTGGAGGGAGGTATACAGTGGAGGGTTGTATTAGGACCACTGATCTTTTTGATATATACTAATGACTTGGACTTCTGTTTGCAGGGCATAACTTCAATGTTTGCCAATGTTTGTGACATCTGCAATGTAATAAACAGGAAAGGGACTAGTAGCAGACTTCAGGAGGATAGAGGCAGTCTGGTGAAATGGAACACACAAGAACAAATGAATTAGGAGCAGGAGTAGGCCATTCGGCCCCACGAGCCTGCTCTGTCATTCAATGGCTGATCTGATTGTGAACTCAACTCCACTTTCCTGTCTGTGTCCCATAACCCTTGACTCCCTAATTGATCAAAAATCTATAGAACTCAGCCTTGAATATATTCAATGATCCAGCCTCCACTTGTCTCTGGGAAAGAGAATTCCACAGACTGACCCCCCTCTGAGAGAAAAACATTTCTCCTCATCTCAGTTTTAAATGGGACGTCCCTAATTTTTAAACTGTGTCCTCTAGTTCTCGTCTCCCCAACAAGGGGAAACATCCTCTCAGCATCCACCCTGCCCAGTCCTCTCGGGACCTGAGATGTTTCACTCAGATCACCTCTCATTCGTCTAAACTCCAGTGGGTATAGACACAACCTGTTCAACCTTTCCTCATAAGATAACCCCTTCATCCCAGGAATCAGCCCAGTGAACCTTCTCTGAACTACTTCGAATGCAATTATATAATTTCTTCAGTAAGGAGACCAAAAGTGTCCACAATCCTGCAGACGTCTAACTTATGCCCTGTACAGCTGTAACAACACTTCCCTACTTTGATATTCTATTCACCTTGCAATAAACAACAACATTCCATTTGCCTTCCTAATCACTCGCTGTAGCTGCATGGTAACATTTTGTGATTTATGTACCAGGACACCCAGATCCCTCTGTAACGTACAGTTCTGCAGTCTCTCTCCATTTCAATAATATACTGATTTTTATTCTTCCTGCTAAAGTGGACAAGCTCACATTTTCCCACATTATACTCCATCTGCCAATTTTTTGCTCACTCACTTCACCTCTGGAAATCTCTTTGTAGACACTTTATGTCCTCTTGACAGCTTACTATCCAACCTATCATTGGACAGACACAGGGCAGGTTAACTTCAATGCTGAGAAATGTGAAGTGATGCATTTTGGAAGGAAGACGAGTGATATAAACTAAATGGTACAATGTTAGAATGGGTGACAGGACAGATAAATCAGGGATTTCATCAATGTTACCTGTTCTACCCAAAAGCTCAATTTGGGGCTTGCAATCTGTGAGTTGAATTTAGCTTCATCATGAAAAGTGTTGGCAAACGTGTTGGGAAATGTGTCAAAAGCTGTTTCCATTCAGACATTCCTGCATTGTGGAAGTGTGAGCTGTCTTTGCAGTGACAGGAAATAGAGTTGTTTGAATGGACCTGCAGGTTTTGGTTGATGCAATAAGGTGAGAATTTGAATTGTGTCCCTTCCAGATACACAGAATTGAAGGTATTTACAGAACACCACATGAAGTAGTTTACCAATGTCTGACAAACTTCAAAGACTTCAAACACATGGAAGAAGAGGAGAAGGGAACAATATACAAAACCTCAGTCAGTCAGACAACAGCAGTTGGAAAATGAATCTCTTTTTATGGCTTTTAATTTGAAGGCCTGAGCTGATGATTGAAAAAGTAGGTGTTCAAATCCCACACTGGGCTGTTGTGAATTTGAATTTTGTTTTTTCTAAAAATAAACTTAAATCTGGAATTAAAGAACCTCTAGGATGGAATGATTCACTCCTGTCTACTAGTGCAAAGCCCATGTGTGTCTCAGTTTTGCTGTATTTATTAATGATTTAAGATGATGTGGGAGAATGCAACATACCCAAGTTTACCAATGACACAAACATAGGCAGCATTGTAAGCAGTGTAGCTGGAAGCATCAAATTACAAAGAGGTATTAATATCTTAAATAAATGGGCAAAACTGTGGTAGATAGATTTCCATGTCATTAAAAAAGACTAGAACAGAGTACTTTATAAATGGTGAAAAGATAGAAATACTGGAGGTCCAAAGAGACTTTGGGGGGTCCATGTCCATTTGAGTGCAATGTAGATTTACCAGAATGATAACTGGACTCCAAGGGTTAAATTACAAGGTGATATTACACCAACTGGGCATCTATTCCCTGGAATTTAGGAGGATCATGGTGATTTGATCAAAGTTGTTGAGATATTAAGGGGAACTGATGGGGTATTTTGAGAGAAACTATTTCAGCAGCTTTGGAATATATGAACAGGAGTAGGCCATTCAGCCCATCGAGCCTGCTCTGCCATTCAATACTATCATGGCTGATCATCCACTTCAATGTGTTTTTCCCAGACTATCCTCATACCCTTTCTGTCATTGGTATTCAGCAATCTGTCAATCACTGCTTTAAACATACTCAATGACTGAGCTTCCACAGCCCTCTGGGATAGAGAATTCCTAAGATTCACAATCCTCTGAGTAATGACATTTCTCCTCATCTCTGTCCCAAGTGGCTTCCCCCTTATTTTGAAATTGTGTCCCCTGGTTCTAGACTCCCCAACCAGGAGAAACATCTTACCTGCATCTATCCTGTCTATCTATAACGTTACCCCAGGGTCTCCACACAGCCTGTCTCCCCGTCCCCCTGCTTCTAAAGTTTCTCAGGGTCTCCTGGCACTTTCTATCTCCCTGCTTCTGTCTCTATCCCTCACTATCTCTCTGTTCTCTCTCCATTTCTATCTCTCCCTATCTCTCTGTTACTCTACCTCTGTTCCACTATCTCTGTCTATCACTCGCTCAGATTATGTTGGTTATCATTAGGGGTTGGGTTAAATCACAGACAAAATAAACACTTCACCTGTCTGCCCCGAAATAAATAGCAACATTTGTGGATATTTTATGTCTGTATTCAGACAATATAGACAGGAGTGTATATTATATGATGGGATGCTGCAAATCGATTTACACTCGTACTGTCGGAAAAACAACTTAAAAAGAATTATTCACAAGTCTAGTCCAACTTAACGACGGATTTGACCCGATAAGGTAATAAATGCCAAAAGTCTGGAGTTTTTTGGAGTACGTTAAGCTTTACTCTGTCTGGCTTTCAGAAATTAAACATTACACATGCACTGCAAGATTAAAGATTATACATAGGTTAGGTTACATAGAATTTTGGAAGGACTAACAAGGCTAGGGAATATCCAATGAATGGTAGGACCATAGGAAGTATCGAGTGTCAGAGGGATCTTGGTGTACTTGTCCATAGATCACTGAAGGCTGCAGTGCAGGGAGACAAGGTGGTTAGGAAGGTTTATGGGATACGTGCCTTTATTAGTTGAGGCATAGAATATAAGAGCAGGGAGGTTATGATGGATCTCTATAAAACACTGGTGAGGCCACAGCTGGAGTACTGTGTACAGTTCTGGGCATCACACTATAGGAAGGATGTGATTGCATAGGAGAGGATGCAGAGGAGATTGACCAGGATGTTGCCTGGGCTGGAGCATTTCAGCTATGAAGAGAGACTGAAAAGGCTGGAGTTGTTTTCCTTGGAGCAGAGAAGGCTGAGGGCGGACCTGATTGAGGTATACAAAATTATGAGGGGCATTGATAGGTTATATAGGAAGAAACATTGTCCCTTAGCGGAGGGGTCAATAACCAGTGGGCATAGATTGAAGGCAAGGGGCAGGAGGTTTAGAGGGGATTTGAGGAAAAGATTTATTACCCAGAGGGTGGTTGGAATCTGGAGCGCTCTGCCTGAAGGGGTGGTAGAGGCAGGAACCCTCACAACATTTAAGAAGTATTTGGATGAGCACTTGAAATGCCGTAGCATACAATTTTCAGCTGAAAATTGATCAGTTACATTGTTATTTCAGTCCATATTTACAGTACACACGGTACCTTACTGTTGTAATCAAGTCATATAGTATCTATTCATCCCACTGGGGCAAAATTTCACTGGCTCAACATTCTCACCAAATACTGAAACATTCCACAATGCGAGACTCTCAAATTCAACACAAGTTTCCTTTTCTGATTCTCGCTGGTCTGTTCTGATTCTCTGATGGATTACTGATGCTTATCCTCCACATGAGCAGTCGTCCAAATCCCGTGTGCCTGTCCTGCTCCCAAACCCGGCATCCACTTACATTAAGGCAAGTGATACAGGAGCGTCACAGTGACTGAGGCAGGTGAGTCTTGAGGCTGAGCCGGGGACAGTGAGTGACCCGGGTTAATCCGACACTCCAGGGACAGTTTAAACGGAGCTTTACTCTGTATCTAATCCGTGCTGTACCTTCTCTGAGAGTGTTTGATGGGGCAGTGCAGACGAGGGGAGTTATTCCTTACCCATTTTAAATATAGAGAAGTGAATATCCAAGAGATTGTTTTTTTTGTGATGAGGGTTTCTGCCTCTACCATCCTTTAGAGTCATAGAGAGATACAGCACTTATACAGGCCCTTCGGCCTGCCCAGTCTGTGCCGGCCATCAACCACCCATTTAATACTAATCCTTTCAGGCAGTGAGTTCCAAACACCCACCAGCCACTGGGTGAAGAAACTATTGATGTGTTTCGTTCTGTTAAGTTTGATGTCAATGTTTCCCCAGGATGTTGACGCTGGGGGATTCAGCGATGGGATAATGCTTTGAATGCCAAGGGGAGGTGGTTGGATTCTCTCTTGTTGCAGATGGTCATTGCCTGGTACTTGTGTGACATGAATGTTACTTGCCACTGGTGGGCCCAAACTGAATGTTGTCCGGGTCTTGGTGCATGTGGCTCTGGATTGCTTCATTATCTGAGGCAAAATACTGTGGGTGCTGGAAATCTGGAAAGCATCGAGCTGAATCACTAACTCTGTTTTTCTCTCCACAGATGCTGCTTGACCTGCTCAGTATTTCCAGCATTCACTCCTGTGATCTCAGCTGAAGATGGTTGAGCCTCGGACACTACCCTGATGAACTCCTGCAGTGATGTCCTGGGACTGAGATGATTGACCTCCAACAACCACAACCATCTTCCTTTGTGCTCGGTATGAGTCCAACCAGCAGATTCCTACTGACTTCAGTTTTACTCGGGCTCCGCGATGTCACACTCGGTCAAACGTGGCCTTGATGTTAAGGTCAGTCTCTCTTCCCAGTAGCAGACAGGAGTGAATCGTTCCCTTTGACCCGTTGTACACTGAACAAGCTGTGTTTCTTCACAGCATGATACAGGACTGGACACGGCCGATTAATGCAGCACATCAAACACTCCCAGAGCAGGTTTTGCACAGCTTAGGAATAGAGTATAGTTCCTTAAACATTCTCTCTCTGTCTTCCTCTCTCTGTCTCTCCCTCCTGCTATCTCTGAAACGAGGAGAGAGACAGGGGGAGAGAGGGTTAGATATGCAGACAGAGAGAGTGTTGTGGGGAGGGACAAGGTTGGAGAGAGAGAGATTGCGGGGTCGATTGAAACGGAGAATGTAAGAGAAAATAATTTGATGTAATCCTTCACTGCTGTGTGCACCAACATTTAAGAGATAGGTATGGAGACAGAAACATCGGGAGAGATCTCTGTCTCTCTCTCTGTCTCTCCATCTGTCATTCCCTCTCTGTCTCTCCCACTCTCTCCTTCTCTCTCTGTCTCTCTCTCTGTCCCTCCATCTGCCTTTCCCTCTCTGTCTCTCCCACTCTCTCCTATCTTTCTCTCTCTCTCTGTCCCTCCATCTGTCTTTCCCTCCCTGTCAATCCCTCTCTCTCCTGACATCTCTCCCTCTCTCTCTCTCTCTTTCCCTCCATCTGTCTTTCACTCCCTGTCACTCCCTGTCTCTCCTTCTATCTCTGTCTCTCCCTCTCTCTGTGCCTCCATCTGTCTTTCCCCCACTGTCTCTACCTCTCTCTCATTCTATCTCTGTCTCTCTCTCTCTGTCCCTCCATCTGTCTTTCCCTCCCTGTCACTCCCTCACTCTCCTTCCATTTCTGTCTCTCCCTCTCTGTCCCTCCATCTGTCTTTCCCTCCTTGTCACTCCCTGTCACTCCTTCTATCTCTATCTCTCTCTCTCTCTGTGCCTCCATCTGTCTTTCCCTCCCAGTCACTCCCTGTCTCTCCTTCTCAATCTGACGCTCTCTCTCTCTGTCTCTCCATCTGTCCTTCCCTCCCTGTCACACCGTCGCTCTCCTTCTCTCTCTGTCTATCTCTCTCTGTCTCTCCATCTGTCTTTCCCTCCCTGTCACTCCCTCTCTCTCCTTCTATCTCTGTCTCTCTCTCTGTCTCTCTCTCTCTGTCTCTCCATCTGTCTTTCCCTCCCTGTCACTCCCTCTCTCCCCTTCGATCTCTGCCTCTCTCTCTGTCTCTCTCTTTCTCTGTCTCTCTCGCTGTCACTCCATCTGTCTTTCCCTGTCTGTTTGTCCCTCTCTCTCCTTCCATTCTGCCTCTCTCTCTCTCACTGTCCCTCCATCTGTCCTTCCCTCTCTGTCACTGCCTCTCTCTCCTTCTATCACTGTCTCTCTCTGTGTCTCTCCATCTATCTTTCCCTCTCTGTCTCTCCCACTCTCTCCTTCTTTCTCTGTCTGTCTCTCTGTCCCTCCATCTGCCTTTCCATCTCTGTCTCACCCACTCTCTCCATCTATCTCTGTCTCTCTCTCCGTCCTCCATCTGTCTTTCCCTCTCTGTCTCTCCCACTCTCTGCCTCTCTCTCTGTCTCTCTCTCTGTCCCTCCATCTTTCTTTCACTCTCTGTGTCTCCCTCTCTCTCCTATCTTTCTCTCTCTCTGTCCCTCCATCTGTCTTTCCGTCTCTGTCTCTCCCACTCTCTGCCTCTCTCTCTGTCTCTCTCTCTGTCCCTCCATCTTTCTTTTACTCTCTGTGTCTCCCTCTCTCTCCTATCTTTCTCTCTCTCTCTATCCCTCCATCTGTCTTTCCGTCTCTGTCACTGCCTCTCTCTCCTTCTATCACTGTCTCTCTCTCTGTCTCTCCATCTGTCTTTCCCTCTCTGTCTCTCCCACTCTCTCCTTCTCCCTCTGTCTCTCTCTCTGTCCCTCCATCTGCCTTTCCCTCTCTGTCTCTCCCACTCTCTCCATCTCTCTCTGTCTCTCTCTCCGTCCCTCCATCTGTCTTTCCCTCTCTGTCTCTCCCACTCTCTGCCTCTCTCTATGTCACTCTCTCTGTCCCTCCATCTGTCTTTCACGCTCTGTGTCTCCCTCTCTCTCCTATCTTTCTCTCTCTCTCTGTCCCTCCATCTGTCTTTCCCTCCCTGTCAATCCCTCTCTCTCCTTTTATCTCTGTCTCTCTCTCTCTCTTTGTGCCTCCATCTGTCTTTCCCCCTCTGTCTCTACCTCTCTCTCCTTCTATCTCTGTCTCTCTCTCTCTCTGTCCCTCCATCTGTTTTTCCTTCCCTGTCACTCCCTCTCTCTCCTTCTATCTCTGTCTCTCCCTCTCTGTCCCTCCATCTGTCTTTCCCTCCCTATCACTCCCTGTCTCTCCTTCCAATTTGACGCTCTCTCTCTCTGTCTCTCCATCTGTCCTTCCCTCCCTGTCACAACGTCTCCCTCCTTCTCTCATTTTCTCTCTCTCTCTGTCCCTCCATCTGTCTTTCCCTCCCTGTCACTCCCTCTCTCTCCTTCTATCTCTGTCTCTCCCTCTCTGTCCCTCCATCTGTCTTTCCCTCCCTATCACACCCTGTCTCTCCTTCTCAATCTGACGCTCTCTCTCTCTGTCTCTCCATCTGTCCTTCCCTCCTGTCACACCGTCTCTCTCCTTCCATCTCTGTCTCTCTCTCTCTGTCTCTCCATCTGTCCTTCCCTCCCTGTCACACCGTCTCTCTCCTTCTCTCTCTGTCTCTCTCTCTCTGTCCCTCCATCTGTCTTTCCCTCCCAGACACTCCCTCTCTCTCCTTCTATCTCTGTCTCTCTCTCTGTCTCTCTCTCTCTGTCTCTCCATCTGTCTTTCCCTCCCTGTCACTCCCTCTCTCCCCTTCTATCTCTGCCTCTCTGTCTCTCTCTCACTCTGTCTCTCTCTCTGTACCTCCATCAGTCTTTCCCTGTCTGTTTGTCCCGCACTCTCCTTCCATCTCTGCCTCTCGCTCTCTCTCTCTGTCTCTCTCTCTCTCTGTCTCTCCATCTATCTTCCCCACCCCGTGTCACTCCCTCTCTCTCCTTCTATCTCCATCTCTGCCTCTCTCTCTGTCTCTCTCTCTGTCCCACCATCTGTCTTTCCCTGCCCTGTCACTCTCTCTCTTTCCTTCTATCTCTGTCTCTTTCTCTCTATCGCTCCATCTGTCCTAACCTCCCTGTCACTCCATCTGTCTCCTTCTCTCTCTGTCTCTCACTGTGTCCCTCCATCTGTCTTTCCCTTCCTGACACTCCCTCCCACCACTTCTATCTCTGTCTCTGCCACTCTCTCTGTCTCTCTCTCTTGTCTCTCCATCTATCTTTCCCTCTCTGTCTCTCCATCTCTCTCCTTCTCTCTCTCCTTCTCTCTCTCTCTCTGCCTCTCTCTCTGTCTCACAATCTGTCTTTCCCTCTCTGTCTCTCCGACTCTCTCCTTCTCTCTCTGTCTCTGTCTCTGCCTCTCCCTCTGTCCCTCCATCTGTCTTTCCCTTCCTGACACTCCCTCTCTCTCCTTCTATCTCTGTCTCTCTCTCTCTGTCTCTCCATCTGTCTTTCCCTCCCAGTCACTCCCTCTCTCTCCTTCCATCTCTGCCTCTCTCTATCTGTCTCGCCATCTGTCTTTCCCTCTCTGCCTCTCCCTCTCTCTCCTTCTATCTCTGTCTCTCCCTCTCTGTCCCTCCATCTGTCTTTCCCTCCCTATAACACCATGTCTCTCCTTCTCAATCTGACGCTCTCTCTCTCTGTCTCTCCATCTGTCCTTCCCTCCCTGTCACACCGTCTCTCTCCTTCTCTTTCTGTCTCTCTCTCTCTCTGTCTCTCCATCTGTCCTTCCCTCCCTGTCACACCGTCTCTCTCCTTCTCTCTCTGTCTCTCTCTCTCTGTCCCTCCATCTGTCTTTCCCTCCCAGACACTCCCTCTCTCTCCTTCTATCTCTGTCTCTCTCTCTGTCTCTCTCTCTCTGTCTCTCCATCTGTCTTTCCCTCCCTGTCACTCCCTCTCTCCCCTTCTATCTCTGCCTCTCTGTCTCTCTCTCACTCTGTCTCTCTCTCTGTCCCTCCATCTGTCTTTCCCTGTCTGTTTGTCCCTCACTCTCCTTCCATCTCTGCCTCTCTCTCTCTCTCTGTCTCTCCATCTATCTTCCCCACCCCGTGTCACTCCCTCTCTCTCCTTCTATCTCCATCTCTGCCTCTCCCTCGCTCTCTCTCTCTGTCCCACCATCTGTCTTTCCCTGCCCTGTCACTCTCTCTCTTTCCTTCTATCTCTGTCTCTTTCTCTCTATCGCTCCATCTGTCCTAACCTCCCTGTCACTCCATCTGTCTCCTTCTCTCTCTGTCTCTCACTGTGTCCCTCCATCTGTCTTTCCCTTCCTGACACTCCCGCCCACTACTTCTATCTCTGTCTCTGCCACTCTCTCTGTCTCTCTCTCTTGTCCCTCCATCTGTCTTTCCCTCTCTGTCTCTCCATCTCTCTCCTTCTCTCTCTCCTTCTCTCTCTCTCTCTGCCTCTCTATCTGTCTCTCTCTCTGTCTCACAATCTGTCTTTCCCTCTTTGTCTCTCCGACTCTCTCCTTCTCTCTCTGTCTCTGTCTCTGCCTCTCCCTCTGTCCCTCCATCTGTCTTTCCCTTCCTGACACTCCCTCTCTCTCCTTCTATCTCTGTCTCTCTCTCTCTGTCTCTCCATCTGTCTTTCCCTCCCAGTCACACCCTCTCTCTCCTTCCATCTCTGCCTCTCTCTATCTGTCTCGCCATCTGTCTTTCCCTCTCTGCCTCTCCCTCTCTCTCCTTCTATCTCTGTCTCTCCCTCTCTGTCCCTCCATCTGTCTTTCCCTCCCTATAACACCATGTATCTCCTTCCCAATCTGACGCTCTCTCTCTCTGTCTCTCCATCTGTCCTTCCCTCCCTGTCACACCGTCTCTCTCCTTCTCTCTCTGTCTCTCTCTCTCTGTCCCTCCATCTGTCTTTCCCTCCCAGACACTCCCTCTCTCTCCTTCTATCTCTGTCTCTCTCTCTGTCTCTCTCTCTCTGTCTCTCCATCTGTCTTTCCCTCCCTGTCACTCCCTCTCTCCCCTTCTATCTCTGCCTCTCTGTCTCTCTCTCACTCTGTCTCTCTCTCTGTCCCTCCATCTGTCTTTCCCTGTCTGTTTGTCCCTCACTCTCCTTCCATCTCTGCCTCTCTCTCTCTCTCTGTCTCTCCATCTATCTTCCCCACCCCGTGTCACTCCCTCTCTCTCCTTCTATCTCCATCTCTGCCTCTCTCTCGCTCTCTCTCTCTGTCCCACCATCTGTCTTTCCCTGCCCTGTCACTCTCTCTCTTTCCTTCTATCTCTGTCTCTTTCTCTCTATCGCTCCATCTGTCCTAACCTCCCTGTCACTCCATCTGTCTCCTTCTCTCTCTGTCTCTCACTGTGTCCCTCCATCTGTCTTTCCCTTCCTGACACTCCCTCCCACTACTTCTATCTCTGTCTCTGCCACTCTCTCTGTCTCTCTCTCTTGTCTCTCCATCTATCTTTCCCTCTCTGTCTCTCCATCTCTCTCCTTCTCTCTCTCCTTCTCTCTCTCTCTCTGCCTCTCTCTCTGTCTCACAATCTGTCTTTCCCTCTCTGTCTCTCCGACTCTCTCCTTCTCTCTCTGTCTCTGTCTCTGCCTCTCCCTCTGTCCCTCCATCTGTCTTTCCCTTCCTGACACTCCCTCTCTCTCCTTCTATCTCTGTCTCTCTCTCTCTGTCTCTCCATCTGTCTTTCCCTCCCAGTCACTCCCTCTCTCTCCTTCCATCTCTGCCTCTCTCTATCTGTCTCGCCATCTGTCTTTCCCTCTCTGCCTCTCCCTCTCTCTCCTTCTATCTCTGTCTCTCCCTCTCTGTCCCTCCATCTGTCTTTCCCTTCCTATAACACCATGTCTCTCCTTCTCAATCTGACGCTCTCTCTCTCTGTCTCTCCATCTGTCCTTCCCTCCCTGTCACACCGTCTCTCTCCTTCTCTTTCTGTCTCTCTCTCTCTCTGTCTCTCCATCTGTCCTTCCCTCCCTGTCACACCGTCTCTCTCCTTCTCTCTCTGTCTCTCTCTCTCTGTCCCTCCATCTGTCTTTCCCTCCCAGACACTCCCTCTCTCTCCTTCTATCTCTGTCTCTCTCTCTGTCTCTCTCTCTCTGTCTCTCCATCTGTCTTTCCCTCCCTGTCACTCCCTCTCTCCCCTTCTATCTCTGCCTCTCTGTCTCTCTCTCACTCTGTCTCTCTCTCTGTCCCTCCATCTGTCTTTCCCTGTCTGTTTGTCCCTCACTCTCCTTCCATCTCTGCCTCTCTCTCTCTCTCTGTCTCTCCATCTATCTTCCCCACCCCGTGTCACTCCCTCTCTCTCCTTCTATCTCCATCTCTGCCTCTCCCTCGCTCTCTCTCTCTGTCCCACCATCTGTCTTTCCCTGCCCTGTCACTCTCTCTCTTTCCTTCTATCTCTGTCTCTTTCTCTCTATCGCTCCATCTGTCCTAACCTCCCTGTCACTCCATCTGTCTCCTTCTCTCTCTGTCTCTCACTGTGTCCCTCCATCTGTCTTTCCCTTCCTGACACTCCCGCCCACTACTTCTATCTCTGTCTCTGCCACTCTCTCTGTCTCTCTCTCTTGTCCCTCCATCTGTCTTTCCCTCTCTGTCTCTCCATCTCTCTCCTTCTCTCTCTCCTTCTCTCTCTCTCTCTGCCTCTCTCTCTGTCTCTCTCTCTGTCTCACAATCTGTCTTTCCCTCTCTGTCTCTCCGACTCTCTCCTTCTCTCTCTGTCTCTGTCTCTGCCTCTCCCTCTGTCCCTCCATCTGTCTTTCCCTTCCTGACACTCCCTCTCTCTCCTTCTATCTCTGTCTCTCTCTCTCTGTCTCTCCATCTGTCTTTCCCTCCCAGTCACACCCTCTCTCTCCTTCCATCTCTGCCTCTCTCTATCTGTCTCGCCATCTGTCTTTCCCTCTCTGCCTCTCCCTCTCTCTCCTTCTATCTCTGTCTCTCCCTCTCTGTCCCTCCATCTGTCTTTCCCTCCCTATAACACCATGTATCTCCTTCCCAATCTGACGCTCTCTCTCTCTGTCTCTCCATCTGTCCTTCCCTCCCTGTCACACCGTCTCTCTCCTTCTCTCTCTGTCTCTCTCTCTCTGTCCCTCCATCTGTCTTTCCCTCCCAGACACTCCCTCTCTCTCCTTCTATCTCTGTCTCTCTCTCTGTCTCTCTCTCTCTGTCTCTCCATCTGTCTTTCCCTCCCAGACACTCCCTCTCTCTCCTTCTATCTCTGTCTCTCTCTCTGTCTCTCTCTCTTGTCCCTCCATCTGTCTTTCCCTCTCTGTCTCTCCATCTCTCTCCTTCTCTCTCTCCTTCTCTCTCTCTCTCTGCCTCTCTCTCGCTCTCTCTCTCTGTCTCACAATCTGTCTTTCCCTCTCTGTCTCTCCGACTCTCTCCTTCTCTCTCTGTCTCTGTCTCTGCCTCTCCCTCTGTCCCTCCATCTGTCTTTCCCTTCCTGACACTCCCTCTCTCTCCTTCTATCTCTGTCTCTCTCTCTCTGTCTCTCCATCTGTCTTTCCCTCCCAGTCACACCCTCTCTCTCCTTCCATCTCTGCCTCTCTCTATCTGTCTCGCCATCTGTCTTTCCCTCTCTGCCTCTCCCTCTCTCTCCTTCTATCTCTGTCTCTCCCTCTCTGTCCCTCCATCTGTCTTTCCCTCCCTATAACACCATGTATCTCCTTCCCAATCTGACGCTCTCTCTCTCTGTCTCTCCATCTGTCCTTCCCTCCCTGTCACACCGTCTCTCTCCTTCTCTCTCTGTCTCTCTCTCTCTGTCCCTCCATCTGTCTTTCCCTCCCAGACACTCCCTCTCTCTCCTTCTATCTCTGTCTCTCTCTCTGTCTCTCTCTCTCTGTCTCTCCATCTGTCTTTCCCTCCCTGTCACTCCCTCTCTCCCCTTCTATCTCTGCCTCTCTGTCTCTCTCTCACTCTGTCTCTCTCTCTGTCCCTCCATCTGTCTTTCCCTGTCTGTTTGTCCCTCACTCTCCTTCCATCTCTGCCTCTCTCTCTCTCTCTGTCTCTCCATCTATCTTCCCCACCCCGTGTCACTCCCTCTCTCTCCTTCTATCTCCATCTCTGCCTCTCTCTCGCTCTCTCTCTCTGTCCCACCATCTGTCTTTCCCTGCCCTGTCACTCTCTCTCTTTCCTTCTATCTCTGTCTCTTTCTCTCTATCGCTCCATCTGTCCTAACCTCCCTGTCACTCCATCTGTCTCCTTCTCTCTCTGTCTCTCACTGTGTCCCTCCATCTGTCTTTCCCTTCCTGACACTCCCGCCCACTACTTCTATCTCTGTCTCTGCCACTCTCTCTGTCTCTCTCTCTTGTCCCTCCATCTGTCTTTCCCTCTCTGTCTCTCCATCTCTCTCCTTCTCTCTCTCCTTCTCTCTCTCTCTCTGCCTCTCTCTTTGTCTCTCTCTCTGTCTCACAATCTGTCTTTCCCTCTCTGTCTCTCCGAATCTCTCCTTCTCTCTCTGTCTCTGTCTCTGCCTCTCCCTCTGTCCCTCCATCTGTCTTTCCCTTCCTGACACTCCCTCTCTCTCCTTCTATCTCTGTCTCTCTCTCTCTGTCTCTCCATCTGTCTTTCCCTCCCAGTCACACCCTCTCTCTCCTTCCATCTCTGCCTCTCTCTATCTGTCTCGCCATCTGTCTTTCCCTCTCTGCCTCTCCCTCTCTCTCCTTCTATCTCTGTCTCTCCCTCTCTGTCCCTCCATCTGTCTTTCCCTCCCTATAACACCATGTATCTCCTTCCCAATCTGACGCTCTCTCTCTCTGTCTCTCCATCTGTCCTTCCCTCCCTGTCACACCGTCTCTCTCCTTCTCTTTCTGTCTCTCTCTCTCTGTCCCTCCATCTGTCTTTCCCTCCCAGACACTCCCTCTCTCTCCTTCTATCTCTGTATCTCTCTCTGTCTCTCTCTCTCTGTCTCTCCATCTGTCTTTCCCTCCCTGTCACTCCCTCTCTCCCCTTCTATCTCTGCCTCTCTGTCTCTCTCTCACTCTGTCTCTCTCTCTGTCCCTCCATCTGTCTTTCCCTGTCTGTTTGTCCCTCACTCTCCTTCCATCTCTGCCTCTCTCTCTCTCTCTCTGTCTCTCTCTCTCTGTCTCTCCATCTATCTTCCCCACCCCGTGTCACTCCCTCTCTCTCCTTCTATCTCAATCTCTGCCTCTCTCTCTGTCTCTCTCTCTGTCCCTCCATCTGACTTCCCCTGCCCTGTCACTCTCTCTCTTTCCTTCTATCTCTGTCTCTTTCTCTCTATCGCTCCATCTGTCCTAACATCCCTGTCACTCCATCTGTCTCCTGCTCTCTCTGTCTCTCACTGTGTCCCTCCATCTGTCTTTCCCCTCCTGACACTCCCTCTCACTACTTCTATCTCTGACTCTGCCACTCTCTCTGTCTCTCTCTCTCTTGTCCCTCCATCTGTCTTTCCCTCTCTGTCTCTCCATCTCTCTCCGTCTCTCTCTCCTTCTCTCTCTCTCTCTGCCTCTCTCTCTGTCTCACTCTCTGTCTCACAATCTGTCTTTCCCTCTCTGTCTCTCCGTCTCTCTCCTTCTCTCTGTGTCTCTGTCTCTGCCTCTCCCTCTGTCCCTCCATCTGTCTTTCCCTTCCTGACACTCCCTCTCTCTCCTTCTCTCTCTGTCTCTCACTCTGTCCCTCCATCTGTCCTTCCATCCCTGTCTCTCCATCTCTCTCCTTCTATCTCTGTCTCTCTCTCTGTCTCTCCATCTGTCTTTCCCTCTCTGCCTCTCCCTCTCGCTCCTTCTATCTCTGTCTCTCTCTCTCGATCCCTCCGTCGGTCCTTCCCTCCCTGTCTATCCCTCTCTCTCCTTCTATCTCTCTCTTTCTCTCTGTCTCTCCATCTGTCTTTCCCTCCCTCACACACTCTCTCTCTCCTTCTATCTCTGTCTCTCACTCTGTCCCTCCATCTGTCCTTCCATCCCTGTCTCTCCATCTCTCTCCTTCTATCTCTGTCTCTCTCTCTGTCTCTCCATCTGCCTTTCCCTCTCTGTCTCTCCCTCTCTCTCCTATCTCCGTCTCTCTCTCTCTGTCTTTCCATCTGTCTTTCCCTCCCTGTCCCTCCCTCTCTCTTCTTCCGTCTCTCTCTCTCTCTCTGTTCCTCCATCTGTCTTTCCCTCTCTGTCTCTCCCTCTCTCTCCTTCTTTCTCTGTCTCTCCCTCTCTCTGTCTTTCCATCTATCTTTCCCTCCTGGTCACTCCCTCTCTCTCCTTCCATCTCTGCTTCTCTCTCTCTCTGTCTCTCCAACTGCCTTTGAGTCTGTTTCTTTCCCACTCTCTTCTTCTCTCTCCGTCTCGGCCTCTCTCTCTGTCTCTCTGTCACACCCTCTCTCTCCTTCTCTCTCTGTCTCTCACTCTGTCCCTCCATCTGTCCTTCCCTCCCTGTCTCTCCATCTCTCTCCTTCTATCTCTGTCTCTCTCTCTTTCCCTCCATCTGTCTTTCCCTCTCTGTCGCTCTCTCTCTCTCCTTCTATTGCTGTCTATCTCGCAGTCCCTCTATCCCTCCATCTGTCCTTCCCTCCCTGTCTCTCCATCTCTTTCCTTCTTTCTCTGTCTCTTCCTCTCTCTGTCTTTCCATCTATCTTTCCCTCCTTGTCAATCCATCTCTCTCCTTCTCTCTCTGTCTCTCCATCTGTCTTTCCCTCCCAGTCACTCCCTCTCTCTCCTTCCATCTCTGCCTCTCTCTCTCTGTCTCTCCATCTGTCTTTCCCTCTCTGTCGCTCCCTCTCTCTCCTTCTATCTCTGTCTCTCTCTCTCTGTCTCTCCATCTGTCTTCCCCTCCCAGTCACTCCCTCTCTCTCCTTCTATCGCTGTCTCTCTTTCTTTCTCTATCCCTCCATCTGTCTTTCCCTCCCTGACACTCCCTCTCTCTCCTTCTATCTCTGTCTCTCTCTCTCTACCCCTCCATCTGTCTTTCCCTCCCTGACACTCCCTCTCTCTCCTTCTATCTCTGTCTCTCTCTCTCTACCACTCCATCTGTCTTTCCTCCCTGACACTCCCTCTCTCTCCTTCTGTCTCTGTATTTCTCTCTCTGTCCCTCCATCTGTCTTTCCCTCCCTGACACTCCCTCTCTCTCCTTCTATCTCTGTCTGTCTCTCTCACTACCCCTCCATCTGTCTTTCCTCCCTGACACTCCCTCTCTCTCCTTCTATCTCTGCCCCTCTCTCTCTGTCTCTCCATCTGTCTTTCCTCCCTGACACTCCCTCTCTCTCCTTCTTTCACTGTCTCTCTCTCTCTGTCTTTTCATCTGTCTTTCCCTCCCTGACACTCCCTCTCTCTCCTTCCATCTCTGCCCCTCTCTCTCTGTCTCTCCATCTGTCTATCCTCCCTGACACTCCCTCTCTCTCCTTCTTTCACTGTCTCTCTTTCTCTGTCTTTCCATCTGTCTTTCCCTCCCAGTCTCTCCATCTCTCTCCTTCTATCTCTGACTCTCTCTCTCTGTCTCTCCATCTGTCTTTCCCTCCCTGTCACTCCCTCTCTCTCCTTCCATCTCTGCCCCTCTCTCTCTGTCTCTCCATCTGTCTTTCCCTCCCAGTCACTCCCTCTCTCTCCTTGGCTCTCTGTCTCTCTCTCTCTCCTTCCATCTCTGCCTCTCTCTCTGTCTCTCTAACTGCCTTTCCCTCTCTGCCTCTCCCTCTCTCTCCTTCTTTCTCTGTCTCTCTCTCTATCCCTCCATCTGTCCTTCCCACCCTGTCACTCCATCTCTCTCTTTCTCTCTTTGTCTCTTACTCTGTCCCTCCATCTGTCTTTCCCTCCCTTTCACTCCCTCTCTCTCCTTCTCTCTCTGTCTCTCACTCTGTCCCTCCATCTGTCTTTCCCTCCCTGGACACTCCCTCTCTCTCCTATCTCTGTCTCTCTCCCTGTCTCTCCATCTGTCTTTCCGTCTCTGTCTCTCCCTCGCTCTCCTTCTATCTGTGTCTCTGCCTCTCTTTCTCTCCATCTGCCTTTCCCTCCCTGTCACTCCATCTCTTTCCTTCTATCTCTGTCTCTCACTCTGTCCCTCCATCTGTCTTTTCCTCCCTGACACTCCCTCTCTCTCTGTCTCTCTCTGTTTCTCTGGCACTGTCCCTCCATCTGTCTTTCCCTCCCTATAACACCATGTCTCTCCTTCTCAATCTGACGCTCTCTCTCTCTGTCTCTCCATCTGTCCTTCCCTCCCTGTCACACCGTCTCTCTCCTTCTCTTTCTGTCTCTCTCTCTATCTGTCTCTCCATCTGTCCTTCCCTCCCTGTCACACCGTCTCTCTCCTTCTCTCTCTATCTGTCTCTCTCTGTCCCTCCATCTGTCTTTCCCTCCCAGACACTCCCTCTCTCTCCTTCTATCTCTGTCTCTCTCTCTGTCTCTCTCTCTCTGTCTCTCCATTTGTCTTTCCCTCCCTGTCACTCCCTCTCTCCCCTTCTATCTCTGCCTCTCTGTCTCTCTCTCACTCTGTCTCTCTCTCTGTCCCTCCATCTGTCTTTCCCTGTCTGTTTGTCCCTCACTCTCCTTCCATCTCTGCCTCTCTCTCTCTCTCTGTCTCTCCATCTATCTTCCCCACCCCGTGTCACTCCCTCTCTCTCCTTCTATCTCCATCTCTGCCTCTCCCTCGCTCTCTCTCTCTGTCCCACCATCTGTCTTTCCCTGCCCTGTCACTCTCTCTCTTTCCTTCTATCTCTGTCTCTTTCTCTCTATCGCTCCATCTGTCCTAACCTCCCTGTCACTCCATCTGTCTCCTTCTCTCTCTGTCTCTCACTGTGTCCCTCCATCTGTCTTTCCCTTCCTGACACTCCCGCCCACTACTTCTATCTCTGTCTCTGCCACTCTCTCTGTCTCTCTCTCTTGTCCCTCCATCTGTCTTTCCCTCTCTGTCTCTCCATCTCTCTCCTTCTCTCTCTCCTTCTCTCTCTCTCTCTCTGCCTCTCTCTCTGTCTCTCTCTCTGTCTCACAATCTGTCTTTCCCTCTCTGTCTCTCCGACTCTCTCCTTCTCTCTCTGTCTCTGTCTCTGCCTCTCCCTCTGTCCCTCCATCTGTCTTTCCCTTCCTGACACTCCCTCTCTCTCCTTCTATCTCTGTCTCTCTCTCTCTGTCTCTCCATCTGTCTTTCCCTCCCAGTCACACCCTCTCTCTCCTTCCATCTCTGCCTCTCTCTATCTGTCTCGCCATCTGTCTTTCCCTCTCTGCCTCTCCCTCTCTCTCCTTCTATCTCTGTCTCTCCCTCTCTGTCCCTCCATCTGTCTTTCCCTCCCTATAACACCATGTATCTCCTTCCCAATCTGACGCTCTCTCTCTCTGTCTCTCCATCTGTCCTTCCCTCCCTGTCACACCGTCTCTCTCCTTCTCTCTCTGTCTCTCTCTCTCTGTCCCTCCATCTGTCTTTCCCTCCCAGACACTCCCTCTCTCTCCTTCTATCTCTGTCTCTCTCTCTGTCTCTCTCTCTCTGTCTCTCCATCTGTCTTTCCCTCCCTGTCACTCCCTCTCTCCCCTTCTATCTCTGCCTCTCTGTCTCTCTCTCACTCTGTCTCTCTCTCTGTCCCTCCATCTGTCTTTCCCTGTCTGTTTGTCCCTCACTCTCCTTCCATCTCTGCCTCTCTCTCTCTCTCTGTCTCTCCATCTATCTTCCCCACCCCGTGTCACTCCCTCTCTCTCCTTCTATCTCCATCTCTGCCTCTCTCTCGCTCTCTCTCTCTGTCCCACCATCTGTCTTTCCCTGCCCTGTCACTCTCTCTCTTTCCTTCTACTCTGTCTCTTTCTCTCTATCGCTCCATCTGTCCTAACCTCCCTGTCACTCCATCTGTCTCCTTCTCTCTCTGTCTCTCACTGTGTCCCTCCATCTGTCTTTCCCTTCCTGACACTCCCTCCCACTACTTCTATCTCTGTCTCTGCCACTCTCTCTGTCTCTCTCTCTTGTCTCTCCATCTATCTTTCCCTCTCTGTCTCTCCATCTCTCTCCTTCTCTCTCTCCTTCTCTCTCTCTCTCTGCCTCTCTCTCTGTCTCACAATCTGTCTTTCCCTCTCTGTCTCTCCGACTCTCTCCTTCTCTCTCTGTCTCTGTCTCTGCCTCTCCCTCTGTCCCTCCATCTGTCTTTCCCTTCCTGACACTCCCTCTCTCTCCTTCTATCTCTGTCTCTCTCTCTCTGTCTCTCCATCTGTCTTTCCCTCCCAGTCACTCCCTCTCTCTCCTTCCATCTCTGCCTCTCTCTATCTGTCTCGCCATCTGTCTTTCCCTCTCTGCCTCTCCCTCTCTCTCCTTCTATCTCTGTCTCTCCCTCTCTGTCCCTCCATCTGTCTTTCCCTCCCTATAACACCATGTCTCTCCTTCTCAATCTGACGCTCTCTCTCTCTGTCTCTCCATCTGTCCTTCCCTCCCTGTCACACCGTCTCTCTCCTTCTCTTTCTGTCTCTCTCTCTCTCTCTGTCTCTCCATCTGTCCTTCCCTCCCTGTCACACCGTCTCTCTCCTTCTCTCTCTGTCTCTCTCTCTCTGTCCCTCCATCTGTCTTTCCCTCCCAGACACTCCCTCTCTCTCCTTCTATCTCTGTCTCTCTCTCTGTCTCTCTCTCTCTGTCTCTCCATCTGTCTTTCCCTCCCTGTCACTCCCTCTCTCCCCTTCTATCTCTGCCTCTCTGTCTCTCTCTCACTCTGTCTCTCTCTCTGTCCCTCCATCTGTCTTTCCCTGTCTGTTTGTCCCTCACTCTCCTTCCATCTCTGCCTCTCTCTCTCTCTCTGTCTCTCCATCTATCTTCCCCACCCCGTGTCACTCCCTCTCTCTCCTTCTATCTCCATCTCTGCCTCTCCCTCGCTCTCTCTCTCTGTCCCACCATCTGTCTTTCCCTGCCCTGTCACTCTCTCTCTTTCCTTCTATCTCTGTCTCTTTCTCTCTATCGCTCCATCTGTCCTAACCTCCCTGTCACTCCATCTGTCTCCTTCTCTCTCTGTCTCTCACTGTGTCCCTCCATCTGTCTTTCCCTTCCTGACACTCCCGCCCACTACTTCTATCTCTGTCTCTGCCACTCTCTCTGTCTCTCTCTCTTGTCCCTCCATCTGTCTTTCCCTCTCTGTCTCTCCATCTCTCTCCTTCTCTCTCTCCTTCTCTCTCTCTCTCTGCCTCTCTCTCTGTCTCTCTCTCTGTCTCACAATCTGTCTTTCCCTCTCTGTCTCTCCGACTCTCTCCTTCTCTCTCTGTCTCTGTCTCTGCCTCTCCCTCTGTCCCTCCATCTGTCTTTCCCTTCCTGACACTCCCTCTCTCTCCTTCTATCTCTGTCTCTCTCTCTCTGTCTCTCCATCTGTCTTTCCCTCCCAGTCACACCCTCTCTCTCCTTCCATCTCTGCCTCTCTCTATCTGTCTCGCCATCTGTCTTTCCCTCTCTGCCTCTCCCTCTCTCTCCTTCTATCTCTGTCTCTCCCTCTCTGTCCCTCCATCTGTCTTTCCCTCCCTATAACACCATGTATCTCCTTCCCAATCTGACGCTCTCTCTCTCTGTCTCTCCATCTGTCCTTCCCTCCCTGTCACACCGTCTCTCTCCTTCTCTCTCTGTCTCTCTCTCTCTGTCCCTCCATCTGTCTTTCCCTCCCAGACACTCCCTCTCTCTCCTTCTATCTCTGTCTCTCTCTTTGTCTCTCTCTCTCTGTCTCTCCATCTGTCTTTCCCTCCCAGACACTCCCTCTCTCTCCTTCTATCTCTGTCTCTCTCTCTGTCTCTCTCTCTTGTCCCTCCATCTGTCTTTCCCTCTCTGTCTCTCCATCTCTCTCCTTCTCTCTCTCCTTCTCTCTCTCTCTCTGCCTCTCTCTCTGTCTCTCTCTGTCTCACAATCTGTCTTTCCCTCTCTGTCTCTCCGACTCTCTCCTTCTCTCTCTGTCTCTGTCTCTGCCTCTCCCTCTGTCCCTCCATCTGTCTTTCCCTTCCTGACACTCCCTCTCTCTCCTTCTATCTCTGTCTCTCTCTCTCTGTCTCTCCATCTGTCTTTCCCTCCCAGTCACACCCTCTCTCTCCTTCCATCTCTGCCTCTCTCTATCTGTCTCGCCATCTGTCTTTCCCTCTCTGCCTCTCCCTCTCTCTCCTTCTATCTCTGTCTCTCCCTCTCTGTCCCTCCATCTGTCTTTCCCTCCCTATAACACCATGTATCTCCTTCCCAATCTGACGCTCTCTCTCTCTGTCTCTCCATCTGTCCTTCCCTCCCTGTCACAACGTCTCTCTCCTTCTCTCTCTGTCTCTCTCTCTCTGTCCCTCCATCTGTCTTTCCCTCCCAGACACTCCCTCTCTCTCCTTCTATCTCTGTCTCTCTCTCTGTCTCTCTCTCTCTGTCTCTCCATCTGTCTTTCCCTCCCTGTCACTCCCTCTCTCCCCTTCTATCTCTGCCTCTCTGTCTCTCTCTCACTCTGTCTCTCTCTCTGTCCCTCCATCTGTCTTTCCCTGTCTGTTTGTCCCTCACTCTCCTTCCATCTCTGCCTCTCTCTCTCTCTCTGTCTCTCCATCTATCTTCCCCACCCCGTGTCACTCCCTCTCTCTCCTTCTATCTCCATCTCTGCCTCTCTCTCGCTCTCTCTCTCTGTCCCACCATCTGTCTTTCCCTGCCCTGTCACTCTCTCTCTTTCATTCTATCTCTGTCTCTTTCTCTCTATCGCTCCATCTGTCCTAACCTCCCTGTCACTCCATCTGTCTCCTTTTCTCTCTGTCTCTCACTGTGTCCCTCCATCTGTCTTTCCCTTCCTGACACTCCCGCCCACTACTTCTATCTCTGTCTCTGCCACTCTCTCTGTCTCTCTCTCTTGTCCCTCCATCTGTCTTTCCCTCTCTGTCTCTCCATCTCTCTCCTTCTCTCTCTCCTTCTCTCTCTCTCTCTGCCTCTCTCTCTGTCTCTCTCTCTGTCTCACAATCTGTCTTTCCCTCTCTGTCTCTCCGACTCTCTCCTTCTCTCTCTGTCTCTGTCTCTGCCTCTCCCTCTGTCCCTCCATCTGTCTTTCCCTTCCTGACACTCCCTCTCTCTCCTTCTATCTCTGTCTCTCTCTCTCTGTCTCTCCATCTGTCTTTCCCTCCCAGTCACACCCTCTCTCTCCTTCCATCTCTGCCTCTCTCTATCTGTCTCGCCATCTGTCTTTCCCTCTCTGCCTCTCCCTCTCTCTCCTTCTATCTCTGTCTCTCCCTCTCTGTCCCTCCATCTGTCTTTCCCTCCCTATAACACCATGTATCTCCTTCCCAATCTGACGCTCTCTCTCTCTGTCTCTCCATCTGTCCTTCCCTCCCTGTCACACCGTCTCTCTCCTTCTCTTTCTGTCTCTCTCTCTCTGTCCCTCCATCTGTCTTTCCCTCCCAGACACTCCCTCTCTCTCCTTCTATCTCTGTATCTCTCTCTGTCTCTCTCTCTCTGTCTCTCCATCTGTCTTTCCCTCCCTGTCACTCCCTCTCTCCCCTTCTATCTCTGCCTCTCTGTCTCTCTCTCACTCTGTCTCTCTCTCTGTCCCTCCATCTGTCTTTCCCTGTCTGTTTGTCCCTCACTCTCCTTCCATCTCTGCCTCTCTCTCTCTCTCTCTGTCTCTCTCTCTCTGTCTCTCCATCTATCTTCCCCACCCCGTGTCACTCCCTCTCTCTCCTTCTATCTCAATCTCTGCCTCTCTCTCTGTCTCTCTCTCTGTCCCTCCATCTGACTTCCCCTGCCCTGTCACTCTCTCTCTTTCCTTCTATCTCTGTCTCTTTCTCTCTATCGCTCCATCTGTCCTAACATCCCTGTCACTCCATCTGTCTCCTGCTCTCTCTGTCTCTCACTGTGTCCCTCCATCTGTCTTTCCCCTCCTGACACTCCCTCTCACTACTTCTATCTCTGACTCTGCCACTCTCTCTGTCTCTCTCTCTCTTGTCCCTCCATCTGTCTTTCCCTCTCTGTCTCTCCATCTCTCTCCGTCTCTCTCTCCTTCTCTCTCTCTCTCTGCCTCTCTCTCTGTCTCACTCTCTGTCTCACAATCTGTCTTTCCCTCTCTGTCTCTCCGTCTCTCTCCTTCTCTCTGTGTCTCTGTCTCTGCCTCTCCCTATGTCCCTCCATCTGTCTTTCCCTTCCTGACACTCCCTCTCTCTCCTTCTCTCTCTGTCTCTCACTCTGTCCCTCCATCTGTCCTTCCATCCCTGTCTCTCCATCTCTCTCCTTCTATCTCTGTCTCTCTCTCTGTCTCTCCATCTGTCTTTCCCTCTCTGCCTCTCCCTCTCGCTCCTTCTATCTCTGTCTCTCTCTCTCGATCCCTCCGTCGGTCCTTCCCTCCCTGTCTATCCCTCTCTCTCCTTCTATCTCTCTCTTTCTCTCTGTCTCTCCATCTGTCTTTCCCTCCCTCACACACTCTCTCTCTCCTTCTATCTCTGTCTCTCACTCTGTCCCTCCATCTGTCCTTCCATCCCTGTCTCTCCATCTCTCTCCTTCTATCTCTGTCTCTCTCTCTGTCTCTCCATCTGCCTTTCCCTCTCTGTCTCTCCCTCTCTCTCCTTCTATCTCCGTCTCTCTCTCTCTGTCTTTCCATCTGTCTTTCCCTCCCTGTCCCTCCCTCTCTCTTCTTCCATCTCTCTCTCTCTCTCTGTTCCTCCATCTGTCTTTCCCTCTCTGTCTCTCCCTCTCTCTCCTTCTTTCTCTGTCTCTCCCTCTCTCTGTCTTTCCATCTATCTTTCCCTCCTGGTCACTCCCTCTCTCTCCTTCCATCTCTGCTTCTCTCTCTCTCTGTCTCTCCAACTGCCTTTGAGTCTGTTTCTTTCCCACTCTCTTCTTCTCTCTCCGTCTCGGCCTCTCTCTCTGTCTCTCTGTCACACCCTCTCTCTCCTTCTCTCTCTGTCTCTCACTCTGTCCCTCCATCTGTCCTTCCCTCCCTGTCTCTCCATCTCTCTCCTTCTATCTCTGTCTCTCTCTCTTTCCCTCCATCTGTCTTTCCCTCTCTGTCGCTCTCTCTCTCTCCTTCTATTGCTGTCTATCTCGCAGTCCCTCTATCCCTCCATCTGTCCTTCCCTCCCTGTCTCTCCATCTCTTTCCTTCTTTCTCTGTCTCTTCCTCTCTCTGTCTTTCCATCTATCTTTCCCTCCTTGTCAATCCATCTCTCTCCTTCTCTCTCTGTCTCTCCATCTGTCTTTCCCTCCCAGTCACTCCCTCTCTCTCCTTCCATCTCTGCCTCTCTCTCTCTGTCTCTCCATCTGTCTTTCCCTCTCTGTCGCTCCCTCTCTCTCCTTCTATCTCTGTCTCTCTCTCTCTGTCTCTCCATCTGTCTTCCCCTCCCAGTCACTCCCTCTCTCTCCTTCTATCGCTGTCTCTCTTTCTTTCTCTATCCCTCCATCTGTCTTTCCCTCCCTGACACTCCCTCTCTCTCCTTCTATCTCTGTCTCTCTCTCTCTACCCCTCCATCTGTCTTTCCCTCCCTGACACTCCCTCTCTCTCCTTCTATCTCTGTCTCTCTCTCTCTACCACTCCATCTGTCTTTCCTCCCTGACACTCCCTCTCTCTCCTTCTGTCTCTGTATTTCTCTCTCTGTCCCTCCATCTGTCTTTCCCTCCCTGACACTCCCTCTCTCTCCTTCTATCTCTGTCTGTCTCTCTCACTACCCCTCCATCTGTCTTTCCTCCCTGACACTCCCTCTCTCTCCTTCTATCTCTGCCCCTCTCTCTCTGTCTCTCCATCTGTCTTTCCTCCCTGACACTCCCTCTCTCTCCTTCTTTCACTGTCTCCCTCTCTCTGTCTTTTCATCTGTCTTTCCCTCCCTGACACTCCCTCTCTCTCCTTCCATCTCTGCCCCTCTCTCTCTGTCTCTCCATCTGTCTATCCTCCCTGACACTCCCTCTCTCTCCTTCTTTCACTGTCTCTCTTTCTCTGTCTTTCCATCTGTCTTTCCCTCCCAGTCTCTCCATCTCTCTCCTTCTATCTCTGACTCTCTCTCTCTGTCTCTCCATCTGTCTTTCCCTCCCTGTCACTCCCTCTCTCTCCTTCCATCTCTGCCCCTCTCTCTCTGTCTCTCCATCTGTCTTTCCCTCCCAGTCACTCCCTCTCTCTCCTTGGCTCTCTGTCTCTCTCTCTCTCCTTCCATCTCTGCCTCTCTCTCTGTCTCTCTAACTGCCTTTCCCTCTCTGCCTCTCCCTCTCTCTCCTTCTTTCTCTGTCTCTCTCTCTATCCCTCCATCTGTCCTTCCCACCCTGTCACTCCATCTCTCTCTTTCTCTCTTTGTCTCTCACTCTGTCCCTCCATCTGTCTTTCCCTCCCTTTCACTCCCTCTCTCTCCTTCTCTCTCTGTCTCTCACTCTGTCCCTCCATCTGTCTTTCCCTCCCTGACACTCCCTCTCTCTCCTATCTCTGTCTCTCTCCCTGTCTCTCCATCTGTCTTTCCGTCTCTGTCTCTCCCTCGCTCTCCTTCTATCTGTGTCTCTGCCTCTCTTTCTCTCCATCTGCCTTTCCCTCCCTGTCACTCCATCTCTTTCCTTCTATCTCTGTCTCTCACTCTGTCCCTCCATCTGTCTTTTCCTCCCTGACACTCCCTCTCTCTCTGTCTCTCTCTGTTTCTCTGGCACTGTCCCTCCATCTGTCTTTCCCTCTCTGTCTCTCCCTCTCTCTCCTTCTATCTCTGTCTCTCTCGCTCTATCCCTCCATCAGTCCTTCCCTCCCTGTCACTCCCTCTCTCTCCGTCCACCTCTGCCTCTCTCTCTCTCTGTCTCTCCATCTGTCTTTCCCTCTCTGTCACTCCCTGTCTGTCCTTCTCTCTCTGTTTCGCTCTCTATCCCTCCATCTGTCCTTCCCTCCGTCACTCCATCTCTCTCCTTCTCTCTCTGCTTCTCTCTCTCTGTCTCTCCAACTGCCTTCGCCTTTGTTTCTCTCCCACTCCCTCCTTCTCTGCCTCTCTCTCTGTCACTCCCTCTCTCTCCTTCTATCGCTGTCTCTCTCTCTATCCCTCTATCCCTCCATCTGTCCTTCCCTCCCTGTCTCTCCATCTCTCTCCTTCTATCTCTGTCTCTCTCTCTGTCCCTCCATCTGTCTTTCCCTCTCTGTCTCTCCCTCTCTCTCCTTCTATATGTCTCTCTCTCTGTCTCTCTCTCTGTCTCTCCATGTGTCTTTCCCTCTCTGTCTCGACCTCTCTCTCCTTCCACCTCTGCCTCTCTCTCGCTGTCTCTCCATCTGTCTTTCCCTCTCTGTCAATCCCTCTCGGTCCTTCTCTATCTATTTCTCTCTCTATCCCTCCATCTGCCTTTCCTGCCGTCACTCCATCTCTCTCCTTCTCTCTCTGTCTCTCACTCTGTCCCTCGATCTGTCTTTGGCTCCCTGTCACTCCCTCGCTCTCCTTCTCTCTCTGTCTCTCTCTCTCTATCCCTCCATCTGTCCTTCCCTCCGTCACTCCCTCGCTCTCCTTCTCTCTCTGTCTCTCACTCTGTCCCTCCATCTCTCGTTTCCTCCCTGACTCTCACTCTCTCTCCTTCTCTCTCTGTCTCTCTCTCTGTCCCTCCATCTGTCTTTCCCTTTCTGTCACTCCCTCTCTCTCCTTCTTTCTCTGTCTCTCCATCTGTCTTTCCCTCTCTGTCAATCCCTCTCTGTCCTTCTCTCTCTGTTTCTCTCTCTATCCCTCCATCTGTCCTTCCTGCCATCACTCCATAGAGAGGGCTGTGGAGAGGGACAAACTTGGAGAGAGAAAAAGATTGTTGAGTTGGATGAAGAGGATAATGTAAGATATATTAATTTGATTTAATCCTTCACTGCTGTGTGCACAAACATATTTGAGATAGGTATGGAGAGAAAAAAAACATTGGGAGAGGGAGCAATGTAGATGAAGTTGGGGCCCAGGCGGACACTATTGATGATGCAGAAGAAATAGCCTCCATTTTAAATATTCAGCAAGCTATTCCACTGTGGGAACCATCACACCCTCATGATATTGTTTGTGGAAATTTCATGCTGGCTTATTGGTTAATTTTTAAATCTGTGATTGATAGATTCTTGTTAACCAAAGGTATTAAGAGATAAGGGGCAAAGGCAGGATATCTGGTGTAAGATTGATCACAGATCAGCCAAGATCACATTCAATGCAGGAACAGAGTTGTGGGGTTAAATTGCATCCTCCTCTTCCAATGTCCCCTGTTAAATATCCTTCTTTCTCTGTCAGTCACCCTGTCAGTCTATGTCTCTCTGTTTCTCTTTATCTCTCTCTCTCTCTCTATCTCTGTGTTTCGGACAGGGTCTAGTGAGATTCACTCTGTATCCACCCCATGATGTTCCTGCCCTCGGAGTGTGTGATGTGGTAGATAGATTTCCATGTCATTAAAAAAGACTAGAACAGAGTATTTTATAAATGGTCCCACTCTCCTGCTCTTTCCCCAATAGTCTTGAGCATATTACTTATTCAAGCATAATTCCAATTTTCTTTTGACTGTTACTATTGAATATCATGCCACCAAACTTTTAGGCAGTGCATTCCAGACCATAACTCGCCGTGTTAACAACAAATCAACCTTCCCTCTTTTTTATAGTCATTTTCTTAAAACATTGTCCTTTGATGAACGACCCACCTGCCAGTAGGAGCACTTCCAAGTGACTTTATTAGAAACGACCTCCCCACCCCACGCAGTGCTGAACATCTCGATTCAGCTCATGATCTACCCTGCTCTAATGAGAACTGATTTCTTCTCTCCACAAAACGAAAGACCATCATTCCTAGTATCATCACTGTGCTTGCTTGTATGGGACATAGAAAGCATATCACGAAGCTGCATGACCTATACCCCAAAAGGTTTCTGGGGTCCACGAGGAAGCAAATTGGAAAGGAGATATGATATTAGTACAATGCACTCCCTCCTAACCCATCAGAGGGCAGCTGTCTGTAGTTGTGGTGAGGTTCACGACTTAGTCACACCAGGCTATTTGCACCTGGAAGATGCCGACAGACAACAAGTTGCAGTTACGGGGTTGTATGAGGCATGGACCTTTACATTCCGTTCTGCTGGTCAATTCCTTCTGTTGAATGCTCAATATGAACGCTGTCTTTCGCCATTGAAATTGACCATACTTTCCATCGAATTCTCAGGTAACTACTAACCTAGTAAATGGTTAAGTGTAACTGCACAGGGGAACTCCGTGAAGCAGGGGATATTTAACTTAGACCTGAACAAAACAGCTGTAACAATATGTGTGACCAAATCAATCCCAATTTGTCACATAAATTTGTGAGATTCGACTTGAGGGGACGGGGAAGACGGGTGATATCATATGAAATGCCAGAGACATCTCATTTGATAATCAGATCTATCATCTGGATTTAAGGCCGAGAGTTGAAAAGGCGGCCGGTGCAATGTCACTTATTTTCCATTAACACTCTCGAAACGACTGCTCAATAACGTATCCCCGAGCTACCATTTAAAATGCAACAGTCCAGATCAGGGAGAAAAAGAACCCTATGAGTTGGATAGTCCTATTCTTTTTACAGGTAGAGTATAATGCATATTGAGACACAAGGAGTAATGGTACATTGTTGCACTGTGGAATAAATGCTGTTATCATCCTGTAATATATTTTTTCCGGGAAATATGTGGTGTGTCTTTAAGACAGCAAAGGATCAGTACTGCTTTAAGAAAAAACAGGCCTCAGGAGTTACTGAGAAAGTGCATTTTGGTTGCTGTTGGATGCAAGCATGCAGAGAGGGAACGAACCAATTTTAAAAGATGCATCCTGGTTGCCTTGGATACAGCTACTTGGACTGTACATCGAGAGATACATTTGTTACAGTTTAATTTTGAACTGGCTTACAGTGGAAGAAACAGCCTGTTCTAACAGAGAGCACAGACAGAGAGCTCTGTGTTCGCACCTGAAAGGAGATCTCTCAGACCATTTAAACTGAAGGAAGAAAATGTACTCTGTTTATTTACTATTCTCTCTCAAAATTCAAAAAACATCAAGCCAAACAGAGATCTCTGATAATATAAACTGAAGGAAGGGAAGTTAGACAGCAACAATCAAAAATTCTGAAGCCAAATTGATTCATTGAACAGTGTTTGCAAGTTGCTAATTGTAGAAATTCATCACTCGAGAAGGAAAGCAACAATTTTGACTTCTGGATTAGACTACGGACTGTTCTACTGTTGAATAACCTTTTGTCCCCATCGGACGGCTGTGAAGACTTCAAACAACCTTGGACTGCTCCACATCCGGCAGGGGCGTAAATTTGCAAGGACTCGATTTTTTATTCTAATTCAAATGCTCTTTATATCTTAGTAGTGTTTAAGAATTTCGTTTTCCTGATTAAACAGTTAATTAGTTGAATTAAAGACACTTGGTTTGGTTAGCCTCATTCGAGTGTTAATACATGGTACAATTTGGCTGGGTCTTTAATTTGGGACGTTTAAATATGATATGTCAGGCGATCTGTGGAGGGACGGGATTGAGTTAACAGTGTGTTTCTCCCACCACAATCAGAATCGTATATTTTAATAGGAGGCATTGACAAGAGTGGTCGGTTGTAACGATGCTAATATATATATGATGACTGATGCTTTAATAAGAATATTTAAACTACTTCTGGTCATTACGCATTTCAGGACCGAAGCCAAGATTATCCGTGCTTCCTGATTATGATGTCTTTGTAAAAGGCGAGTCCCTGACTTTGAAATGCACACTTAAAAGTCACAATGCAAGCAAGCGGCTGGAATGTTTACGGAACAGTGTTTATCTTTCACACCAAGAATTGAATCCCGAAGACATCTCTGCAACGTTAAATCTCAAGAATATCGGTGAAGGTGATCAAGGGGATTATACTTGTCACTATGTATACTTAGGGGGAGATCAGTGGATACATTCAATTCCGAGTGATCCAGTGCAAGTGACTATCACAGGTGAGATCTGCAGCTAAATCTCGGGAGATTTCAAGTTGACAACGAAGCTGAATGGGCTTCTTCGAATCAGTGCTCAATTATTCTGGATACATTGCGTAGCATGCTATTTAAGTCTAAGGGAGAATTCTTACTATTTGGCTGTCGTGCAAGTGGGTGATGTCGGACATGCTGTTCATTATGCATCCTGACTGAATGATATTCATTTCACTATTATGCATCAATTCAGGAACAGACAAATTTACCAATTGCGATCAAACAAGGATTTTCTTTCGTGTGTGTTCATTTGTAGGAGTCGCTGACTGGGCCCGCATTTATTACCCATCCCTAAGTACCCTTGGCAACTGAGTGCCTTGCATGCTGAGCCATTTCAGAGAGTAGTTAAGAATCAGCCACATTGCTGTGGGTCTGGAGCCACATTTAGGTCAGACCGGTTAAGGACGGCAGATTTCCTTCCCTAAAAAAAAAAGTTAATGAACCGGATCGGATTTTACTTTAGACAAACTAGGAAGCACATTAGTCATCTACGGATGCGTGGCATTCGAATGTAGAAAGAAATCGGAGAAAAGGTAACTTGTACATGTGTTAACAAGACCACAAATTAGTATACTGAAATAATTATCCAGTATCAATGAACAGCAGAAACAATAATGAATTGGAATACTTTATTTGCAGTGCGTTTCCTCCTTAAAACCTTAATTCGCATTTGATGACAATACTGGGAATGAGGTTTTATGTATACCCGTTAGACGCTTGCATAATCCGGCGACAGGGAGTGCGCGGGATCAAACATGCATCCATCTATCTCTTATAGAAACTCACCAATCACTTATATAAATTAGCGAGCTGTCACAATGAGGTGACATACGCCTTACTTTCCTTCACTGGCGCTGGGTTAAAAAAACCTTCCTAACAGCACAGTGGGTGCACCTACCCAACATGGGCTGCCGAGGTTGAAGATGTTGGCTCACCAACACCTTCTGAAGGGCAATTAGGGATGAACAACAAAGGCTGGCCTTGCCAGTGACTCTCCGAAGAGTTTTATTTTTTAAACTTATCTTGGGTCAACAATTTATGCACAGCGGGATTACAAAATTGACTCCGACTTTGATACACGTGATCTGCATCATGATGATTACCATCATAAGCAATGAGCTCCTGTTGTCTGTATTGTGAACAAAAAGTGTCATGTAATTGCGCCACATAATGCTGACTGTTCAGGCATAACGCATGTATGGGCCTTTCAATTTAACTTCCCTTCTGTTTTCCTGCACAGATACACTTACAAAGCCAAGAGGAAATTCTGCAGGTACTGGTCGCCGCCATTCATCAGTAACAACATTATTCCCAATTTCACACTATCTTATTATTAGGGTTGATACAGAGACTCTCGCTGTTTCTTTATGCCATGTAAGCATTACATCCTGCGCTTTTGAAACTAAAATTAATGATGGGCACGTTTGCTCCGCTTGTTTGAATCAAAGCTGAACTCAACATTCATGCTTTCGTTGTCAAGACCCAATGGGATTGGTAATGAAGGATGCAGGTCAAATCGGATCTGTCTAATGATTGACCCATCTGTGTCTGTCTGTCTGTCCTTCCATCTGTCTATCTATCTGTCTGTCTGTCTATCTATCTATCTGTCTGTCTGTCTATCTGTCTGTCTATCTATCTGTCTGTCTATCGATCTGTCTGTCTGTCTATCTATCTATCTGTCTGTCTGTCTATCTATCTATCTATCTATCTGTCTGTCTGTCTGTCTGTCTATCTATCTGTCTATCTGTCTGTCTGTCTATCTGTCTGTCTATCTATCTGTCTGTCTATTTATCTATCTGTCTATCTATCTATCTATCTGTCTATCTATCTGTCTATCTATCTATCTATCTGTCTGTCTGTCTATCTATCTATCTGTCTGTCTATCTATCTGTCTATCTATCTATCTATCTGTCTGTCTGTCTGTCTGTCTATCTATCTATCTATCTATCTATCTATCTATCTATCTATCTATCTATCTATCTATCTATCTATCTATCTATCGATCTGACATGCGTTCAGTTGATCCGTCCAACCTGATAAGTATTGGTTTTACATTATGCTTGCCTCTTTCGAAATCCAGTTCTGATGAAAGAGTTTTCTTTTGATGCTAACACATACTGACCAAAAGGATAACTGTAAGAAAATAACTTATTTCGGATTTTATTGACTGCTTTATTTATGTAGTTGCCCATTTATACTTGAACACATCCAGCTTTCACAAAGGTGTATTAATGGTAATAATGTTATCTGGATGAGTACAGCTCCAGCAACACTCAACAAGTTCAACACTATCCCTGACAAACCAGCACAGTATGATTGGTACCTCACCACCAGATTTAATGTTCAGTCCCCCCCACTCCCCCCCACGCACATGCGCACAGTAGCTAACATGGTGAAGTGCAGCAACTCGCCAAGTCTCCCACGACAGCACCTTCCAAACCCGTGACCTCTACCACTGAGAAGGTCATGAGCAGCAGGTCCATCGGGACAACACATGCTCCCCTCCGAGTCACTCACCATCGCGACTTGGAACGATATCAAAGTTCCTGCACGTTCGCCAGGTCAAAATCCTGGAATTCCCTCCGTACCAGCACAATGGGTGTACCTGCACCACATCGACTGCAGCGGTTCAAGATCCCGGCTCACCAGTACCTTTTCAAGGGCCATTAGGAATGAGCAATAAATGCTGGCCTTGCCAGCGACAGCTCACTTCCAGTGAAGAAATAACACATACTCTTAGTTTAATTTGGCTCAACTTTCTACAAATGTGCATGGAAATGTATTTATATTTCCCTACTTTACTTAGGATCTTTGAAGAGGAAAGGAGTTATCGGCCTTTGCGTGGGGACATTAATTTTCCTCGTGATTGCATTCTTTGTTGGAAACCACTATCGGAAATCCGGATTCATTTGGACAAGGAAAGGTAAGAAAGAAAAGTATTGACGTCCAAGTCATTCTAAGATGGACGGATTTTCAACCTACCACCTCAGGTGTAAAGCTCATCGTGTGGATCAATCACCAATGGCATGGGATCGAGGGTCCTAACTCTCACAGACATCTCCCAAATATCATGTCCCATATCGCAGCAACAGCAACTTTCTCACTCTTAGTAGCCCCCACGTTACCCTCTATGTCTGATTTGTAACTTATGTCTTCTACTGTGAAGACAGGCACAAAATATGTGTTCAATGTTTCTGCCATTCCTCATTCCCCACGATAATTTCTCTGTTTCTGCTTACAAGGGACCAATATTGACTTCAGCTACTCTCTTCCTTTTAATACTTGTAAATAATCTTGAAATCTATTTTTATATTCCTGGCTAGATTACTCTCATATTCTATTTTTTCCCTTTTTGTCAATCTTTTGGGTCGCTGTTTCCTGGTGTCTAAAACACTCCCATCCCAAATCCTCAGATTTGCAACATTGCAAGCTTTTTCTGTTAATCTAATACTATCCTTGACCTCCTTTGTAAGCCACGGATGGATCTTTCTCGCTGAGGTTTTGTTTTTCAATCTAATGTATTTTTGTTCAAAATTTTGAATCGTTTCTCTCACCATGCGTTTTAGTCTATTTGCCCAATCAACCCTCGCCAGCTCTCCCCTCTTACCTACGTCATTGGCTTTAAGTTTAAGGTTATCTGTTGTGATCGGAGTATGCCCTTTTCAAACTTAATGTTCAGTTTAGTTGTATTATGGTTACTATTTGCCAGTGGATCTTTTGACGATGACATTACTAATTAATCCTGCCTCATTGCACAACATTAGATTGAAAATACCTTTATCCTCAGTTGGTTCTACAACATATTGCACACAGGAAACAGCTACGAAAGTATTTTATAGACTCATCTCCTAATGCCTATTGAACGGTATAACTACTGTTAGGGAGGGGGTGGTGTGTTTTGGTGTGGAGGGCAAGAACTACTCTCATCAGCGTTTTATGTCCCTTCTTATTCCCAATCTGCAGGGTCGGGTTAGCTCAGTTGGCTAGACGGCTAGCGTGAATTGCAGAAACATGCCAACAGCGCGGGTTCTGTCTATGGTAGCACTTGGCACCTTGCCCCACGCTTGAGAAATGTGACCCTCAGGCTATATTACCAACTGTTTCTCTCTAATGGGGAGAGGTGGCTATGGTTCTTTGGGACGATGGCTAGAGCAAAGTCCTAATCTCCACCCAGACTGATTCTACTTCCTGATTTGCTGTGCCAACTAACGTCCTTATTAACAAGGCTACCCCCCACCCCCCCTCCCCACCCCCACAGCCCCCCCCCCCACTTTTCTATTCTGTTTGTCTTGTCGAAATATTGTGGAGCATGGAATAGATATGTCCCAACATTGGTACCATCGTTTACATTGTAACTCCTCGCTGAATTAAAATTGTTGCTTCTGAATTCCTTACTGGATTTATTCGTGACTGTCTTATATTTATGACACCTAGTTTTGGGTTCCTCATTAAGTGGTTAACATCTTCATTATGTCTCCCCTCTGAAATCCCTTCATATTTTTACAGACTTCTCCCAGACTTCTCTTTTCTGGAGAAAAGAGCTTCTGCCTGGTCAGTATTTTTCTGTTAGTTATAAACTTTCAGTTCTGGTATCGTTGAACAAAATCATTCTTTTTTCACCTTCCTCATTGCCTCTACATCTTTTTTGTTTTAGTCATGCTGGGAGACAGGTTCTCAGAGAAATATCGCTCAGTCAAGAGCTGCCATCATGGGAGCTATCTTGAAATGGAACATTCTCATTTGTGCATCTTCCAATCTCGTGGATCAATCTCCTATGCAGCTGCATACTTTGCAACCGGTGATGGAATTTCCCCAGGAAGATGAGACTCAGTCGTAATAACACTCTTGTGGATGACCTAACCCATACCTTCCTCCCAGGCCCAACCTTTAAAAAGGCCCGCACCCCGCACCCACATCCCTGCCCCCACCCGGTGGTGTAATGCAGCACCAAATATGACCAGGCATCCATGTGGAAACTATGGTCTGGGCATCTTGCAGAATAATCAATGGGGACATTCCCGGAAGAAAATGCATGAAACAAAACAAATGCAGCCAGTCCAAAATATAGGTTAATTAATTGACTTTATTGTTTAGCTGTAATGTTTATCCATATCATGGTTCGATCACAATGTATATTTCCATTCGACAGAAAGCCGGACTCATAATCTGCAGCCACTAATTCTGAATCAGGAGGAACTCGACCGCACTGAATACGTAGATGATGATACTTCCATATGAGATGTCAATGGCGTCAATTCCTTGGCATCATTTACAAGCCAAAATGGCGAAAGAAACAAAAGTAACACCTCCATTTTGATCTTTGTCAGTATTATGTGTATAAATTGCTCATTTTGAATGGAACCACTTCCTTTGTATTCCTCGGCAACGATTTCTGCAGCTCGAAATGACTTGCACTTCATTTCCAGTGGCTACAACATCCGTGAATTCACCGTGCATCAAACTCCAGATGCCCCGTGGAGTCCCCTCTTGCGATGCACGGTCAGCCTGAATCACACTTGGATATGGTTGAGGGCGGCAAGATGAGGGACTGCACCAATAAAACATGGCTAACGTCAAAGAACGCACTAGAAAACTGTCTTGGACGGCTGGTACCACATCACCTGGTTTATACAGGGCCCGATATTCGCTTCGAGATGGGGTGGGGGGGGGGGGGGAGACAGTGACGTGGTGGCAATATCACTGAGCTAGTAATCCAGAGGCCCAGGACAATGACTTGGGGACATGTGTTCAAATCCCACAACAGCAGCTGGTGGAATCTAAATTCGAATAACAAATTAAAAAAAAAAATCTGGAATTAAAAACGAGTCTAAGCATGAAATTCTCATCGATTGTTGTGAAAACCAATCTGGTTCACTGATGCCCTTCAGGGAAGGAAATCTGCCGTCCTTTCCACAGTCTGGCCCACATTTGACTCCAGACTCGCGGCAATGTGCTTGACTCTTAACTGCCCTCTGAAATGGCCCAGCAAGTCATTCAGTTCTCAAGGGCAATTAGGGATGCACAGCACCCACATCCCACGAAAGAATACAAAAAAAATAGCCATTGAAGTCAATGGACCTGAATATTGTTTTTAGTTTTTAGAGATACAGCACTGAAACAGGCCCTTCAGCCCACCGAGTCTGTGCCGACCATCAACCACCCATTTATACTAATTCTACATTACTCCCATATCCCGAACTCATCCCCACCTGTCCCTATATTTCCCTACTACCTACCTATACTAGGAACAATTTATAATGGCCAATTAACCTATCAACCTGCAAGTCTTTGGCATGTGGGAGGAAACCGGAGCACCCGGAGGAAACCCACGCAGACACAGGGAGAACTTGCAAACTCCACACGGGCAGTACCCAGAATCGAACCCAGGTCGCTGGAGCTGTGAAGCTGCGGTGCCAACCACTGTGCTGCCCTCGGGATATCAAGGTATCAAGGACAGCAGATGCGATCCTGGCCTATATGCGCAAGGCCCATAACATAGCCCAGGTCGCAAACCCAGCTCCTTCTTCGTTGACATGCAATTCTCAAAGAAGATTATTCTTTTTTTCCCCCTTTTTAATTGTAATATTTTATATATCGAGCGCCTTACGTTACCTCATTAAATGTGGTACATTACCCTGAGATATTAATCATAGATGTGGTATAATATCAAATAATTGCCAATAATGCAAAGCTCTATTCTCCCCAGTGGGGCACTAACGGCCTTTCAATATATTCCACCATGTTACCTTCTATTGAATCTATACAAACTACCCTTCATCTTGACTTGACCACCAGCGACCATGAATTCCTCCTAAGCATTCTATTCCATCCTTTCCCTGTTTGCCGTCACACGCTTTTGTCTAAATAATAATGTCATCATGTGTTTACGTCCCAGTTGTTTTGTCGCCCCTTCAAGACATTGCCGCTAAATCTACCCTGAAGTTCAACGAGTCAATAAATATGTCTTTTTTATTCATCCATCTCATTTGTACACTTGCTGTTTATGATATTGATCACTAATCAAGAGGAAATCAGTGATAACATTTCAAATGACTTTCGTGACTTCGTTTAATGGGATTGGTAACAGGCTGTTTCACATTTTCACCTACCTCTGATACCCTTTCACCCTCTTGTTTATCAGGAATCTATCTACCTCAGCCTTCAAAAATATTCAAAGACTCTGCTTCCCCTGCCTTTTGAGGAAGGGAATTCCAAAGACTCACCACCCTCTGAGAGAAAAAAAAAATCTCCTCATCTCTGGCTAAAATGGGCGGCCCCTTATGTTTAAACAGTGATCCCTAGTTCGAGATTCTCCCACAAGGGGAAACATCCTTTCCACATCCACGCTGTCAAGACCCCTCAGGATCTTATATGTTTCAATCAAGTCGCCTCTTACTCTTCTAAGTTCCAGCGGATACAAGCTTATTCTCTCCATTCTTTCCTCATAAGACAGCCCACCCATTCCAGGTAATAGTCAAGTAAACCTTCTCTGCACTGACTCCAAGGCATTAACATCCTTCCTTAAATAAGGAGACCAGTACTGTACTAAGTACTCCAGATGTGGTCTCACCAATGCCCTGTATAGCTGAAGCAGAACCTCCCTACTTTTCCATTCAATTCCCCTTTCGATAAACGATAACATTCTATTAACTTTCCTAATTACGTGCTCTACCTGCGTACTAACCTTTTGCGATTCATGCACTCGGACACCCAGAACCCTCTGCATCTCAGAGCTATGCAATCCCTCACCATTTAGATAATATGCGTCTTTTTTATTCTTCCTGCCAAACTGGACAATTTCACACTTTCCCACATTATACTCCAGTTGCCAGGTCTTTGCCCACTCACTTAACCTATCCATATCCCTTTGTAGCCCCCGTATGTTCTCTTCACAAGTTACTTTCCTGACTATCTTTGTGTCATCAGCAAATTGAGCAACCATACCTTCGCTCCCTGCATCTCAGTCATTGATACAAATTATAAAAAGTTGAGGCCCCAGTACAGATCCCTGTGACACGCCACTCGGTACATCATGCCAACCAGAAAATGATCCATTTATGCCTACTCTCTGTTTCCTGTTAGCTATCTAATCTTCTATCAATGATAATTTGTTACTCCAAAACCATGAGCTTTATTTTCTGCAATAACCTTTGATTTGGCACCTTATTAAATGCTTTCTCGAAATCTGCAGACAATACATCCACCCATTCTTCTTTATCCACAGCACTTTTAGCTCCCTGAAAGAACTCAAATAAATTGGTTAAACATGATTTCACTTTCACAACACCATGTTGACTCTGCCTGATTACCTTGAATTTTTCTAAATGCTCTGCTATACCATTTTATGATTTCGCTTCGCGAGTTAAAATGGAAAGATGCCCCAGAGGAATGTGCAAACTGTATCCCGATCGGTGCACATTGAGGAGTAGACTGGAACAGATGGAGATGGTGAAAGGGGGGGTACAATAACTGTAGTGAGACAGGGACACCAGCAGATGGAGATGGTGAGAGGGGGTACAATAACTGCAGTGAGATTGGGACACCAGCAGATGGAGATGGTGAGAGGGGAGACAGTAACTGCAGTGAGACAGGGTCACCAGCAGATGGAGATGGTGAGAGGGGGGAACCGTAACTGCAGTGAGAGAGGGACACCAGCAGATGGAGATGGTGAGAGGGGGGACCGTAACTGCAGTGAGAGAGGGACACCAGCAGATGGATATGGTGAGAGGGGGGACCGTAACTGCAGTGAGAGAGGGACACCAGCAGATGGAGATGGTGAAAGGGGGTACAATAACTGCAGTGAGACAGGGACACCAGCAGATGGAGATGGTGAGAGGGGGGACCGTAACTGCAGTGAGAGAGGGACACCAGCAGATGGAGATGGTGAAAGGGGGTACAATAACTGCAGTGAGACAGGGACACCAGCAGATGGAGATGGTGAGAGGAGGGCCGTTACTGCAGTGAGAGAGGGACACCAGCAGATGGAGATGCTGAGCCATTGCTGATGGGAGATTGTGTCTTACTGAGAGTTTGAAAGTTTCCAAAAGTTTGAGGAGGATACTTTCTGTAAACTTGAGATGCTGAATGAAATAATTTCAATACAATTTGTGTTAAATGGCTATCTTCCTACTATGTGAACACTTGTAACATTAAACTGGTTCCTGTTTGGAAAAGTATTTTTAGTGATTAAAGATAATTTATAAATAAAACAACAGCATCAAATTAAACTCAAACAATCATTTACAAATAAAAACTCTCTAAATAAGTTGTGTTGAGTTCTTCATCACTAACGTTATGACATCTCTCTCTCTCTCTCTCTCTCACTTCTCTTTCTATGCTGGTATCTTCTGTAGTATAACTCAGAGTAATTGAAGTTTTGATCCGATTGTCTTTTGAAAGTTAATTTTGATTCTGCTTTCAGAAACCTGTCAGTGAATTTCAGACCAGAATAACTCCCTGCCTAATTGTTTCTCCCCTCTGCTAGTGTAAACAGTCTCTTCTCACGTCTCCAGACTGAGGGAAAGATTTTGAATACAATTAATTTCTCCAGGACAGCAACCGCAGATGAGCTGAAACCTCCTGAATGTGGACAAACAATGAACATTAATCCCTCTGAATCCCCCAGGAGAGCAGGGGAAAATAACAGTCAGGAAGCAAATGGAAACAAGTGACACTTTATTACAGCAACAAAAAACTCTTTGTCAGAATGTGGAGGTCGTTATCGCTGAGCTTTATATAAACTGGAGGTGACAAGTGGAAGATCTTTAATACAATTTGTGTTAAATGTCCATTTCCCAGCTTTGTAAACCCTTGTAACATTAAACTGGTAAATATTAAGAAGGTATTTTTAATTGATTACAGCCTAATGCATAAATACAGCAGCAGCAAAGAATGTGCAAAGTATCATTGAGAAATATAACTGTAAATATGGGTGAGAATTGTGTGAAATGTCACCAGTTGTTAAAGTTCTCTTGGCTGCATCATTAACCGGGCTCTAGTTTAGTTTGAAACACAGTGGAATTGAAAATCTGAATAAAAACTGCCTGTTTGTACTGCAGTCAAACAGGCCTCTCCAGCAAAAACTCATTGCCAGAATTTCAAGTTAACTGCAGTGAGACATTTTCAGTCATTTTCTGAACTTTCTGTTAACTGGAGGTGAATAGTGGAAGACATTTAATACAATTAGTGTTAAAAGGCCATTATCCAAACCAGCCCCTCCAGGTTTTAAATGACAGCAGTTTTTCTGCTCTGTTGATGATGTTTTTGGGGGAGGGGGAGAGAGACAGACAGACAGGCAGGTTTCTGTCTGGAATGGTCCATTTGGGATTTGGCTGGAATATCCCTCTCTCCCCATTCCCTGTTTACACAGAGACTCACCTTGGACTGTCCCATACCTGGGAGGCAGTGTCCAGATGAAGGAAGCTGATAGCTGGTTGGGTGAGCTGTATTTGGGATGGACTGTCTGTTTTGAGTGACAGGTTCTGGGATATATTAGGACAACATCAGCCTCCATTCTTTCTTTCCATGCGGCTGGTTTGTTCAGGTGAGCTTCTGTATCTCAGTCTCTGTGTCTCTGTGCCCAGGTGAATTGCAAGCTGATTACAGTGTGTGTGTGTGTGTGTGTGTGTGTGTGAGAGAGAGTCCAGTCTGAATCCCCCGCTCTCTCTGTCCCAGTCCTGACCCTTGTCTCCAATTCCCACCCCAATCTCCCTCTCCAGGATCTTTTCCCCATGGAGGAGCTGATGGAGGGAAGGTGTTAGAGTCCAATGATGGAGCGCAGACCGTGTGGGATGGTGAGTATCACATCTTTATTGTCCCTCTCTGCCTTTCTCTCTCCTTTTGCCTCAATCTCTCTCTTTCAATCTCTTTTTCAATCTCTCTATGTCTATTTCTCTCTCTGTTTCTCTCTCTATGTTCCTCAATCTCTCTCTCTCAATCTCTCTCTGTTACTCTCTCTGTCTGTTTCTCTCTCTCTGTGTTTCTGTCTCTCTCGATTCTCGCTCTGTGTTTCTCTCCCTCTCTCTGTTTTCTCTCTCTCTCTCTCTCTGTTTTTTTCCCTCTCTCTCTGGTTCTCTCTCTCCCTCTGTGTTCCTCCATCTCTCCCTCTCACTTTGTGTTTCTCTCTCTCTCTCTCTGTTTCTCCCTGAATGATTGTGTGCCTTTCTGTCTCAATGGATTTCTTTGTCTTTCTCTCTCTCAATCTCTCTGTGATTCTCTGTCCTTCTCTCTCTCAATCTCTTTGTGATTCTCTGTGTGCCTTTCTCACTGGCTTTCTGCCTGTCTCTTTGCTGCCTGCAATTTCTTTGTATCTCAGTTCTTTCCCTCCACTTTTTTCCCTCCTCTTTTTCTGTGTCTCTTTCGGCCTTTTCTCTATTCCTCTGACTTTCTTTCTACTGTATTTCTGACTTTGTCTTTTTCTCACTTTCTGTCTTTTTCTGACTTTGTCTTTTCTCTATTTCTGACTTCGTCTTTTCTGTATTTCTGACCTTCTGTCTTTCCTCTATTTCAGACTTTCTGTCTTTTTCGGACTTTGCCTTTTCCGTATTTCTGACTTTCTGTCTTTTCTCTATTTCTCTGAGTTTGTCTTTTCTCTATTTCTGTGTTTCTGTCTTTTCTCTATGTCTGTTTTTTCTCTATTTCTGACTCTCTGTCTTTTCTCTATTTCTGACTTTGTCTTTTCTCTATTTCTGACTTTGTCTTTTCTCTATTTCTGACTCTCTGTCTTTTCTCTATTTCTGACTTTGTCTTTTCTCTATTTCTGACTCTCTGTCATTTCTCTATTTCTGACTCTGCCTTTTTCTGACTTTGTCTTTTCTCTTTTTCTGACCTTCTGTCTTTGCTCTATTTCTGACTTTCTGTCTTTTTCTGACTTTGTCTTTTCTCTATTTCTGACCTTCTGTCTTTTCTCCATTTCTGACTCTGCCTTTTTCTGACTTTGTCTTTTCTCTTTTTCTGACCTTCTGTCTTTTCTCTATTTCTGACTCTCTGTCTTTTCTCTATTTCTGACTCTCTGTCTTTTCTCTATTTCTGACTTTGTCTTTTCTCTATTTCTGACTTTCTGTCTTTTCTCTATTTCTCTGAGTTTGTCTTTTCTCTATTTCTGTGTTTCTGTCTTTTCTCTATGTCTGTTTTTTCTCTATTTCTGACTCTCTGTCTTTTCTCTATTTCTGACTTTGTCTTTTCTCTATTTCTGACTCTCTGTCTTTTCTCTATTTCTGACTTTCTGTCTTTTTCTGACTTTGTCTTTTCTCTATTTCTGACTCTGCCTTTTTCTGACTTTGTCTTTTCTCTTTTTCTGACTCTCTGTCTTTTCTCTATTTCTGACTCTGCCTTTTTCTGACTCTGCCTTTTCTCTATTTCTGACTCTCTGTCTTTTCTCTATTTCTGACTCTCTGTCTTTTCTCTATTTCTGACTCTCTGTCTTTTCTCTATTTCTGACTCTGTCTTTTTCTGACTTTGTCTTTTCTCTTTTTCTGACCTTCTGTCTTTTCTCTATTTCTGACTCTCTGTCTTTTCTCTATTTCTGACTCTCTGTCTTTTCTCTATTTCTGACTTTGTCTTTTCTCTATTTCTGACTCTCTGTCTTTTCTCTATTTCTGACTCTCTGTCTTTTCTCTATTTCTGACTCTCTGTCTTTTCTCTATTCCTGACTCTGTCTTTTTCTGACTTTGTCTTTTCTCTTTTCTGACCTTCTGTCTTTTCCCTATTTCTGACTCTCTGTCTTTTCTCTATTTCTGACTCTCTGTCTTTTCTCTATTTCTATCTTCTGTTTCAATCTTTTCTCTCATTCTTTTTCTATCCCTTCTTTGTCTTTCTTTCTCTATCTTTTCGCTCCTTCTTTCTCGCTCATTCTATCTTTTCTCTCGTGCTTGTTTCAACCCCCCCGCAATTTATTCCCCCCCGCAATTATTTCCCCCCCCGCAAATATTTCCCCCCCCCGCAATTATTCCCCCCCCGCCTGCAAATTTCCTCCAACCGCAATTTATATCCCCGATGTAAATTTTATCCCCTGCAATATTGCCCCCCCCCCCCGGATAACATTCCCCTTTTGTACAGACCCCCACCTAATACCCTCACGATCACCAGACCCAGGACAGACCCCCATCCAATTATCCCCTTCCCCCTGTTACAAGACAACCCATCTCAATACCCCCCCCCCCAAAACCGAGTCCCATCTAGATACCCCCCCCCCAGGACCGAGTCCCATCTAGATACCTCCGCAGGACCGAGTCCCATCTAGATACCCCCCCAGCAACAGACTCCCATCTAAAATACCCCCCAAGGAATAGACCCCCATCTAATTATCCCCTTCCCCCTGTTATAAGACAACCCATCTAATAACCCCCTCCCCCCCCCGGGACCGACTCCCATCGAGATAACCCCCCCAGGACCGGGTCTCATCTAGATACCTCCCACAGGAACAGACTCCCATCTAGATACCCCCCCAGGACAGAGTCCCATCTAGATGCCCCCCCCCCAGGAACAGTCTCCCATCTAGATACCCCCCCAGGACCGAGTCCCATCTAGATAACCCCCCAGGACCAAGTCTCATCTAGATACCTCCCCAGGACCGAGTCCCATATCGATAACCCCCCACAGGAACAGACACCCATCTAAATATCCCCCCCAGGAACAGACTCCCATCTAAATATCCCCCCCAGGACCGAGTCCCATCTAGATACCACCCCCCCCAGGGACAGACTCCCATCTAGATACCCCGCCGGGGACAGACCCCCATCTAAATACATCCCTGGGGACAGACCCCCATCTAAATACATCCCTGGGGACAGACCCCCATCTAGATACATCCCTGGGGACAGACCGCCATCTAAATACATCCCCGGGGACAGACCCCCATTTAAATACCCCCCCCGGGACAGACCCCCATCTGAATACTAACCCCAGGGACAGACCCCCATCTAAATACCCCCCCGGGGACAGACCCCCATCTAAATACTAACCCCGGGGACAGACCCCCATCTAAATACATCCCCGGGGGCAGACCATCATCTAAATACATCCCTGGGGACAGAACGCCATCTAAATACATCCCCGGGGACAGACCCCCATCTAAATATACCCTTATAATACCCCTATTGCAAATACCTGACTGGAACAGACCCCCATCTAAATACCATCCCCCCGGTGACAGACCCCCATCTAAATACCCCCCCCCCACCCGGGGACAGACCGCCATCTAAATACCCCCCCCGGGGACAGACCACCATCTAAGTACTAACCCTGGGGACAGACCCCAATCTAAATAGATCCCCGGGGACAGACCGCCATCTAAATACTAACCCTGGGGACAGATCCCGATCTAAATAGATCCCCGGGGACAGACCCCTTTTTTGATAGCCCACCCGGGAAGAGAACCCCCTCTAACTATCCCCCCCCCAGGGACAGACCCCCATCTAACTACTGTGGGAATAAGAAATACTGAAATGTTGTTTCTACAGCTTGTGGAAAGTTACCCAGAAGTCATTTGTACTCAACATAATGAAATCACTGAAAAAGAGAACTGATAAGGGTATGTAAGTAAAGACCTTAAGACAGTACATCACTGAAAAAGAGAACTGATAAGGGTATGTAAGTACAGACCTTGGGACAGTACATCACTTAAAAATTGTGCTTAGGCAGATAAAAGAGAAACAGCAAGAGTTAGAACAAAGGATGTAGTGAATAAGAAACTGCCCCACTAAGATAAAGGCTGACAGCTGCAAGTTAAAACACACAATGGAGAGCCAAATAAGGTAAAACAAAAACAAGAGTTAGGGGCTAGAAAGTTAGAGTAGGGGGAGAAGTAAACAGAGGAGGAGACTGTAGCAACTATAGGATAGGTTAGTGTCATAATATGTTATAACCAATAATGTAAAATAAAGGCGTGGAAAAATGGATTTGTATTGTATAAACATGAACTGAATATGTTGATCGGGGTGCCTGCTTGTAGGACACCCGATCTTGCAATAACGTTAAATAAACTTACTTCTTCAGAGTTTGACTTGGTGTAAATTATTATTAAGTGGGCTACGTTTCTCACACTACTAACGCCGGGGACAGACCCCCATCTAAATACCAACCTCGGGGACAGACCCCCATCTAAATACTAACCCCGGGGACAGACCTCCATCTAAATACATCCCCGGGGACAGACCTCCATCTAAATACATCCCCGGGGACAGACCTCCATCTAAATACTAACCCCGGGGACAGACCCCCATCTAAATACCAACCTCGGGGACAGACCCCCATCTAAATACTAGCCCCGGGGACAGACCCCATCTAAATACATCCCCGGGGACAGACCCCCATCTAAATACATCCCCGGGGACAGAACCCCATCTAAATACCAACCCCGGGGACAGACCCCCATCTAAATACCATCCCCGGGGACAGACCCCCATCTAAATACATCCCCGGGGACAGACCCCCATCTAAATACCAACCCCGGGGACAGAACCCCATCTAAATACATCCCCGGGGACAGACCCCATCTAAATACATACCCGGGGACAGAACCCCATCTAAATACATCCCCGGGGACAGACCCCATCTAAATACATACCCGGGGACAGACCCCCATCTAAATACATCCCCGGGGACAGACCCCATCTAAATACTAACCCCGGGGACAGACCCCCATCTAAATACATCCCCGGGGACAGACCCCCATCTAAATACAACCCCGGGGACAGAACCCCAACTAAATACTAACCCCGGGGACAGACCCCCATCTAAATACTAACCCCGGGGACAGACCTCCATCTAAATACTAACCCCAGGGACAGACCCCCATCTAAATACATCCCCGGGGACAGACCCCCATCTAAATACTAACCCCGGGGACAGACCCCCATCTAAATACTAACCCCGGGGACAGACCCCCATCAAAATACTAACCCCGGGGACAGACCCCCATCTAAATACTAACCCCGGGGACGGACCTCCATCTAAATACTAACCCCGGGGACAGACCTCCATCTAAATACTAACCCCGGGGACAGACCCCCATCTAAATACCAACCCCGGGACAGACCCCCATCTAAATACCAACCCCGGGGACAGACCCCCAACGAAATACTAACCCTGGGGACAGAACCCCAACTAAATACTAACCCCGGGAACAGACCCCCATCTAAATACTAACCCCAGGGACAGACCCCCATCTAAATACATCCCCGGGAACAGACCACCATCTAAATACATCCCCGGGGACAGACCCCCATCTAAATACTAACCCCGGGGACAGACCCCCATCTAAATACTAACCCCGGGGACAGACCACCATCTAAATACATCCCCGGGACAGACCCCCATCTAAATACTAACCCCGGGGACAGACCCCCATCTAAATACATCCCCGGGGACAGATCCCCATCTAAACACTAACCCCGGGGACAGACCCCCATCTAAATACTAACCCCGGGGACAGACCCCCATCTAAATACCCCTCCGGGGACAGACCCCCATCTAAATACTAACCCCAGGGACAGAACCCCCATCTAAATACCATCTGAATATGCAGAGACAGAAAGAGGTGGAGGGGCAGAGATACAAAGTAAGATGTGTTCACAGAATAGAGAGGGGTGTCCCGGGACAGGTGGGAGGGAAATGCAGAGATAATCTTGCAGGAAAGGAGGAGCAGAGATGGAAAGATTCAGGGATTTGGAAGTCAGTGAGAGAAGAAATGGAGTGAGAGAGAGAGACAGATAAAGATGCAGAGAGTTGCAGAAATAGAGTGACAATGGAAACTTGTGAGACTCCGGAGAGAGGCAAAGATAGAAAGGATGTTGAGAGATACAGAGATAGGGATTTAAAGATGTGAAGAAACAGAGTTAGGAACAAAGAGGAAGGTGCAGGGAACAAGTTGCAGCAAGAGATGGAGAGAGGGAAATCTATGGGATTACATTGACTGTTCTGGAGCAGCGATTCCCAAACTATTCCCTTTGGAGCACCATCCAGCCCCCTCCCTTGTGGCAAAAAAAATCCACAGACCCCCGAAAACACAAAATCAAAATACTGAGGATGCGGGGAATCTGAAATAAAAACTGTTCTGGAAATACTGAGCATTTCCAGCACTTTGTTTTTCTATCAGCCCCGAAATCACACAGTCTTCTTTTCTGTATCTAGAAATTAATTTGACAATGACAAATATATATTTATTATTATTTTCCCTCCCTGGTTAAAGATCTTGTCTGAGAATTCCACGTGGCCAAAAGATTCTCCCTCTGCATCATCACAGCTGCAGCTTCCGAAAAGATTCTCCTTGGGAATAAGAGAAATAAAATTGATTCAAACAAAGCAAAGCATTTTTGAACAGAAATAAAACGCAGCAAGAGCCCAGGACTCTCTCAACCTCACTGACATAAAACAATTTCTCAGTGACTTACAAACACATCCCCTGACACAGCCAGAGACTGGGAAGTGTAGACGTTTTTACCCTGTCATTTCCTGCTGTCTCTCTCTCTCTCTCTCTATTTCTCTCTGTGTGTCTCTGCATCTGTTTCTGCCTCATTGTAAAAACACACAAACACTGGTGACCCCCATCCCCTCTCCTGTAGAAGGATAGAGAGAGAAATCCACATTCCCATCCCTGAAAAACTGAATTCAAATGGTCCCCCGGTGTTTCATTTCACTGTCAAATTCAGCCCACAGCCTAAAACACCAGCAATATTCGGGAATGAGAACAAGCCTTTACAAACCTTCACATTTCACCCATTTCATTGCTGATTCACAGAAGTATTTGACACTCAATGAATTAATTTTTAAAGTGCTCTTCACTGTTGCAATGTTGGAAATGTTGCAGGACATTGGTACACAGCAAGATCCCACAAGCAGCAGTGTGATAACAGCCTGCAAGCTGTGCACAGCAAGATCCCAGCAATGGTGACACTTCAACCAAGGTTTGAGTGTGGATTTCTCTCTCTCCCTGTCTTTCTCCATCTTTCTCTGCCTTCCCTCCCTCACCCACACTCTGCCTGTCTCTCTCTCTCTCTCTCTCTCTGTTTAACCTGCCACCTCCAGCTGTTTCGCACTCTCCCTCTTTTTGTCTCCACCTGTTTCTGCCTCAGTGTTGTAATGTAGAAATTGATGCAGGGAATGTATGCACAGCAGGATCCCACAATGTGATCATAGCCAGATATCCCATCACAGTCCTCAGAAAATGCTGAACTCCATCTTTAAACTGAAAACAACCTTTATGCAGCTTCACGTTCAGCTCTTGTAATTATTGGCCCTCAGGAGCAGTTGACACTCAATGAATTAATTTTTAAAGTGGTCCACTGTTGCAATGCAGGAAACCTGCAGGCAGTGTGTGCACAGCAAGATCCCACAGGCAGAAATCTGATATGCAGATCATCTGCTTTTTGTGCACAGCAAGATCCCAGCAATGGTGACACTTCAATATTCAGTTTACCAAGTTTTTGAGTGTAGATTTCTCTCTCCCTCTCTCTCTGTCTCTGTCCATCTTTCTCTGCCTTCCCTCCCTCACTCACCTGTCTCTCTCTCTCTCTGCATTTAACCTGCCACCTCCAGCTGTTTCTCACTCTCCCTCTTTTTCACTCCATCTGTTTCTGCCTCAGTGTTGTAATGTAGGAATTGATGCAGGGAATGGATGCACAGCAGGATCCCACAATTGATTAAAAGGCATTGTTAAGCAAAATAGCACAGCAAGAGCCCAGGAATTGCCCTCAGTGACACAGACACTCTCTCAGCAACACCCAAATACAGACAAATCACATTTAATAAACCAAAGGATAAAAGGGTTCAGACAGCAACCTCCACCTCTCTGTGTCTGTCTCTGTATCTCTCTCCCCGTCTCTGTATCTCTCTCCCCTGTCTCTGTATCTCTCTCCCCTGTCTGTGTATTTCTCTCCCCTGTCTCTGTATCTCTCTCCCTGTCTCTGTATCTCTCTCCCCTGTCTATGTATTTCTCTCCCCTGTCTGTGTATTTCTCTCCCCTGTCTCTGTATCTCTCTCCCTGTCTCTGTATCTCTCTCCCCTGTCTATGCATTTCTCTCCCTTGTCTGTGTATTTCTCTCCCCTGTCTCTCTCTCTCCGTCCATATCTGTTTTTGTCCCTCTATCTCATATGTAATCTTGAATGAAAATAGCTATGAAATATTTGTGTCTCACCATTTAAACCAACAACACATCACACAGCTGTGTGTGTTTTTAACTATTAAAGGTTTAAATAGAGAGACAGAGGGAAATAATTCTGGAGAAAGAAAGAGAGAATTCGAAACTCAGAACTTCAGTAAACTGAATTGTTTGAATCGGGAACATTTGACACTCAGTGAACTGTTTAAGTGCTCGTCACTATTGCAATGTTGGAAACACTGCATGCCATATGTGCACAGCAAGATCCCACAATTTATTTCACCCTCAAATTCATGTCACTGCCCTAAATACCATCATCACTCTGGAATTATACCGGCTCCAAGCTCCGGACTTTAATTCCAGGCCTTCAGGAAAGCTTTACACAAAATGAATTCACTTCTAAAATGGTGTGACAGGGAGGGAAGTGTCCCCATTGTTGTCATGTAGGAAATGCTGCAGGGCACTAGATGCACAGCAAGATCCCACAAGCAGCAATGTGATAATAGCCAGATATCAGTCCCTAGAAAGGGTGAAACTCCCTCTTTAAACTGGGAACAAGCTGCTGATTCCGTCTCACCATTTCAAATAACGACAAATCACATTGCTGTGTGTGGTATGTTTATTTTTATTTATTAAAGGTTTAAGTGGCGATGGAGAGTGTGTAACCGAGACAGAGAAGAGAAAGCATGGGGGGAGATAGAGACACAGGGAAAGAATGTGGAGACAGAGGGAAAGCTAACCTCATAACTACAGTAAAATGAATTAAAATGGTCACCGTGCATCTTATTTCACTAATTTCACGAAGCATTGCCCAAAACATCAGCAAACCTCACAGACAGGGCTGGATGGAGCAAGTGCAAATGGGACTCCTTCCTGGGGCTGCTCCTTTAACCCCAGGCTTTCAGCATGTTTAAAACTCCAGGGCCCCAATCCGACAGGAACGAGATAACCCAGAGAGGATATTAAACCTCTCCCCATCTAAATACTCCCCCACCGGGGACAGATCCCCATCTAAATACCCCTCCGTGGACTGACCGCCACCTAAATACTAATCACGGGAACAGACCCCCATCTAAATGCATCCCCGGGGTCAGACCCCCATCTAAATAAATGCCCGGGGACAGACCCCCATCTAAATACTAATCACGGGAACAGACCCCCATCTAAATACCCCACCCGGGGACAGACCCCCATCTAAATACATCCCCGGGGACAGACTCTCATCTAAATACTAACCCCAGGGACAGACCCCCATCTAAATACTAACCCCAGGGACAGACCCCCATCTAAATAACCCCCCCCCCCAGGGACAGACCCCCATCTAAATACTCACCCCAGGGACAGACCCCCATCTAAATACCCCACCCGGGGACAGACTCCCATCTAAATACATCCCCCACAGGACAGACCCCCATCTAAATACGAACCCCAGGGACAGACCCCCATCTAAATACTAACCCCAGGGACAGACCCCCATCTAAATAACCCCCCCCCCAGGGACAGACCCCCATCTAAATACTCACCCCAGGGACAGACCCCCATCTAAATACATCCCCCTGGACAGACCCCCATCTAAATATATCCCCCCAGAAAGACCCCCATCTAAATACTAACCCCAGGGACAGACCCCCATCTAAATAAACCCCCCCCAGGGACAGACCCCCATCTAAATACTCACCCCAGGGACAGACCCCCATCTAAATACCCCACCCGGGGACAGACTCCCATCTAAATACATCCCCCACAGGACAGACCCCCATCTAAATACGAACCCCAGGGACAGACCCCCATCTAAATACTAACCCCAGGGACAGACCCACATCTAAATAACCCCCTGCCCCATGGACAGACCCCCATCTAAATACTCACCCCAGGGACAGACCCCCATCTAAATACATCCCCGGGGACAGACCCCCATCTAAATATATCCCCCCCCCCAGAAAGACCCCCATCTAAATACTCACCCCAGGGACAGACCCCCATCTAAATACATCCCCGGGGACAGACCCCCATCTAAATACATTCCCCCCGGAGAGACCCCCATCTAAATACTAACCCCAGGGACAGACCCCCATCTAAATACTAACCCCAGGGACAGACCCCCATCTAAATAACCCCCCCCCCCAGGGACAGACCCCCATCTAAATACTCACCCCAGGGATAGACCCCCATCTAAATAGACCCCCCGGGACAGACCCCCATCTTAATACTAACCCCAGGGACAGACCCTCATCTAATACCCCCCCCCCCCGGGACAGACCCCCATCTAAATACTAACCCCAGGGACAGACCCCCATCTAAATACATCCCTGGGGACAGACCGCCATCTAAATACATCCCCGGGGACAGACCCCCATCTAATTATACCCTTATAATACCCCTATTACAAATACCTGACTGGAACAGACCCCCATCTAAATACCCCCCCACCGGGGACAGATCCCCATCTAAATACCCCCCCACCGGGGACAGATCCCCATCTAAATACCCCTCCGGGGACAGACCGCCATCTAAATACTAACCCCGGGGACAGACCCCCATCTAAATACCCCTCCGGGGACAGACCCCCATCTAAATACCATCTGAATATGCAGAGACAGAAAGAGGTGGAGGGGCAGAGATACAAAGTAAGATGTGTTCACAGAATAGAGAGGGGTGTCCCGGGACAGGTGGGAGGGAAATGCAGAGATAATCTTGCAGGAAAGGAGGAACAGAGATGGAAAGATTCAGGGATTTGGAAGTGAGTGAGAGAAGAAATGGACTGAGAGAGAGACAGATAAAGATGCAGAGAGTTGCAGAAAGAGAGTGACAATGGAAACTTGTGAGACTCCGGAGAGAGGCAAAGATAGAAAGGATGTTGAGAGATACAGAGATAGGGATTTAAAGATGTGAAGAAACAGAGTAAGGAACAAAGAGGAAGGTGCAGGGAACAAGTTGCAGCAAGAGATGGAGAGAGGGAAATCTACGGGATTACATTGACTGTTCTGGAGCAGCGATTCCCAAACTATTCCCTTTGGACACCATCCAGCCCCCTCCCTTGTGGTTAAAATAAAATCCACAGACCCCCGAAAACACATAATCAAAATTAAGAGGATGCTGGAAATCTGAAATTAAAACTGTTCTGGAAATACTGAGTATTTCCAGCACTTTGTTTTTCTATCAGCCCCGAAATCACACAGTCTTCTTTTCTTTATCTAGAAATTAATTTGACAATGACAAATATATTTTTATTATTACTTTCCCTCTCCGGTTAAAGCTCTTGTCTGAGAATTCCACGTGGCCAAAAGATTCTCCCTCTGCATCATCACAGCTGCAGCTTCCGAAAAGATTCTCCTTGGGAATAAGAGAAATAAAATTGATTCAAACAAAGCAAAGCATTTTTGCACAGAAATAAAACACAGCGAGAGCCCAGGACTCTCTCTCAAACTCACTGACATAAAACAATCTCTCAGTGACTTACAAACACATCCCCTGACACAGAGACAGAGACTGGGAAGTGTAGATGTGTTTACCCTGTCATTTCCTGCTGTCTCTCTCTCCCTCTCTCTCTCTCTCTCTATTTCTCTGTGTCTCTCTACATCTGTTTCTACCTCATTGTAAAAACACACAAACACTGGTGACCCCCATCCGCTCTCCTGTAGAAGGATGGAGAGAGAAATCCACATTCCCATCCCTGAAAAACTGAATTCAAATGGTCCCCCAGTGTTTCATTTCACTGTCAAATTCAGCCCACAGCCTCAAACACCAGCAATATTCGGGAATAAGAACAAACCTTTACAAACCATCACATTTCACCCATTTCATTGCTGATTCACAGAAGTATTTGACACTCAATGAATTAATTTTTAAATTGGTCGTCACTGTTGCAACGTTGGAAATGCTGTCGGCCATTGATGCACAGCAAGATCCCACAAGCAGCAGTGTGCTTACAGCCGGCTACCCCTCTCTCCCCCTCTGATTCCCTCACTCTCCTGCGTCTCTCTCCCTCCTGTTACTCTCATTCAGAGAGACAGATGGAGAGAGAGAGAGAAATTCACGGCACTGCCCAAAACACCAGCATTATTTGGGAATTATACCGGCTTCAAGCTCCGGACTTAAAATCCAGGCCTTCAGGAGAGCTTTACACACAATGAATTCACTTCTAAAATGCAGTCACTGTCACAATGCAGGGAATTCTGCAGGCAAGCTGTGCACAGCAAGATCCCAGCAATGGTGACACTTCAAAATTCAGTTTACCAAGATTTTGAGTGTGGATTTCTCTCTCTGTCTTTCTCCATCTTTCTCTGCCTTCCCTCCCTCATCCACACTCCGCCTGTCTCTCTCTCTATCTCTCTCTCTCTCATTTACCTGCCACCTCCAGCTGTTTCTCTCTCTCCCTCTTTTTCTCTCCACCTGTTTCTGCCTCAGTGTTCTAATGTAAGAATTGATGCAGGGAATGTATGCACAGCAGGATCCCACAATGTGATCAGAGCCAGATATCCTATCACAGTCCTCTGAAAATGCTGAACTCCATCTTTAAACTTTTCACAAATCTTTAGACAGCTTCACGTTCAGCTCTTGTAATTATTGGCCCTCAGGAGCAGTTGAGAATCAATGAACTAATTTTTAAAGTTGTCCTCACTGTTTCAATGCAGGAAACCTGTAGGCAATCTGTGCACAGCAAGATCCCAAAGGCAACAATATGCTAATATGCAGATAATCTGTTTTTAGTGACGTAAGTTTCGAGATCTCAGAGGGAGGGACATTCCTGCAGTTTGAAAATCTCAAACACCCCTCTCCCTGTCTTTCTCCTGCTCCCTCCCCCCTGCACCCCGTCCACATCTGTTTCTTTTTCTCTCGATCTGGGATTTAATCTAGATTGAAAATCCGCTGAAATGTTTCTGTCACCGTTTAAAATAACCACACATCACATTCGATTCATCGAGAGATACAGCACTAAAACAGGCCCTTCGGCCCAACGCTGACCATCAGACACCCATTTATGCTAATCCTACATTCATGCCATTTTTCCCCCTCTCACATCCCCACCTTCCCTCAATTCTCTCACCACCTACCTACACGAGGGGCAATTTTTATAATGGCCAATTTACCTATCAACCCGCAAGTCTTTGGCACGTGGCAGGAAACCAGAGCACCCGGAGGAAACCCACACGGAGAACTTGTAAACTCTGCACAGGCAGTACCCAGAACCCAACCTGGGTTGCTGGAGCTGTGAGGCTGCGGTACTAACCACTTAGCCACTGCAGGAAAGTCCCTCCCTCTGCGATCCCGAAACTTACATCACTGAAAACACATATCTGCATATTATCATATTGCTGCCTGTGGGATCTTGCTGTGCACACATTGTGGCACCTATTGATGAATGGTTAAAATAGAGAAAGTGCGGGGGAGAGAAAAGTAGAGGAAGATGGAGAGAAAACACAGAGAAATCCACAATCTGACCCTCAGGAAGCTGAATTTTAAAGTGTCCTCATTGCTGTGCAGGAAATGCTTAAGGGCACGAGATGCACAGCAAGATCCCACGAGCTGCAATGTGATAATAGCTAGATTTCAGTCCCCAGAAAGAGCGAATCCCTCTTTAAACTGGGAACAAGCTTCTGATTTTGTCTCACCATTTCAAATAACGACAAATCACATTGCTGTGTGTGACATGTTTTTTTATTTATTAAAGGTTTAAATGGAGAAGGCAAGTGTGAAACAGAGACAGAGAAGAGAAAGCATGGGAGGAGATAGAGACACAGGGAAAGAATGTGGAGACAGAGAGAAAGCTAACCTCAGAACTACAGTAAAATGAATTAAAATGGGCACCGTGCATCTTATTTCACTGTTAGTATCCGAGCATTGCCCAAAACACCAGCAAACCTCACAGACAGGGCTGGAAGGAGCAAGTGGCAAATGGGACTCCCTCCTGGGGCTGCTCCTTTAACCCCAGGCTTTCAATCTGTATAAAACACCAGGAGCCCCAATCCAACATGAAATGGTTAACCCAGGGCGCCAGAGAGGAAATTAAACCTCAGGCTAATAAACAGACACAACTCACGTGGGCCCTTTGGGTGCAGCCTGTGGACAAGGCCTCAGTCCATCCCCTCTGGAGGAAGCTCCTGTCCAAGGATTCCTGGTCCCAAACTTTCCCTCTTTTCACCTTCACCGTGCAGTTTTCAGAAGGAAAATTCCTCAGGGGAAAGACGGAGAAAAAAATTGGATTAAAATACAAAGCGAGGACATTTTTAAACAAAATAGCACAGCAAGAGCCCAGAGTTTCTCCTCTCTCAGTTACAAAGAAAATCAGCAATATTCAAATACAATCAAATCACAGTTATAAACCAGATTGAGACAGAGAGAGCACACACACAGATACACACACACACACACTGAATCAGACTGGGGAATGTGTCCACTCTCTCTAGAGAGAGAGTGAAAGGTGGGTTTTGTGATTGGAACTGAGATCTTCAAACCCAGTTTATATCCTGAGTGAGCTGTTTGCAAACTCCACCCATTGGGCCTCTGACATGTTGAGCTGTCTCTCAATGTCCTGCCTCGGGGACGGGGGAGGGGGCCAGTCCATTGATATGTTAATCCCAGGACAGGACCTTTCTGACTTTTCCAGTCCATTGATATGTTAATCCCAGCACAGCAATGCTTCCAGCCATCTCTTAGTTCATTTTAAACCTTTCATTCTTTCCCTGCAGTTTCAAAATATCAAACACTGATCCAACCCTCCCCCCTCAAACCCTCACACTAAACCCACAAAAAAGACAGAGGCGCAAGGGAAGAGCCAACTGTGTAACAGCCCCGACAATCACATTTCTCTGCAGCACCTGTGGAAGAGCTTGTCACTCTAGAATTGGCCTTTATAGCCACTCCAGGCGCTGCTCCACAAACCACTGACCACCTCCAGGCACTTACCCATTGTCTCTCGAGATAAGGAGGCCAAAGAAGAAACCCACAATACAGGACTGGGCAGTCACTGGGGATTGTTACTGAGGTTGTGTTTGGGGATTTTTACTGACATCAGTGTGGATTTTAAAGTGTGTCTCCCCTTCCCTCACATCTAAAGTCTCTGTGTTGTTGTTGTGTGTTGACAGCTTTTCCAGTGTCCAGTCCCTTTCAACTTTTAATAAAATCTGTGGAACACAAATAAATGTAAAGTTTCTCCTACAAATTGTTTTGTCCTCCCTCTTTCACTGTCTTTCTCTGTCACTGCCCTATCTCTCTCTCTGTCTCTCTCAGGACTGGGCAGACACTGGGGATTGTTACTGAGGTTCTGTTGGTCATTTTTACTGACATCAGTGTGGATTGTAACATCTGTCTGTGTGTGTGTGTGGATGTCTGTGTGTGTGTGTGAATATCAGGGTCACCTCGCTACATCTCTATCTCTCCTTGTCTCTCTGTTTCTCCTTCTCTCTCCCTCTCTCAATCCGCCTCTCTCATAGAAACATAGAAAATAGGAGCAGGAGCAGGCCATTCGGCCCTTTGGGCCTGCTCCGTCATTCAATAAAGATCATGACCGATGGTCTAATTGCTTACCCACTGTTTTTTTCAGGTTGTTTTTCTTCAGGTTTGCACTTGCTGATGTTCAATATTCAGTCTATTCACACCTATTCTGTACTAATGCTTTGTCTTTCAACACACCATTAACATATTGTTTGCCTTTGCTCCGTGACCTTTTGGTCAGCTATGTGGCCTGGTCCAATCTGCACCTTCTCCTTTGTTATCTCTTGCCCAACCCCCACCTCACTTGTTTATAATCTGTGACTTTTCTAATATTTGTCAGTTCCGAAGAAGGGTCACTGACCCGAAACGTTAACTCTGCTTCTCTTTCCACAGATGCTGCCAGACCTGCTGAGTGAATCCAGCATTTCTTGTTTTTGTTTCAGATTTCCAGCATCCGCAGTATTTTGCTTTTAGTCTAATTCAGTACCCTGTTCCCACTTTCTCCCCATACCCCTTGATCCCTTTGACATTTAGAAATATATCTCTCTCCTCCATGAATATATTTAATGACTTGGCCACCACTGCCTTCTGCGGTAGAGAATTCCACAGGTTCACCACCCTCTACCCCATCCATCTCTCCACCCTCTATCTCCATCTCCACCCTCTATCTCCCACTCCCCTCTATCTCCCTCTCCCCGCTCTATTTCCCTCTCCCCCTCTATCTCCCAATCCCCCTCTCTCTCCCTCTCCCGTTCTCTCTACCTCACCCCTCTCTATCTCCCTCACCCCCACTATCTCACTCTCCCCCCTCTATCTCACTCTCCCCCCTCTATCTCACTCTCCCCCCTCTATCTCACTCTCCCCCCTCTATCTCCCTCTCCCACTCTATCTCACACATCCCCTCGATCTCACACATCCCCTCGATCTCACACATCCCCTCGATGTCAGTCTTCCCCTCTATCTCACTCGCCCCCTCTATCTCACTCTCCCCCTCTATCTCACTCTATCCCTCTATCTCCCTCTATCTCACTCTCTCCCTCTATCTCACTCTCTCCCTCTATCTCCCACTCTCCCTCTATCTGTCTCTCCCCATCTATCTCCCTCTCCCCATCTATTTCCCTCTCCCCCTATAACTCCCTCTCCCCCTCTAACTCCCATTCCCCCTCTATCTCCCTCTCCCCCTCTATCTCCCTCTCCCCCTCTATCTCCCACACCCCCTCTATCTCACACACCCCCTCTATCTCACACACCCCCTCTATCTCACACACCCCCTCTATCTCACACACCCCCTCTATCTCACACACCCCCTCTTTCTCACACACCCCCTCTATCTCACTCTCCCCCTCTATCTCACACACACCCTCTATCTCACACACACCCTCTATCTCACTCTTCCCCTCTATCGCACTCTCCCCCTCTATCGCACTCTCCCCCTCTATCACACTCGTCCCCTCTATCTGTCTCTCCCCCCACTATCTCACACACCCCCAATATCTCCCTCTCCCCCTCTATCTCACTCTCCCCCTCTATCTCACACACACCCTCTATCTCACACACACCCTCTATCTCACTCTTCCCCTCTATCGCACTCTCCCCCTCTATCGCACTCTCCCCCTCTATCACACTCGTCCCCTCTATCTGTCTCTCCCCCCACTATCTCACACACCCCCAATATCTCCCTCTCCCCCTCTATCTCACTCTCCCCCTCTATCTGTCTCTCCCCCTCTTCTCCCGCTCTCTCTCCCTCTCCCGCTCTCTCTCCCACTCCCCCCTTATATCTCCCTCTCCCCCCTCTCTCCCTCTGCCCCTCTCTCTCCCTCTGCCCCTCTCTCTCCCTCTGCCCCTCTCTCTCCCTCTCCCCCTCTATCTCCCACACGCCCTCTATCTCACACACCCCCTCTATCTCACACACCCCCTCTATCTCACACACCCCCTCTTTCTCACACACCCCCTCTATCTCACTCTCCCCCTCTATCTCACACACACCCTCTATCTCACACACACCCTCTATCTCACTCATCCCCTCTATCGCACTCTCCCCCTCTATCGCACTCTCCCCCTCTATCACACTCGTCCCCTCTATCTGTCTCTCCCCCCACTATCTCACACACCCCCAATATCTCCCTCTCCCCCTCTATCTCACTCTCCCCCTCTATCTCACTCTCCCCCTCTATCTGTCTCTCCCCCTCTTCTCCCGCTCTCTCTCCCTCTCCCGCTCTCTCTCCCACTCCCCCCTTATATCTCCCTCTCCCCCCTCTCTCCCTCTGCCCCTCTCTCTCCCTCTGCCCCTCTCTCTCCCTCTGCCCCTCTCTCTCCCTCTCCCCCTCTATCTCACTCTCCCCCTCTATCTGTCTGTCTCTCCCTCTATCTGTCTGTCTCAATCTATCTGTCTGTCTCTCTCCCTCTATCTGTCTCTCCCCCCTCCATCTCCCTCTCCCCCTCCTCCTGACACTCACTCTCTCTCCATCTATCTCTGTCTCTGCCACTCTCTCTGTCTCTCTCTCTGTCCCTCCATCTGCCTTTTCCTCTCTGTCTCTCCCTCTCTCTCCTTCTATCTGTGTCTCTCTGTCTCTCCATCTGTCTTTCCCTTTCTGTCTCTCCCTCTCTCTCCTTCTCTCTCTGTCTCTGCATCTCTCTCTGTCCCTCCATCTGTCTTTCCCTCTCCATCACTCCCTCTCTCTCATTCTATCTCTGTCTCGCTCTCTGTTCCTCCAACTGTCTTTCCCTCTCTGCCAATCCCTCTCACCTTCTCTCTGTCTATCCCTCTCTCTCCTTCTCTCTCTCGGTCACTCCATCTGTATCCCCCCCCACCACCATCTGTCACTCCCTCTCTCTCTTTCTATCTATGTCTCTCGCTCTCTATCCCTCTATCCATCCTTCTCTCTCTGTCACTCCATCTCTCTCCTTCTCTCCCTTTCTCTCCCTTTCTCTCTCTCTCCTTCTATCTCTGCCTCTCTCTGTCTCTCCATCTGTCTTTCCCTCTCTGTCACTCCCTCTATGTCCTTCTCTCTCTCTCTCTCTCTCTCTATCCCTCCATCAGTCCTTCCCTCCCTGTCACTCCATCTCTCTCCGTCTCTCAGTCTGTCCCTCTATCTGTCTTTGCCTCCCTGACACTACCTCTCTCTCCTATCTCTGTATCTCTCTCTGACTCTCCATCTGTTTTCCCCTCTGTCAGCCCCTCTCTCCTTCTCTGTCTCTCCCTCTCTCTCCTTCTCTCTCACTCTGTCCCTCCATCCATCTTTCCCTCCCTTTCACACCCTCTCTCTCCTATCTCTGTCTTTCTCTCTGTCTTTCCATCTGTATTTCCCTCCCTATCACTCCCTCTCACTCGTTCTATCTCTGCCTCTCTCCCTGTCCCTCCATCTGTCTTCCCACACCCCACCCATCACTCCATCTTCTCCTTCTATCTCTGTCTCTATCTCTCTATCCCTCCATCTGTCCTTCCCTCCCTGTCACTCCATTTATCTCCCTGTCTCTCTCTCTCTGTCCCTCCATCTGTCTTTCCCTCCCTGTCTCTCCCTCTCTCACCTTCTCTCTCTCTCTCTGCCTCTCTCTCTGCCTCTCTCTCTGCCTCTCTCTCTGCCTCTCTCTCTGTCTCTCTCTCTGTCCCTATCAACCAGCAAGTATTTGGCACGTGGCAGGAAACCAGAGCACCCGGAGGAAACCCACACGGAGAACTTGTAAACTCTGCACAGGCAGTACCCAGAACCCAACCTGGGTTGCTGGAGCTGTGAGGCTGCGGTACTAACCACTTAGCCGCTGCAGGAAAGTCCCTCCCTCTGCGATCCCGAAACTTACATCACTGAAAACACATTATCTGCATATTATCATATTGCTGCCTGTGGGATCTTGCTGTGCACACATTGTGGCACCTATTGATTAATGGTTAAAATAGAGAAAGTGCAGGGGAGAGAAAAGCAGAGGAAGATGGAGAGAAAACACAGAGAAATCCACAATCTGACCCACAGGAAGCTGAATTTTAAACTGTCCTCATTGTTGTGCAGAAAAATGCTTAAGGGCACGAGATGCACAGCAAGATCCCACGAGCTGCAATGTGATAATAGCTAGATTTCAGTCCCCAGAAAGGGTGAAATTCCCTCTTTAAACTGGGAACAAGCTGCTGATTCTGTCTCACCATTTCAAATAACGACAAATCACATTGCTGTGTGTGGCATGTTTTTTTTTAACTTTATTAAAGGTTTAAATGGAGAAGGCAAGTGTGAAAGAGAGAGAGAGAAGAGAAAGCATGGGGGGAGATAGAGACACAGGGAAAGAATGTGGAGACAGAAAGCTAACCTCAGAACTACAGTAAAATGAATTAAAATGGGCACCGTGCATCTTATTTCACTGTTAGCTTCCTCGCATTGCCCAAAACACCAGCAAACCTCACAGACAGGGCTGGAAGGAGCAAGGGGCAAATGGGACTCCCTCCTGGGGCTGCTCCTTTAACCCCAGGCTTTCAATCTGTATAAAACACCAGGAGCCCCAATCCAACATGAAATGGTTAACCCAGGGCCCCAGAGAGGAAATTAAACCTCAGGCTAATAAACAGACACAACTCACGTGGGCCCTTTGGGTGCAGCCTGTGGACAAGGCCTCAGTCCGTCCCCTCTGGAGGAAGCCCCTGTCCAAGGATTCCTCGTCCCAGACTTTCCCTCTTTTCACCTTCACCGTGCAGTTTTCAGAATGAATATTCCTCAGGGGAAAGAAGGAGAAAAGAATTGGATTAAAATACAAAGCGAGGACATTTTTAAACAAAATTACATAGCAAGAGCCCAGAGTTTCCTCTCTCAGTTACAGCAATATTCAAATACAATCAAATCACAGTTATAAACCAGATTGAGACAGAGAGAGCACACACACAGATACACAGACACACACACTGAATCAGACTGGGGAATGTGTCCACTCTCTCTAGAGAGAGAGTGAAAGGTGGGTTTGTGATTGGAACTGAGATCTTCAAACCCAGTTTATATCCTGAGTGAGCTGTTTGCAAACTCCACCCCTTGAGCCTCTGACATGTTGGGCTGTCTCTCAATCTCCTGCCTCGGGGGCGGGGGAGGGGGCCTATCCATTGATATGTTAATCCCAGGACAGGACCTTCCTGACTTTTCCAGTCCATTGATATGTTAATCCCAGCACAGCAATGCTTTCAGCCATCTCTTAGTTCATTTTAAACCTTTCATTCTTTCCCTGCAGTTTCAAAATATCAAACACTGATCCAACCCTCCCCCCTCAAACCCTCACACTAAACCCACAAAAAAGACAGAGGCGCAAGGGAAGAGCCAACTGTGTAACAGCCCCGACAATCAAATTTCTCTGCAGCACCTGTGGAAGAGCTTGTCACTCTAGAATTGGCCTTTTTGCCACTCCAGGCGCTGCTCCACAAACCACTGACCACCTCCAGGCACTTACCCATTGTCTCTCGAGATAAGGAGGCCAAAGAAGAAACCCACAATACAGGACTGGGCAGATAATGGGGATTGTTACTGAGGTTGTGTTTGGGGATTTTTACTGACATCAGCGTGGATTGTAAAATCTGTCTGTGTGTGTGTGTGTGTGTGTGTGTGTGTCTCTCTCTCTCTCTCTGTGTCCCTTTATGTATGTGTCTGTGTGTGTCTGAATGTGTGTGTGTCAGAGAGAGAGAGAGAGAATATCAGGGTCACCTCGCTACATCTCTATCTCTCCATCTCTCTCTCTTTCTCCTCTCTCTATCTCTCCCTCTCTCAATCCACCTCTCTCATAGAAACATAGAAAATAGGAGCAGGAGCAGGCCATTCGGCCCTTTGGGCCTGCTCCGTCATTCAATAAAGATCATGACCGATGGTCTAATTCAGTACCCTGTTCCCACTTTCTCCCCATACCCCTTGATCCCTTTGACATTTAGAAATATATCTCTCTCCTCCATGAATATATTTAATGACTTGGCCACCACTGCCTTCTGCGGTAGAGAATTCCACAGGTTCACTACCCTCTACCGCATCCATCTCTCCCCCCTCTATCTCTCTCTCCCCCCTCTATCTCTCTCTCCCCCCTCTATCTCTCTCTCCCGCTCCATGTCTCTCTCCCCCTATATCTCTCTCTCCCCCCTATATATCTCTCTCCCCCTCCATCTCTCTCTCCCCCCTCCATCTCTCTCTTGACCCTCCATCTCTCTCTCTCCCCTCTATCTCTCTCTCCCCCATCTATCTCTCTCTCCCCCATCTATCTCTCTCTCCCCCCACTATCTCTCTCTCTCCCCTCTATCTCTCTCTCCCCTCTCTATGTCTCTCTGCCCCCTCTATCTCTCTCTGCCCCCTCTATCTCTCTCTGCCCCCTCTATATCTCTCCCCCCCTCTATCTCTCTCCCCCCCTCTATCTCTCTCTCCCCCCTCTATCCGTCTCTCCCCCCTCTATCTCTCTCTCCCCCCTCTATCTCTCTCTCCCCCCTCTATCTCTCTCTCTCCCCCTCTATCTCTCTCTCTCCCCCTCTATCTCTCTCTCTCCCCCCTCTATCTCTCTCTCTCCCCCCTCTCTGTCCCTCCATCTGTCTTTCCCTCTCTGTGACTCCCTCTCTCTCCTTCCATCTCTGTCTCTCTCTCTGTACCTCCATCTGTCTACCACCCCACCCCCCGTCACTCGATCTCTCTCCTTCGATCTCTGTCTCTGCCTCTCTCTGTCTCTCTCTCTGTCCCTCCATCTTTCCTTCACTCCCTGTAACGCCATCTCTCTCCTTCTCTCTCTGTCTCTCCGTCTCTGTCCCTCCATCTGTCTTTCCCTCCCTGACACTCCCTCTCTCTCCTTCTCTCTCTGTCTATCTCTCTCTTTCTTTCCATCTGTCTTTCCCTCCTTGTCACTCCCTCTCTCTTCTCTCTCTGTCTCTCTCTCTCTCTCCGTCTCTCTCTCTCTCTGTCTCTCCATCTGTCTTTCCCTCCTTGTCACTCCCTCTCTCTTCTCTCTCTGTCTCTCCCTCTCTCTCCTTCTATCTCTGTCTCTCTCCCTGTCCCTCCATCTGTCTTTCCCGCTCTGTCTCTCCCTCTCTCTCCGTCTCTTTCTCTCTGTCCCTCCATCTGTCTTTCCCTCTCTGTCACTCCCTCTCTGACCTTGTATCTCTGTTTCCCTCTCTCTATCACTCCATCGGTCCTTCCATCTATGTCACTCCATCTCTGTCCTTCTCTCTCTGTCTCTCACTCTCTTCCTCCATCTGTCTTTCCCTCCCTATCACTCCCCCTCTCTCTCCTCTCTCTGTCTCTCTCTCTGTCCCTCCATCAGTCATTACCTCCCAGACACTCCCTCTCTCCCCTTCCATCTCTGCCTCTCTCTCTGTCTTTCCATCTGTCTTTCCCTCTCTGTCTCTCTCTCCCTCCTTCCATCTCTGCCTCTCTCTCTCAGTCTTTCCATCTGTCTTTCCCTCCCTGTCACTCCCTCTCTCTCCTTCTATCTCTGTCTCTCGCTCTCTGTCTCTCCATCTGTCCTTCCCTCCCTGTCACTCCATCTCTCTCCTCCATCTGTCTCTCACTCTGTCTCTCCATCTGCCTTTCCCTCTCTGGTTGACTAACAGGAAGCAGAGAGTGGTGATAAATGAGTGCTATTCTGGTTGGCAATCAGTCTCTAGTGGTGTGCCTCAGGGATCGGTGTTGGGACCCCAATTATTTACAATTTATATCGATGATTTGGAGTTGGGGACCACGTGCAGGTTGTTAATGTTTGCAGATGACACTAAGATGAGTGGCAGAGCAAAGTGTGCAGATGACTGTGAAACTTTGCAGTGGAACATAGATACATTGAGTGAGTGGGCAAAGTTCTGGCAGATGGAATACAATGTTAATAAATGTGAAGTTATTCATTTCGGTAGGAGTAACAGTAAAAAGGATTATTACTTGAATGGTAAAAAGTTGCAGCATGCTGCTATGCAGAGGGACCTGGGTGTCCTTGTGCATGAATCGCAAAAGGTTGGTCTGCAGGTACAGCAAGTAATTAGGAAGGCAAATGGAATTTTGTCCTTCATTGCTAAAGGGATTGAGTTTAAAAGCAGAGAGGTTATGTTGCAGCTGTATAAGGTACTGGTGAGGCCGCACCTGGAGTACTGTGTGCAGTTTTGGTCTCCTTACTTGAGAAAGGATGTACTGCCACTGGAGAGGGTGCAGAGGAGATTCACTAGGTTGATTCCGGAGTTGAGGGGGTTGGCTTTTGAGGAGAGACTGAGTAGATTGGGATTATATTCATTGGAATTCAGAAGAATGAGGGGGGATCTTATAGAAACTGAAATTGAAATATTATAGAAATTGAAATATTCTTCTGTCACTCTCTGTCCCTTGGGCAGTCTGTTTGTGTGTGTGTCTGTGCATGTCGGTCTCTGTGTGTCTGTGCATGTCGGTATGTGTGTGTGTGTGTGTGTGTGGTTCTGTGTGTGTGTTTCTCTGTGTGTGTGTGTGTGTGTGTGTGTGGTTCTGTGTGTGTGTGTGTGTGTTTCTCTGTGTGTGGGTGTGTGTCTGGCTGTCTGTGTCTATGCCTGTTTCTCTCTCCTCTCTCAGAACCTCAGTAAAACTCCACATACATCAATTTGCTATTTTAATTTGACTGCTTTTGGTGATACAACAACTGCAGAGGGTGCACGTCCTTCTGCAGGCTGGTAGGAAACCCATATCCCGCTCTTTAACGGCATATTCTGTCTGCTTTGTATACTAAATTGATGAATCCCTAATAATTGATCAAATCTGACATTGATTACTGTTTGAAAGTCTCCAGGTTTACTTTCCTCCCAGGGCTGATTAAAAGTTCGAGTTTACCTCAGTGTTTTGGAAATATCAAACCCTGATCCCACACCCAGTAAAGTATTTTACATGATGGGACGCTGCAAATGTTGTTATACTCAGTGCGCACGGTACCTTCATGTTGTAATAAGATGTTATAATCTCTATTCAGATAACTCTCATGCCACAGGGGCAAAATTTCACTGGGTCAACATTCTGACCAAACACTAAAACATTACAGAAAGCGAGGCTCACAAATTCAACACAAGTTTCCTTTTCTGTGTCTCGCTGGTCTGTTCTGATTTTCTGTTGGGTGACATCAGCCTAGATTTTGTGTTCAGACCTGAACCCACAAACGTATAACTCAGAGGCAGGATTATTACCCACTGAGCTACAGCTGGCTCCAATGTTCCCAGAACATTTAGTTGTTGTGCACGGCAAGTTTTTTTTGTCCCACGTGCAGTCCCTTTAAATTTTTAAGAATCTTCGAAGACGTGTGTTATTTATCACGGAACAGGACCTGCGTGGTACCTTCCAGGCTGCTGCACACAGCTTTGCAGGAACACTGACCGACACTCTCCATCCCAATCTCTTCCTCTCTGGTAATCTCTCCCCACTGCTATCCTTCCCTCTCTCTGTTATTCCCTCTCTATATCTATCCCTGTCTTTCTCACTGTTACTCTCTGCATCTGGATGGAGGAGGAGAAAGAGAGGCATATATAGAGGCAGCTTTACTCGGTATCTAACCCCACACTGTACCTGTCCTGCAAGTGTTTTATAGAACAGAGAGGACAGAGATTTGCTCTGTAGATAACTCCATTCTGTACTTGGCTTGGCAGCATTTGAAGGGACAGTTTAGACGGAGCTTTACTCTGTATCCCTGGAATTTTGAAGTGTAAGGGGTGTTTAGTTTAGTTTAGAGATTCAGCACTGAAGCAGGCCCTTCGGCCCACCGTTGGTGGCCGTGCCTTCAAGCTGCCAAGACCCTAACTCTGGAATTCCTTTCTCAAACCTCTCCGTCTCACTAACTCTCTTTCCTCTTTGAGGATTCTCCCTCAAACCAACCTCTAACCAAGTTTTTGGTCATCTGGTCTAATATCTCCTGAAGTGACTCGGTGTCAAATTTTTATTTTCTTGATTCATTTGTTGGATGTGTGCGTTGGTGGCCAGGACAGCATTTATTGCCCATTCATAATTGCCCTTGAGAAGGTGGTGTTGAGCCTCCTTCTTGAACCGCTGCAGTCCATGTGGGGTAGGTACACCCACAGTGCTGTTAGGAAGGGAGATCCAGGATTTTGACCCAGTCACAGTGAAGGAGCAGCGATATAGTTCCAAGTCAGGATGGTGTGTGACTTAAGGGAAACTTGCAGATGGTGGTGTTCCCATACGTGTTTGCTGTTTGTTTGCTCTCTCTCCCCCTCCTTCTTTCTAGACCTCCCTGTCCTCCTGTCCCTCTGTGTTATGAGAACCTAAGAACAGAAGGAAGTGGGTGCAGGAACAGAGAGACCTGGGGATGTCTGTGCACAAATTGAAGGTGGCAGAGCTAGTTGAGAAAGTGGTTAAAAGGCATATGGGATCCTCGGCTTTGTAAATAGAGGCTTAGAGTATAAAAGCAAGGAGGTTATGATGAAGCTTTATAAAACACTGCTTCATCCTCAACTAGTATTGTGTCCAATTCTGGACACCGTACTTTCGGAAGGATGTGGGGGCTTTAGAGAGGATGCAGAAAAGATTCACGAGCAAGGTTCCAGGGATGAGGGACTTCAGTTACGTGGATAGATTGGAGAAACTGGTGTTGTTCTCCATGGAGAAGAGAAACTTGAGATGAGATTTGATAGAAGTGTTCAAAATCATGAGGGGTCCTGACGGAGTAGATGTAGGAGTAGGAATGCAGCACATAGGACATTCCAGACCCATTTCTGTTGAGTGATTACTTAAACAAGTGAATTGACCATTTAATATTTTTAACTTACTTAACCCTTGTGTTCCCACAAAGATCAAGCTAGCAAATTCAACAGTGGCCACTTTGACTTCATCCCATCGTGTCTTATGTACATTCTCACAGGATTGCAGGTATAACTGTAGTCATAAAATTCAGCTGAAAATTGATCAGTTACATTGTTATTTCAGTCCATATTTACAGTAAACACGGTACCTTACTGTTGTAATAAAGTCATATAGTGTCTATTCATCCCACTGGGGCAAAATGTCACTGGCTCAACATTCTCACCAAATACTAAGGCATTCCACAATGCAAGACTCACAAATTCAACACAAGTTTCCTTTTCTGAGTCTCGCTGGTCTGTTCTGATTCTCTGAGGGATTACTGATGCTTATCCTCCACATGAGCAGTCGTCCTAATCCCGTGTGCCTGTCCTGCTCCCAAACACGGCATCCGCTTACATTAAGGCAAGTGATACAGGAGCATCTCAGTGACTGAGGCAGGTGAGTCTTGAGGCTGAGCCGGGCACAGTGAGTGACCCGGGTTAATCCGACACTCCAGGGAATGTTTAAACGGAGCTTTACTCTGTATCGAAGATATGCTGTACCTTCTCTGAGAGTGTGCGATGAGGCAGTGCAGACGAGGAGAGTTATTCCTTACCCATTTTAAACATGGAGAAGTGAATATCCAAGAGATTGCTTTAAATGTGATGAGGGTTTCTGCCTCTACCACCCTTTCAGGCAGTGAGTTCCAGACACCCACCAGCCACTGGGTGAAGAAACTATTGATGTGTTTCGTTCTGTTAAGTTTGATGTCAATGTTTCCCCAGGATGTTGATGCTGGGTGATTCAGCGATGGGATAATGCTTTGAATGCCAAGGGGAGGTGGTTGGATTCTCTCTTGTTGCAGATGGTCATTGCCTGGCACTTGTGTGATGTGAATGTTACTTGTCACTGGTCGGCCCAAACCTGAATGTTGTCCGGGTCTCGGTGCATGTGGCTCTGGATTGCTTCATTATCTGAGGCAAAATACTGTGGATGCTGGAAATCTGGAAAGCATCGAGCTGAATCACTAACTCTGTTTCTCTCTCCACAGATGCTGCCTGACCTACTCAGTATTTAAAGCACTTTCTGCTGGGATCTCAGTTGAAGATGGCTGGGCTGAGGACACTACCCTGATAAACCCCTGCAGTGAAGGCCTGGGACTGAGATGATTGACTTCCAACAACCAAAACCATCTTCCTTTGTGCTCGGTATGATTCCAACCAGTGGAGAGATTTCCCCCGATTCCCACTGACTTCAGTTTTACTCGGGCTCCTCGATGTCACACTCGGTCAAACGCTGCCTTGATGTTAAGGTCAGTCTCTCTTCCCAGTAGCAGACAGGAGTGAATCGTTCCCTTTGACCCGTTGTCCACTGAACAAGCTGTGTTTCTTCACAGCCTGATACAGGACTGTACACGGCCGATTAATGTAGCCCATCAAACACTTCCAGAGCAGGTTCAGCACAGCTTAGGAACAGAGTACAGTTCCTTCAACATTCTCTCTCTGTCTCTCCCTCCTGCTATCTCTGACATTAGGAGAGAGACAGAGGGAGAGAGGGTTAGATATGACGGCAGAGAGAGTGCTGTAGAGAGGGACAAATTTGGAGAGAGAGAGGTTGTTGAGGTGGATGAAAAGGATAATGTAAGATATATTAATTTGATGTAATCCTTCACTGCTGTGGACACAAACATATTAGAGATAGATATGGAGAGAAAAAAACATCGGGAGAGGGGGAAATGTAGATGAAGTTGGGACCCAGGCGGATACTTTTGATGATCCAGAAGGAATAGCCTCCATTTTAAACATCCAGCAAGCTATTCCACTGTGGGAACCATCACACCCAAACAGACATAGACACACACACACACACACACACACAGAAATACCCCCACAATGATATTGGTTGTGCAAATTTCATGCTGGTTTATTGGTTAATTTTTAAATCTGTGATTCATAGATTCTTATTAACCAAAGGTATTAAGTGAGAAGGGGCAAAGGCAGGATATATGGTGTAAGTTACATCACAGATCAGCCAAGATCACATTGGATGCCGGAACAGGGCTGTGTGGTTGAATTGCATCTTCCTCTTCCAGTATCCCCTGTGAAGTATCCTTCCATCTCTTTTAGTCACCCTGTCAGTCCATGTCTCTCTGTTTCTCTTTTTCTGTCTCTCTCTCTCTGTCTGTCTCTATCGGACAGTGTAGAGTGAGATTCACTCTGTATCCACCCCATGATGTTCCTGCCCTGGGAGTGTGTGATGGGACAGTGTTGAGGGAAATTTACTCTGTGTCAAACCCAACCTTGTGCTTGGCTTGGGAATATTTAATGGGACAGTGTAGCTGGAGATTTACTCTGTATCCCTGGAATTTTGAAGGCTCATGTGTGATTTGATGATTGTTTTCAAGATAATAAGGGAAACTGATAGGGTCGACAGAGAGTAACATTTCTCACTGGCTGCAGAGTCTAGAACATGGGGGCATAGTCTAAAAATATAAATCTTGTCTAAAAACCTTTCAGGAGTGAAATGAAGAAAAACTTCAACACACCAGGTGTGGTATCAGTTTGAAACTCTCTTGCACAATCAGCAATTGATGCTGAGACACTTGTTAATTTTTAAATCTGAGTTTGATAGATTTTTGTTAACCAAAGGTATTACGGGGCAAAGATAGGTACATGGAGTTAGATCACACATCAGCCATGAGCTCATTGAATGACAGAACAGGGTTGAGGGGCCAAATGGCCTCCTCCTCTTCCTCTGTCCTACGACAAATATCCTGCGATCACTCTCTGTGTCTTGGTCTCTGTCTCCCTCTTTGTCTCTCTTTCTGTCTGTCTGTCTGACTCTCTCTCTCTCCTCTCATCTGTGGAAATCCACACACATCAGTCAGCCATTTTAGGTTCATTTTCAGTGGCCATTTTATGTTACCACAACACTGGGACATTTATCGCTGTCTATCCCAAACCATCTCTCTTTGTAGACTATTTGTGTTCTCCTCACAGCTTATTGTCCCACCTAACCTAGTATCTCTCTCCTTTGCTCCGTCTCACTCACGCACTCTCCCCCATTTCTCTCTCCCCCCCATTTCTCTCCCCCTCCCCCCGCAATCTCTCTTTAAGTGTCCTGTTATCACATCCTTTATTATAGATTCGAGCATTTTCCCAATGACTGATGTTAGACGAACAGGTCTTTAGTTCCGCATTTTCTCTCTCCTTCCTTTTGTAAATAGTGGGGTTACATTTGCTACCTTCTCATCTGCCTCTCTCACTCTGCCTCTCTCACACTGCCTCTGTCCCTCGCTATCTGTCTTTCCCCCCTCTCTCTCGCTCTATCTCTCCCTCTCTCTCTCTACCTCTGTCCACATCTCAATTTGTGCCTCCCTCACACCATCTCTCCCTCTCTCTCTGTCTCTCTCTAGCTCTCTGTCTGCCTCTCTATGTCTGCCTCTCTGTGTCTCCTTCTCTCTCTGTGCCTCTCTCACTCTCTATCTGTCTCTCCCCCAGCTCTCTCTCTGTGTCTCTCCCTCTCTCTCTTTCTCAACCTCTGTCCATGTCTCAATTTGTGCCTCCCTCACACCATCGCTCCCTCTCTCTCTGTCTCTCTCTAGCTCTCTGTCTGCCTCTCTCTCCCTCTCTCTGCCTCCCTCTCTCTGCCTCCCTCTCTCTGCCTCTCTCTCTCTGCCTCTCTCTCTCTGTCTCTCTCTCTCCGTCTCTCCGTCTCTCTCTCTTTCGCTGCCCCTGTCCACCTCTCAGTTTGTGTCTCCCCCACACCATCTCTCCCTCCCTCACTCCCTCCCTCTCTCTCTCTCTTTCTCCCTCTCTCCCTCCCTCTCTGTCTCTGTCTCAGAGTTACAGCTCAGATGATTAACCTCTTTATTCATGTGTTATGAACACGGGACTTTGTCTCTCTCCCATTTTCTAGGATGTTGCCAGGACTGGAGAATTGTAGCTATGAGGATAGGCAGGGGTTGTTGTCCTTGGAACAGAGAAGGCTGAGGGGAGATCTGATTGAAATGTACAAAATTTTGAGGGTCCTGGATGGAGTGGAGGTGAAGGGCAGAGAACCATAGCAGAAAGGTCAGTGACGAGGGGGCATAGATTTAAAGTGATTGGTAGAAAAATTAGAGGGGAGTTGAGGAAAATCTTTTTCACCCAGAGGGTCGCGATGATCTGGAACTCACTGCCTGAAAGGGTAGTTGAGGCAGAGACCCTCAACTCATTCAGAAGGAGTCTGGATAGGCACCTCAAGTGCGGTAAGCTGCAGAGCTCGGACCAAATGCTGGAAGGTGGGATTAGAATAGGTTGATCGTTTTTCGGCTGGCACAGAGAGAATGGGTGAAGTGGCCGCTTTCTGTGCCTTAAAATTTCTCTGTTGCCCTCGCCAACTCTATTTTACCCTCTGTTACCCTCTGAATCCCAGTCTCTCCCTCTCTGTTACCCTCTGAATCCCAGTCTCTCCCTCTCTGTTACCCTCTGAATCCCAGTCTCTGCCTTTCTGTTACCCCCTGAATTGCAGTCTCTCCCTCTCTGTTACCCTCTGAATCCCAGTCTCACCCTCTCTGTTACCCTCTGAATCCCAGTCTTTCCCTCTCTGTTACCCTCTGAATCCCAGTCTCTCCCCCTCTGTTACTCTCTGAATCCCAGTCTCTCCCTCTCTGTTAACCTCTGAATCCCAGTCTCTCCCCCTCTGTTACCCTCTGAATCCCAGTCTCTCCCTCTCTGTTACCCTTAGAATCCCAGTCTCTCCCTCTCTGTTACTCTCTGAATCCCAGTCTCTCCCTCTATGTTTCCCTCTGAATCCCAGACACTCCCTCTCTGTTACCCTGTGAATCCCAGACTCTCCCTCTCTGTTACCCTCTGAATCCCAGTCTCTCCCTCTCTGTTACCCTCTGAGTCCCAGTCTCTCCCTCTCTGTTACCCTCAGAATCCCAGTCTCTCCCTCTCTGTTACTCTCTGAATCCCAGTCTCTCCCTCTCTGTTACCCTCTGAATCCCAGTCTCTGCCTTTCTGTTACCCCCTGAATTGCAGTCTCTCCCTCTCTGTTACCCTCTGAATCCCAGTCTCACCCTCTCTGTTACCCTCTGAATCCCAGTCTTTCCCTCTCTGTTACCCTCTGAATCCCAGTCTCTCCCCCTCTGTTACTCTCTGAATCCCAGTCTCTCCCTCTCTGTTAACCTCTGAATCCCAGTCTCTCCCCCTCTGTTACCCTCTGAATCCCAGTCTCTCCCTCTCTGTTACCCTTAGAATCCCAGTCTCTCCCTCTCTGTTACTCTCTGAATCCCAGTCTCTCCCTCTATGTTTCCCTCTGAATCCCAGACACTCCCTCTCTGTTACCCTGTGAATCCCAGACTCTCCCTCTCTGTTACCCTCTGAATCCCAGTCTCTCCCTCTCTGTTACCCTCTGAGTCCCAGTCTCTCCCTCTCTGTTACCCTCAGAATCCCAGTCTCTCCCTCTCTGTTACTCTCTGAATCCCAGTCTCTCCCTCTATGTTTCCCTCTGAATCCCAGACACTCCCTCTCTGTTACCCTGTGAATCCCAGACTCTACCTCTCTGTTACCCTCTGAATCCCAGTCTCTCCCGCTATGTTTCCCTCTGAATCCCAGACACTCCCTCTCTGTTACCCTGTGAATCCCAGACTCTCCCTCTCTGTTACCCTCTGAATCCCAGTCTCTCCCTCTCTGTTACCCTCTGAGTCCCAGACTCTCCCTCTCTGTTACCCTCTGAATCCCAGTCTCTCCCTCTCTGTTACCCTCTGAATCCCAGTCTCTCCCTCTCTGTTACCCTCTGAGTCCCAGTCTCTCCCTCTCTGTTACCCTCTGAATCCCAGTCTCTCCCTCTCTCTTACCCTCTGAATCCCAGTCTCTCCCTCTCTCTTACCCTCTGAATCCCAGTCTCTCCCTCTCCGTTACCCTCTGAATCCCAGACTCTCCCTCTCTGTTACCTGACCAGAGCTTTATAAATGTTCAGCACACCCTCTCGGCTTTTGTACTCACTGTATACAGTGTAAATTGTGGTATTCCCAGGGGTTTTGATTAGGACCACTGATCTTATTGATATATGAATGACTTAGACTGGGGTATACAGGGAATAACTTCAACATTGTGCCATTTGCAATGTAATAAACAGTGAAGGGAATAGGAGTAGACTTCAGGAGGATAGAGGCAGTCTGGTGAAATGGTCAGACACACGGCAGGTTAACTTCAATGCTGAGAAATGTAAATTGATGCATTTTGGAAGGAAGACTGAGGAGAAGCGATATAAACTAAATGGTACAATGTTAAAATGGGTGCAGGGACAGAGAGATCTGGAATTTCATTTGTGTCACTTTTTACATCTAAAATATTCAATTTGGGGCTTGCAATCTCGAAGTTGAATTTAGCTTTATCCTGAAAAGTGTTAGCAAACGTGTTGGGAAATGTGTCAAAAGCTGTTTCCATTCAGACATTCCTGCATTGTGGAAGTGTGAGCTATCTTTGCAGAGACAGGAAATAGAGTTGTTTGAATGGACCTGCAGGTTTTAGTTGATGCAATAAGGTGAGAATTTGAATTGTGTCCCTTCCAGATACACAGAATTGAAGGTATTTACAGAACACCACATGAAGTAGTTTACCAATGTCTGACAAACTTCAAAGACTTCCAACACATGGAAGAAGAGGCGAAGGGAACAATATACAAAACCTCAGTCAGTCAGACAACAGCAGTAGGAAAATGAATCTCTTTTTATGGGTTTTAATTTGAAGGCCTGAGCTGATGATTGAAAAAGCAGGAGTTCAAATCCCACACAGGGCTGTTGTGAATTTGAATTCTATTTTTTCTTTAAAAAAACATAAATCTGGAGTTAAATAACCTCTGGGTTGGAATGATTCACTCCTGTCTACTAGTGCAAAGCCCGTGTGTGTCTCAGTTTGCTGTATTTATTAATGATTTAAGATGATGTGGTAGAATGCAACATCCCCAAGTTTACCAATGACTCAAAAATAGGCAGCATTGTAAGCAGTGTAGCTGGAAGCATCAAATTACAAAGAGATATTAATATCTTAAATAAATGGGCATAACTGTGGTAGATAGATTTCAATGTCAGTAAAAAAAGACTAGAACAGAGTACTTTATAAATGGTGAAAAGATAGAAACACTGGAGGTTCAAAGAGACTTTGGGGGGTCCATGTCCATTTGAGTGCAGTGCAGATTTACCAGAATGATAACTGGACTCCAAGGGTTAAATTACGAGGTGATATTACACAAACTAGGGATTTATTGCCTGGAATTTAGGAGGATCAAGGTGATTTGTTTAAAGATGTTGAGATATTAAGGGGAACTGATGGAGTAGTTTGGGAGAAACTATTTCAGCAGCTTGGGAACATAGGAACAGGAGTAGGCCATTCAGCCCATCGAGCCTGTTCCGCCATTCAATACGATCATGGCTGATCATCCACTTCAATGCCTTTTTCCCAGACTGAGCTTCCACAGCCCACTGGAGTAGAGAATTCCAAAGATTCACAACACTCTGAGTAAAAATCCGCCACTCCAGGCTAAAGGTGGTAGTAGTTTAGAACGTGTCTTCTGCACGCAAACATTGATGCAAAATCAATTGTCATTTTTAAATCGAAGGTTGATCTCATCAAATTCCTTTTGAAAATTGAAATATTCTTCTTTCGCTCTCTGTCCCTGAGTCACTCTGTTTCTGTGTGTGTGTTTCTGTGTGTGTGTGTTTCTGTCTGTGTGTGTGTGTTTCTGTCTGTGTGTGTGTGTTTCTGTGTGTGTGTTTCTGTGTGTGTGTTTCTGTGTGTGTGTGTTTCTGTGTGTGTGTGTTTGTGTGTGTGTGTGTGTGTCTGTGTGTTTCTGTCTGTGTGTTTCTGTCTGTGTGTTTCTGTCTGTGTGTGTGTTTCTGTGTGTGTGTGTGTGTGTTTCTGTGTGTGTGTGTCTGTGTGTGTGTTTCTGTGTGTGTGTGTGTTTCTGTCTGTGTGTGTGTTTCTGTCTGTGTGTTTCTGTGTGTGTGTCTATGTCTGTTTCTCTCTCTTCTCTCAAACCCTTTGTAAAGCTCCACATACATCAGTTTGCCATTTGAAGTCAGCTGCTTTTGGTTTCACCTCATCTGCAGAGGTTGCACTTCCTTATGCAGGCTGGTAAGAAACATGTATTCCGCAGTTGGCTCCAATGTTCCGGTGAAAACTTAGATGTTGTGCGTGCCCAGTTTTTTTAACGTGAGCTGTCCCTTGAAATCTTTGAAGAATCTTTGAAGACGTGTGCTATTTATTGTGGAACAGGATCTGCGTGGGACCTTTGAGGCTGCTGCACGCAGATTTGCAGGAACATTGACCAACACTCTCCATCCCAATCTCTTCTTCTTTCTCTCTGGTACTCTCTCCCCATTGCAATCCTTCCCTCTCTCTCTTATTCTCCATATCTATCCCTGTTCTTTCTCACTGTTACTCTCTCCATCTGGATGGAGGAGGAGAAAGAGAGGCATATACAGAGGCAGCTTTACTCTGTATCAAACCCCACAGTGTACCTGCCCCCTAGATCTAGACTTCCCCACAAGGGGAACATCCTCCCAGCATCCGCCCTGTAAAGTCCCCTCAGAATCTTGTATGTTTCAATAAGATCACCTCTCATTCTTCTGAACTCCAATGAGTATAGGCCCAACCTGTTCCACCATTCCTCAAAGATAACCCCTTCATCCCAGGAATCAGCCGAGTGAACCTTCTCTGAACTGATTCCAATGCATCCAGGCCTGACCATTTATCCACTTTCAAAGCTGCCAAACACCTTCATATTTCCCCTCTCACTCTGTTTATCCCATCCAATATTTCACACTCCTCCTCTTTAACTCCAATCTCTGTATCGTTCCCACTCTTTTATAAAGACGGACACAGAGAATTCATTAAGAACCATGCCCACATCTCCCACCTCCACAGGTAGGAAGAAGGAGGAGAGGCAATCTAAACTAAAGGATATAGTTATAAAGGGGCTAACATTCTCTGCCTCTTCCTTTGCTCTAATATAATCCTTGATTTCTATCATTAACAATGGTTGGAACAATTTACTGAGGTTCTGTCAAGGCTTACTCACATTCTTTATCTGTGTCTCTCTGTCGCAGAGAGATGGTGAAGAAACTATTGATGTGTTTCGTTCAGTTAAGTTTGATGTCAACGTTTCCTCAGGATGTTGATGCTGGGGGATTCAGCGATGGGATAATGCTTTGAATGCCAAGGGGAGGTGGTTGGATTCTCTCATGTTGCAGATGGTCATTGCCTGGCACTTGTGTGACATGAATGTTACTTGTCACTGGTTGGCCCAAACCTGAATGTTGTCCGGGTCTTGGTGCATGTGGCTCTGGATTGCTTCATTATCTGAGGCAAAATACTGTGGATGCTGGAAATCTGGAAAGCATCGAGCTGAATCACTAACTCTGTTTCTCTCTCCACAGATGCTGCCTGACCTGCTCAGTATTTCCAGCACTTCCTGCTGGGATTTCATTATCTGAGGAGGTGTGAATGGAACTGAACACTGTGCAATCAACAGTGAACATCCCTACTTCTGACCTTACGATGGAGGGCAGGTCATTGAGGAAGCAGCTGAAGATGGATGGGCCGAGGACACTAACCTGAGGAACTCCTGCAGTGATGTCCTGAGACTACGATGATTGACTTCCAACAACCACAACCATCTTCCTTTGTGCTCGGTATGAGTCCAACCAGCAGATTCCAACTGACTTCAGTTTTACTCGGACTCCTCGATGTCACACTCGGTCAAACGCTGCCTTGATGTTAAGGTCAGTCTCTCTTCCCAGTAGCAGACAGGAGTGAATCGTCCCCTTTGACCCGTTGTACACTGAACAAGCTGTGCTTCTTCACAGCCTGATACAGGACTGTGCACGGCCAATTAATGTAGCCCATCAAACACTCCCAGAGCAGGTTCAGCACAGTTTAGGAATAGAGTATAGTTCCTTCAACATTCTCTCTCTGTCTCTCCCTCCTGCTATCTCTGATACGAGGAGAGAGACAGAGGGAGAGAGGGTTAGATATGGAGACAGAGAGTGCTGTGGAGAGGGACAAGGTTGGAGAGAGAGAGATTGCGGGGTCGATTGAAAGGGAGAATGTAAGAGAAATTAATTTGATGTAATCCTTCACTGCTGTGTGCACAAAGATTTAAGAGATAGGTATGGAGAGAGTAACATCGGGAGAGATCTCTGTCTCTCTCTCTGTCTCTCCATCTGTCTTTCCCTCCCTGTCACTCCCTCTCTCTCCTTCTATCTGTATCACTGCCTCTCTCTCTCGCTGTCCTCCATCTGTCTTTCTCTCTCTGTCACTCCCTCTCTCTCCTTCTTTCTCTGTCTCTCTCTCTCTATCCCTCCATCTGTCCGACCTCCCTGTCACTCCATCTCTCTCCTTCCAACTATGCCTCTCTCTCTCTCTGTCACCATCTGTCTTTCCCTCTCTGTCTCTCCTTCTCTCTCTCTCTGTCTCTCCATCTGTCCTCACCCACCCCTCACTCCTTCTCTCTCCTTCTATCTCTGTCTCTGCCTCTCACTCTGTCTTTCTCTCTGTCCCTCCATCTGTATTTCCCTCTCTGTCACTCACTCCCTGCTTCTGTCCCTGTCTCTCTCTCTCTCTCTATCCCTCCATCCATCCTTCCCTCCCTGTCAGTCCATCTCTCTCCTTCTGTCTCTGTCTCTCACTCTGTCCCTCCATCTGTCTCTCCCTTCCTGACACTCCCTCTCTCTCCTTCTATCTCTGTCTCTGCCACTCTCTCTCTCTCTCTCTCTGTCCCTCCAGCTGTCTCTCCCCACCCCCCAGTCACTCCCTCTCTCTCCTTCTATCTCTCTCTCTGCCTCTCTCTCTGTCTCTCTCTCTGTCCCTCCATCTGTCTTTCCCTTTCTGTCACTCCCTCTCTCTTCTATCTATGTCTGTCCCTCCTGCTATCACTGACACTAGGAGAGCGACAGAGGGAGGGAGGGTTTTATATGAAGGCATAGAGAGCTGTAGAGAGGGACAAACTTGGAGAGAGAGAGATTGTTGAGGTGGATGAAGAGAATAATGTAAGATATATTAATTTGATTTAATCCTTCACTGCTGTGTACACAAACCTATTTGAGATAGGGATGGAGAGAAAGAAAACATCGGGAGGGGGAGAAATGGAGATAAAGTTGGAGCCCAGGCGGACACTTTTGATGATCCAGAAGGAATAGCCTCCATTTTAAACATCCAGCAAGCTATTCCACTCTGGGAGCCATCACACCCTCATGATATTTTTTGTGGAAATTTCATGCTGGATTATTGGTTAATTTTTAAACCTGTGAGTGATAGATTCTTGTTAACCAAAGGTTAAAGAGATAAGGGGCAAAGGCAGGATATATGGTGTCAGTTACATCACAGATCAGCCATGATCACATTCAATGCAGGAACAGAGTTGTGGGGTTAAATTGCATCCTCCTCTTCCAATATCCCCTGTTAAATATCTTTATTTCTCTGTCAGTCACCCTGTTAGTCTATGTCTCTCTGTTTCTCTTTTTCTCTCTCTCTCTCTCTCTGTTTCGGACTGTGTCTCGTGAGATTCACTCTGTATCCACCCCATGATGTTCCTGCCCTGGGAGTGTGTGATGTGACAGTGTAGAGGGAAATTTACTCTGTGTCAAACCCAACATTGTGCTTGGCTTGGAAATGTTTAATGGGACAGTGTAGCTGGAGCTTTACTGTGTATCCCTGGAATTTAGAAGGTTATGGGGTGATTTGATGAAGGTTTACAAAATAATAAGGGAAACTGATAGGGTGGACTGAGAGTAAATATTCCCACTGGCTGCGGAGTCAGGAATTTGGGGCATAGTCTAAAAATATAAAGAGTGGCCACTTTGACTTCATCCCATCGTGTCGTATGTACATTCTCACATATAGCAGGTATAGCAGCACATATATAACAGGATAGCAGGTAGAACTGTAGTCATAGCATTCAGCTGAAAATTGATCAGTTACATTGTTATTTCAGTCCATATTTACAGTACACACGGTACCTTACTGTTGTAATAAAGTCATATAGTATCTATTCATCCCACTGGGGCAAAATGTCACTGGCTCAACATTCTCACCAAATACTAAAGCATTCCACAATGCAAGACTCACAAATTCAACACAAGTTTCCTTTTCTGAGTCTCGCTGGTCTGTTCTGATTCTCTGAGGGATTACTGATGCTTATCCTCCACATGAGCAGTCGTCCTAATCCCGTGTGCCTGTCCTGCTCCCAAACCCGGCATCCACTTCCATTAAGGCAAGTGATACAGGAGCGTCTCAGTGACTGAGGCAGGTGAGTCTTGAGGATGAGCCGGGCACAGCCGGGTTAATCCGACACTCCAGGGAATGTTTAAACTGAACTGTACTCTGTATCTAACCCGTGCTGTACCTTCTCTGAGATTGTTCGATGGGGCAGTGCAGACAAGGAGACTCTGATAGGGCAGACAGAGAGTAACAATTCCCACTGGCTGCAGAGTCTAGAACATGGGGGCATAGTCTAAAAATATAAACCTCGTCTAAAAACCTTTCAGGAGTAAAATGAAGAAACACTTCAACACACCAGGTGTGGTATCAGTTTGAAACTCTCTTCCACAATCAGCAATTGATGCTGAGATACTTGTTAATTTTTAAATCTGAGTTTGATTGATTTTTGTTAACCAAAGGTATTAAGGGGGAAAGATAGGTACATGGAGTTAGATCACACATCAGCCATGAGCTCATTGAATGACAGAACAGGGTTGAGGGGCCAAATGGCCTCCTCCTCTTCCTCTGTCCTACGACAAATATCCTGCTATCACTCTCTGTGTCTTGGTCTCTGTCTTCCTCTTTGTCTCTCTTTCTTTCTGTCTGTCTGTCTGTCTCTCTCTCCTCTCATCTGTGGAAATCCACACACATCAGTCAGCCATTTTAGGTTCATTTTCAGTGGCCATTTTATGTTACCACAACACTAGGACATTTATCGCTGTCTATCCCAAACCATCTCTCTTTGTAGTCTATTTGTGTTCTCCTCACAGCTTATTGTCCCACCTAACCTAGTATCTCTCTCCTTTGCTCCGTCTCACTCACACACTCTCCCCCATCTCACTCCCCCCCATTTCTCTCTCTCCCCATTTCTCTCTCCCCCCACCCCCTGCAATCTCTCTTTAAGTGTCCTGTTATCACATCCTTTATTATAGATTCGAACATTTTCCCAATGACTGATGTTAGACGAACAGGTCTTTACTTCCCCATTTTCTCTCTCCTTCCTTTAGTAAATAGTGGGGTTACATTTGCTACCTTCTAATCTGCCTCTCTCACACTGCCTCTGTCCCTCGCTATCTGTCTTACCCCCCTCTCTCTCTCGCTATCTCTGTCTCTGCCTTTCTCTGTCTCTCTCTCTGTCCCTCCATCTGTTTTCCCCTCTCTGTCACTCCCTCTCGCTCCTTCTATCTCTGTCTATTTCTCTCTTTCCCTCCATCTGTCCTTCCCTCCCTGTCACTCTATCTCTCTCCTTCTCTCTCTCTGTCCCTCCATCTGTCTTTCCCTTTCTGTCTCTCCCTCTCTAACCTCTATCTCTGTCTCTCTCTCTCTCTGTCTCTCCATCTGTCTTTCCCTCTCTGTCTCTCCATCTCTCTCCTTCTCTTTCTCTCTCTGCCTCTCTGTCTCTCTCTCTCTCTGTCTCTCCATCTGTCTTTCCCTCTCTGTCTCTCCATCTCTCTCCTTCTCTTTCTCTCTCTGCCTCTCTGTCTCTCTCTCTCTCTGTCCCTCCATCTGTCTTTCCGTGTCTGTTTCTCCCTCTCTCTCCTTCTATCTCTGTCTCTCTCTCTCTGTCCCTCCATCTGTCCTTCCCTCCCTGTCACACCATCTCTCTCCTTCTAACGCTGTCTTTCGCTCTGTCTCTCCATCTGTCATCCCATCCCCCCATCACTCCATCTCTCTCCTTCCATCTCTGCCTCTCTCTCTCTGTCTCTCCATCTGTCTTTCCCTCTCTGTTTCCCTCTCTCTATCCCTCCATCTGTCCTTCCCTCTATGTCACTCCACTCTCTTCTTTTCTCTCTGTCTCTCACTCTGTCCCTCCATCTGTCTTTCCCTCCCTGACACTCCCTCTCTCTCCTTCTATCTCTGTCTCTCTCTCTCTGTCTCTCCATCTGTCTTTCCCTCCCTGTAACTCCATCTCTCACCTTCTCTCTCTGTCTCTCTCTCTCTGTCTGTCTCTCCGTCCCTACATCTGTCTTTCCCTCTCTGTCTCTCCCGCTCTCTCCTTCTATCTCTGTCTCTCTCTCTCTGTCTCTCCATCTGTCGTTCCCTCTCTGTCACTCCCTCTCTCTCCTTCTCTCTCTGTCTCTCTCTCCCTGCCACTCCATCTGTCTTTCCCTCTCTGTCTCTCCCTCTCTCTCCTTCTCTCTCTGTCTCTCACTCTGTCCCTCCATCTGTCTTTCCCTCCCTGTCACTCCCCCTCTCTCTAATTCTCTCTCTGTCTCTCTCTGTCCCTCCATCATTCTTTCCCTCCCAGACACTCCCTCTCTATCCTTCTCTCTCTGTCTCCCTCTCTGTCCTTCCATCTGTCTTTCCCTCTCTGTCTCTCCCTCTCTCTCCTTCTCTCTCTGTCTCTCACTCTGTCCCTCCATCTGTCTTTTCCTCCCTGACACTCCCTCTCTCTCCTTCTCGCTCTGTCTCTCTCTCTCTGTCTCTCCAACTGCCTTTGCCTCTGTTTCTCTCCCACACTCTCCTTCTCTCTCTGTCACTGCCTCTTTCTCTGTCACTCCCTCTCTCTCCTTCTCTCTCTGTCTCTCTCTCCCTGCCACTCCATCTGTCTTTCCCTCTCTGTCTCTCCCTCTCTCTCCTTCTCTCTCTGTCTCTCACTCTGTCCCTCCATCTGTCTTTCCCTCCCTGTCACTCCCCCTCTCTCTACTTCTCTCTCTGTCTCTCTCTGTCCCTCCATCATTCTTTCCCTCCCAGACACTCCCTCTCTATCCTTCTCTCTCTGTCTCCCTCTCTGTCCTTCCATCTGTCTTTCCCTCTCTGTCTCTCCCTCTCTCTCCTTCTCTCTCTGTCTCTCACTCTGTCCCTCCATCTGTCTTTTCCTCCCTGACACTCCCTCTCTCTCCTTCTCGCTCTGTCTCTCTCTCTCTGTCTCTCCAACTGCCTTTGCCTCTGTTTCTCTCCCACACTCTCCTTCTCTCTCTGTCACTGCCTCTTTCTCTGTCACTCCCTCTCTCTCCTTCTATCTCTGTCTCTCTCTCTCTGTCTCTCCAACTGCCTTTGCCTCTGTTTCTCTCCCACTCTCTCTTTCCCTCTCTGTCTCTGTCCTTCTATCTCTGTCTCTGCTTCACTATGTCTCTCTCTCTGTCCCTCCATCAGTCTTTCCCTGTCTGTTTCTCCATTTCTCTCCTTCTATCTCTGTCTCTCTCTCTGTCCCTCCATTTGTCTTTCCCTCTCTGTCTCTGTTCTTCTATCTCTGTCTCTGCTTCTCTCTGTCTCTCTCTCTGTCCCTCCATCAGTCTTTCCCTCTCTGTTTCTCCATTTCTCTCCTTCTATCTCTGTCTCTCTCTCTGTTCCTCCATCTGTCTTTCCCTCTCTGTCATCCCTTTCTCCTTCTCTCTGTCCCTCCATCTCTCTCTGTCTCTCTCTCTGTCCCTCCATCTGTCCTTCCCTCCCTGTCACTCCATCTCTCTCCTTCTCTCTCTGTCTCTCACTTTGTCTCTCCATCTGTCTTTCCCTCTCTGTCTCTCCCTTCTCTCTCCTTCTATCTCTCTCTTTCTCTCTGTCTCTCCATCTGTCTTTCCCTCCCTATCACTCCCTTTCTCTCCTTCCATCTCTGCCTCTCTCTCTCTGTCTCTCCATCTGTCTTTCCCTCACTGCCTCTCCCTCTCTCTCCTTCTATCTCTGTCTCTCTCTCTCGATCCCTCCGTCGGTCCTTCCCTCCCTGTCTCTCCCTCTCTCTCCTTCTATCTCTCTCTTTCTCTCTGTCTCTCCATCTGCAGTGAGAGAGGGACACCAGCAGATGGAGATGGTGAGAGGGGGGTCAATAACTGCAGTGAGACAGGGACACCAGCAGATGGAGATGGTGAGAGGGGAGACAGTAACTGCAGTGAGAGAGGGACACCAGCAGATGGAGATGGTGAGAGGGGGACAGTAACTGCAGTGAGACAGGGACACCAGCAGTGAGACAAACGCCGCCAGTGGACAAAGCTGAAAATCGCAGTGATTGTGAGGTGGTGAGTGGGACAGTAAGTGCAGTGAAGCAGGGACACCAGCAGATGGAGATGGTGAGCGAGGGCAGCAACTGCAGTGAGGCAGAGGCACCAGCAGACGGAGATGGTGAGAGGAGGTCAGTAACTGCAGTGAGGCAGTGACACCAGCAGATGGAGATGGTGAGTGGGCCAGTAACTGCAGTGAGGCAGGAGTACCAGCAGATGTCGATGGTGAGAGAGGGACATTAACTGCAATGAGACAGGGACACCAGCAGATGAAGATGGTGAGAGAGGGACATTAACTGCAGTGACACAGGGATACCAGCAGATGGCGATGGTGAGAGGGGGACAGTAGCTGCAGTAAGACAGGGATACCAGCAGATGGAGATGGTGAGAGGAGGACAGTAACTGCAGTAAGACAGGGATACCAGCAGATGGAGATGTTGAGAGAGGGACATTAACTGCAGTGAGGCAGGGACACCAGCAGATGGAGATGGTGAGAGAGGGACATTAACTGCAGTGAGGCAGGGACACCAGCAGATGGAGATGGTGAGAGGGGGACATTAACTGCAGTGAGGCAGGGACACCAGCAGATGGAGATGGTGAGAGGGGGACATTAACTGCAGTGAGGCAGGGACACCAGCAGATGGAGATGGTGAGAGGGGGACATTAACTGCAGTGAGGCAGGGACACCAGCAGATGGAGATGGTGAGAGAGGGACATTAACTGCAGTGAGGCAGGGACACCAGCAGATGGAGATGGTGAGAGGGGGACATTAACTGCAGTGAGGCAGGGACACCAGCAGATGGAGATGGTGAGTGTGGGACAGTAACTGCAGTGAGGCAGGGGTACCAGCAGATGGAGATGGTGAGAGAGGGACATTAACTGCAGTGAGACAGGGACACCAGCAGATGGAGATGCTGAGCCATTACTGATGGGAGATTCCCTTGCTGAGTTTGAAAGTTTCCACAAGTCTGAAGAATTTACTTTATTGTAAACTTGAGATGCTGAATAAAATAATTTCAATGCAACTTTTGCAAAATGGCTATTTTTCTATTGTGTGAACACTTGTAATATGAAGCTCGTTCCTGTTTGGAAAGTTATATTGAGTGATTAAAGGTAATGTATAAATAAAACAACAGGATCAAATAAAACTCAAACAGTCATTTACAAATAAAAACTCTCAATATAAGTTGTGTTGAGTTCTTGATCACCTACGTTATGACATCTCTCTCTCTCACACTTCTCTTTCTATGCTGGTATCTTCTCTACTATAACTAAGACTAGTTGAAATTTTACTCCAATTGACCTTTGAAAGTTAATATTGAATCTGCTTTCAGAAACCTGTCAGACAGTGAATTCCAGACCATAATAACTCCCTGCCTATTTGTTTCACCCCTCTACTAGTGTAAACAGTCTCTCCTCATATCTCCAAAATGAGGGAAAGATTTTGAATACAATGCAATTAATTTCTCCAGGACAGCAGATGCAGAGGATCTGGAACCTCCTGAATGTGGACAAACAATGAACAAAAATCCCTCTGAATCCCCCGGGAGAACAGAGGATAGAAACAGTCAGGAAGCAAAGGGAAACAAGTGACACTTTATTGCAGCAGTGAAAAGTCTTTGTCAGAAAGTAGAGGTCTTTATTGCTGAACTTTATATAAACTGGAGGAGAAACGTGGAAGATCTTTAATACCATTTGTGTTAAATGGCCATTTCCCAGCTTTGTAAACCCTTGTAACATTAAACTGGTGAATGTTAAGAAGGTTTTATTGATTGATTACAGTTAATACATAAATACAGCAGCATCAAATACAGGGCAAAGAATCATTGACGAATATAACTGTAAATATGGGTAAGAATTGTTGTGTGAAATGTCACTGGTGATAAAAGTTCTCTTCGCTGCCTCATTAACCTGGCTCTAGTTTCAGTCTTTGTCACACAGTGGAAATGAAAAACCGAATAAAAACCGCATGTTTGTCCTGCAGTCAAACAGGCCTCTCCAGCAATAACACTTTGTCAGAATTTCAAGGTAATTGCAATGAGTCATTTTCTGAACTTCCTGTTAACTGGAGGTGAATAGTGAAAGACATTTAATACAATTAGTGTTAAATGGTTATTATCCAAACCGGCCCCTCCAGGTTTTAAATTACAGCAGTTTTTCTGTTCTGTTAATGAGGTTTTTGGGGAAGGGAGAGAGAGACAGACAGGTTTCTATCTGGAATGGTCCATTTGGGATATGTCTGGAATATCCCTCTCTCCCCCATTCGCTGTTTACACAGAGACTCACCTTGGACTGTCCCATACCTGGGAGGGAGTGTCCAGATGGAGGAAGCTGAGAGCTGGTTGGTTAAGCTGCATTTTGGGTAGACTGTCTGTTTTGAGTGACAGGTTCTGGGATATATTAGGACAACATCAGACCACATTCTTTCCTTCCATGCAGCTGGTTTCTGAAGGTGAGTTTCTGTGTCTCAATCTCTGCGCCCAGGTGAATTGGAACTGATTACAGTGTGTGTGTGTGTGTGAGAGAGAGAGTCCAGTCTGAATCCCCCAATCTCTCTGTCCCAGTCCTGACGCTTTTCTCCAAATCCCACCACAATGCCCCTCTCCAGGATCTTTTCCCCATGGATGAGTTGATGGAGGGAAGGTGTTAGAGTCCAACGATGGAAAGCAGACGGTGTGGGATCGTGAGTATCACATCTTTATTGTCTGTTTCTGCTTTTCTCCCTTCTTCTGACTCTGTCTCTTTCACTAAGTCTCTCTCACTCAATCTCTCTCTCACTCAAACTCTCTCTCATTCAATCTCTCTCTCACTGAATCTCTCTCTCACTGAATCTCTCTCTGAATCACTCTCCCACTGAATCTCTCTCTCACTGAATCTCTCTCTCACTCAAACTCTCTCTCATTCAATCTCTCTCTCACTGAATCTCTCTCTCACTGAATCTCTCTCTCACTGAATCTCTCTCTGAATCACTCTCTCTCTCACTCAATCTCTCTCGCACTTAATCTCTCTCCCACTGAATCTCTCTCACTCAATCTCTCTCTCACTCAATCTCTTTCTCACTCAATCTCTCTCTCACTGAATCTCTCTCTGAATCACTCAATCTCTCACTCAATCTCTCTCCCACTGAATCTCTCTCCCACTGAATCTCTCTCTCACTGAATCTCTCTCTCACTGAATCTCTCTCCCACTGAATCTCTCTCCCACTGAATCTCTCTCCTCCTGAATCTCTCTCTCACTGAATCTCTCTCTCACTGAATCTCCCACGCACTGAATCTCCCACGCACTGAATCTCCCTCTCACTCAATCTCCCTCTCACAGACTCTCCCTCTCACAGACTCTCCCTCGCACTCAATCTCTCTCCTCACTCACTCTCTCCTCACTCACTCTCTCCTCACTCAATCTCTCCTCACTCAATCTCTCTCTCACTCAATCTCTCTCCCACTCAATCTCTCTCCCACTCAATCTCTCTCCCACTCAATCTCTCTCCCACTGAATCTCTCTCCCACTGAATCTCTCTCTCTCTGAATCTCTCTCCCACTGAATCTCTCTCGCACTGAATCTCTCTCTCGCACTGAATCTCTCTCTCGCACTGAATCGCTCTCTCTCACACTGAATCTCTCTCACACTGAATCTCTCTCGCACTCAATCTCTCTCTCACTGAATCTCTCTCTCACTGAATCTCTCTCTCACTCAATCTCTCACTCACTGAATCTCTCACTCACTGAATCTCTCTCTCTTGCACTGAATCTCTCTCTCTTGCACTGAATCTCTCTCTTGCACTGAATCTCTCTCTCTCGCACTGAATCTCTCTCTCTTGCCCTGAATCTCTCTCTCTTGCACTGAATCTCTCTCTCTCGCACTCAATCTCTTTCGCACTCAATCTCTTTCGCACTCAATCTCTCTCACTCAATCTCTCTCGCACTGAATCTCTCTCTTGCACTGAATCTCTCTCTCTCGCACTGAATCTCTCTCTCTTGCCCTGAATCTCTCTCTCTTGCACTGAATCTCTCTCTCTCGCACTCAATCTCTTTCGCACTCAATCTCTTTCGCACTCAATCTCTCTCACTCAATCTCTCTCGCACTCAATCTCTCTCTCCCTGAATCTCTCTCGCACTCAATCTCTCTCTTTCGCACTGAATCTCTCTCTCACTCTGTCTATTTCTCAATCTCTCCCTCACCTTGTATTTCTGTCTCTGTTTTTCTCTCTCTCTCTCTGTTCCTCCATCTCTCTCTCTCTCCCTCACTTTGTATTTCTCTCTCTCTCTGAGTGATTGTGCGTCTTTCTGTCTCAATGGCTTTCTTTGTCCTCTCTCTCAATCTCTCTGTGATTCTCTGTCCTCTCTCTCAATCTCTCTGTGATTCTCTGTCCTCTCTCTCAATCTCTCTGTGATTCTCTGTGTCTTTCTCACTGGCTTTCTGTCTGTCTCTTTGGTGCCTTCAATTTCTTTGTGTCTCTGTTATTTCCCTCCACTTTTTTCCCTCCACTTTTTTCCCTTCTCTCTTTCTTTGTATCTTTCTGTCATCTCTATTTCTCTTTCTATCATTTCTCTCTCTCCTTCAAAATTTTTCTGTCTTTTCCTGACCCTATCCACCGCCCTCAATTTATCCACCGCCCTCAATTTATCCACCGCCCGCAATTTTTATCCACCATGCAAATCTTTTTCCTGCAATTCCCCCCGCCAGAAAACATCCCCCCCTTGTACAGACACCCCCGATCTAAATAATCCTCATCTGCAGACAACTGTCTGATATCCCCTGTTAAATGACCCCCATCTAATACCCTTATTATCAACAGACCCCCATCTAATTATCCCCTTCCCTCTGTTACAAGACAACCCATCAAACTAACACCCGCCCAGGACAGATTCCCATCTAAATAGACCCCGGGAACAAACACCCATTTAAATTCCCCCCCGGGAACAAACTCCCATCTGAATAACACACCCCAGGAACAGACCCCCATCTGAATACCCCCCGGGAACAAACTCCCATCTTAATACCCCCACCCCAGAACAAACTCCCATCTAAATACACCCCCAGTAACTGACTCCCATCTGAATAACACCCCCCAGGAACAGACCCCCATCTAAATAGCCCCCGGGAACAAACTCCCATCTTAATATCCACACCCCGGAACAGACTGCCATCTAAATACACCCCCCAGAACAAACTGCCATCTAACTACACCCCAGGAACAAACTCCCATCTAAATACCCCCTCGGGAACAACTGCCCAACTGAATACATCCCCATGAACAAACTCCCATCTAAATACACCCCCAGGAACAAACTCCCATCTAAATACCTCCCCATGAACAAACTACCATCTAAATACCCCCCCCCCCAGGAACAAACTCCCATCTAAATACCTCCCCATGAACAAACTACCATCTAAATACCCCCCCGGGAACAAACTCCCCTCTGAATAACCCTCCAGCAACAAATTCCCATCTAAATACCTCTCCATGAACACACTACCATCTAAATACACACCCCCCCGGCACAAACTCCCCTCTGAATAACCCCCAAGGAACAAACTCCCATCTAAATACCCCCCGGGAACAGACTCCCATCTCTGTACCCGCCCACAACAGACTCCCATCTAAATACCCCCCCATTAACTGAACCCAATCTAATTCTCCCCCCGCTCTCCACTGTAAACTCTCCCGGTTTCTAAATACCCTCCCTGTCCTGTAAAAGCCCCCTCTACTAATTCTCACCCTGTATCATCACCCCCGTGAACAGCCCCCTACCCCCCTCACCCCCTACCGTGTTATTCCCACCTCTATCACTTTCCTGGGTTTGGCTCCATCTCCCGACAATCTTTCGTTCATTTTAATTCCAGATCTGGATAAGCCACTGGAATTCCAACAACTTGCTCCCAGATCCCCGGCACCTTTAACTCCTGTCTGGCCAAAATCAGGGCCGGGCATAGAGCAAGGACCTTCAGAGGCTAACTGGTATTCTGAGCCTTTAACGCACAGGAAGATCCCAGTCACAGACACAGCCCTCTCTGCAGAAAGGTGTTTCACCTGCTCTCCCCATCGGCTTCAGGGAATCAAACAGAGGGAGACACACACAAACACTCACACATTGATATTGCACAGGGGCGGGAAGAGGCCATTCAGCCCTTTGATCCTGTCCCACCCATGTTAGATCATGGCTGACTTGTCCCTTCCCCCATTGAACCACAAGGAGACAGGCAGAGACAGTCGGGGAGCAGATACACAGAGAGTCAAAGAAACACTGGGCTGGACTTGGACTTGGTGCCAATGGTGCAAACCAGGGTGGAGGGGAGGAGGGTGGTTGTGTATCGGCTGTCCGTTCAGAATCTCTACCCTGTTTTTACCTCAATGGGAGCAAAACTGGGCAGAGATGGAAAGCAGGATCCCACTTCACAATCACCCTGTACAACACCAAGGCTGTGAGTTCAAATACACCACCTGACAGAGGGACAGAGACACAGAAAACAGATCCCGGGATTAGGACAGAACAGAGAGAGAGAAAAATAAATGGAAAGGGAGCTGGAGAATGAGATGAAGTGAGTCCGACACCAGTGAGAGAAACTGAGAACAGAGGGTCGGAAATACTGAGAAGGGCAGAGAGAGAGAGAGAGAAATGGAGATATTGAGAAAGATCCCAGACCAAGAGAGAGATGCAGAGACAGAAATATGTGGAGGGGCAGAGATACAAAGTAAGGTGCGTTTACAGAATAGAGAGGGATGCTGCGGGATGGGGGAAATGCAGAGATAATCTTGCAGGAAAGGAGGAGCAGAGATGGAAAGATTCAGGGATTTGGAAGTGAGTGAGAGAAGAAATGGAGTGAGAGAGAGACAGATAAAGATGCAGAGAGTCGCAGAAAGAGAATGACAATGGAAACCTGTGAGACTCCAGAGAGAGGCAGAGATAGAAAGGATGTTGAGAGATACAGAGACAGGGATTTAAAGATGTGAAGAAACAGAGTTAGGAACAAAGAGGAAGGTGCAGGGAACAAGTTGCAGCAAGAGATGGAGAGAGGGAAATCTCTGGGATTACATTGACTGTTCTGGAGCAGCAATTCCCAAACTATTCCCTTTGGAGCACCCTCCAGCCCCCTCACTTGTGGTAAAAATAAAATCCACAGACCCCCGAAAACACAAAATCAAAATACTGAGGATACTGGAAATCTGAAATAAAAACTGTTCTGGAAATACTGAGCATTTCCAGCACTTTGTTTTTCTATCTGCCCCGAAAACACAAACAGTTTTCTTTTCTGTATTTAGAAATTAATTTGACAATGACAAATATATATTTATTATTATTTTCCCTCCCTGGTTAAAGCTCTTGTCTGAGAATTCCACGTGGCCAAAAGATTCTCCCTCTGCATCATCACAGCTGCAGCTTCCGAAAAGATTCTCCTTGGGAATAAGAGAAATAAAATTGATTCAAACAAAGCAAAGCATTTTTGAACAGAAATAAAACACAGCAAGAGCCCAGGGCTCTTTCTCTCAAACTCACTGACATAAAACAATCTCTCAGTGACTTACAAACACATCCCCTGACACAGAGCCAGAGACTGGGAAGTGTAGATGTGTTTCCCCTGTCATTTCCTGCTGTCTCTCTCTCCCCCTCTCTCTCTATTTCTCTGTGTGTCTCTCTACATCTGTTTCTGCCTCATTGTAAAAACACACAAACACTGGAGACCCCCATCCCCTCTCCTGTCGAAGGATGGAGAGAGAAATCCACATTCCCATCCCTGAAAAACTGAATTCAAATGGTCCCCAGGTGTTTCATTTCACTGTCAAATTCAGCCCACAGCCTAAAACACCAGCAATATTCAGGAATGAGAACAAGCCTTTACAAACCTTCACATTTCACCCATTTCATTGCTGATTCACAGAATTATTTGACACTCAATGAATTAATTTTTAAAGTGCTCGTCACTGTTGCAATGTTGGAAATGCTGCAGGACATTGGTACACAGCAAGATCCCACAAGCAGCAGTCTGATAACAGCCTGCAAGCTGTGCACAGCAAGATCCCAGCAATGGTGACACTTCAACCAAGGTTTGAGTGTGGATTTCTCTCTCTCTCTGTCTTTCTCTATCTTTCTCTGCCTTCCCTCCCTCAGCCACACTCCGCCTGTCTCTCTCTCTCTCTCTCTCTTGCTGTTTAACCTGCCACCTCCAGCTGTTTCGCACTGTCCCTCTTTTTCTCGCCACCTGTTTCTGCCTCAGTGTTGTAATGTAGAAATTGATGCAGGGAATGTATGCACAGCAGGATCCCACAATGCGATCAGATCCAAATATCCCATCACACTCCTGAGAAAATGCTAAACTCCATCTTTAAACTGAAAACAACCTTTATACAGCTTCACGTTCAGCTCTTGTAATTATTGGCCCTCAGGAGCAGTTGACACTCAATGAATTAATTTTGAAAGTGGTCCACTGTTGCAATGCAGGAAACCTGCAGGCAATGTGTGCACAGCAAGATCCCAGCAATGGTGACACTTCAATATTCAGTTTACCAAGGTTTTGAGTGTCGATTTCTCTCTCCCTCTCTCTCTGTCTCTGTCCACCTTTCTCTGCCTTCCCTCCCTCACTCACCTGTCTCTCTCTCTCTCTCTCTGCATTTAATCTGCCACCTCTAGCTGTTTCTCACTCTCCCTCTTTTTCTCTCCATCTGTTTCTGCCTCAGTGTTGTCATGTAGGAATTGATCCAGGGAATGGATGCACAGCAGGATCCCACAATTGATTAAAAGGCATTGTTAAGCAAAATAGCACAGCAAGAGCCCAGGAATTGCCCTCAGTGACACAGACACACTCTCAGCAACACGCAAATACAGACAAATCACATTTAATAAAGCAAAGGATAAAAGGGTTCAGACAGCAACCTCCACCTCTCTGTGTCTGTCTCTCTCTCCCCTGTCTCTGTATCTCTCTCCCTGTCTCTGTATCTCTCTCCCCTGTCTCTGTATTTCTCTCCCCTGTCTCTGTATTTCTCTCCCCTGTCTGTGTATTTCTCTCCCCTGTCTCTGTATCTCTCTCCCTGTCTGTGTATTTCTCTCCTCTGTCTCTGTATCTCTCTCCCCTGTCTCTGTATCTCTCTCCCATGTCTCTGTATGTCTCTCCCCTGTCTCTGTATCTCTCTCTCCCTGTCTCTGTATCTCTCTGCCCTGTCTCTGTATCTCTCTCCCCTGTCTGTGTATTTCTCTCCCCTGTCTCTCTATCTCTCTCCCTGTCTGTGTATTTCTCTCCTCTGTCTCTGTATCTCTCTCCCTGTCTCTGTCTCTCTCTCCCCGTCTGTGTATTTCTCTCCCCTGTCTCTCTCTCTCCATCCATATCTGTTTTTGTCCCTCTATCTCATCTGCAATCTTGACTGAAAATAGCTGTGAAATATTTCTGTCTCACCATTTAAACCAACAACAGATCACACAGCTGTGTGTGTTTTTAACTATTAAAGGTTTAAATAGAGAGACAGAGGGAAAGAATTCTGGAGGAAGACAGAGAATTCGAAACTCAGAACTTCAGTAAACTGAATTGTTTGAATCGGGAACATTTGACACTCAGTGAACTGTTTAAGTGCTCGTCACTATTGCAATGTTGGAAACACTGCATGCCATATGTGCACAGCAAGATCCCACAATTTATTTCACCCTCAAATTCACGTCACTGCCCTAAATACCAGCATCACTCTGGAATGAACCGGCTCCAAGCTCAGGACTTTAATTCCAGGCCTTCAGGTTGGCTTTACACAAAATGAATTCACTTCTAAAATGGTGTGACAGGGAGGGAAGTGTCCTCATTGTTGTCATGTAGGAAATGCTGCAGGCCACTAGATGCACATCAAGATCCCACAAGCAGCAATGTGATAATAGCCAGATTTCAGTCCCTAGAAAGGGTGAAACTCCCTCTTTAAACTGGGAACAAGCTGCTGATACCGTCTCACCATTTCAAATAACGACAAATCACATTGCTGTATGTGGTATGTTTATTTTTATTTATTAAAGGTTTAAGTGGCGATGGAGAGTGTGTAACCGAGACAGAGAAGAGAAAGCATGGGGGGAGATAGAGACACAGGGAAAGAATGTGGAGACAGAGGGAAAGCTAACCTCAGAACTACAGTAAAATGAATTAAAATGGGCACCGTGCATCTTATTTCACTAAGTTCACGAAGCATTGCCCAAAACATCAGCAAACCTCACAGACAGGGCTGGATGGAGCAAGTGCAAATGGGACTCCCTCCTGGGGCTGCTCCTTTAACCCTTGGCTTTCAACATATTTAAAACTCCAGGGCCCCAATCCGACAGGAACTAGTTAACCCAGGGCCCCAGAGAGGAAATTAAATCTCGGGCTAATAAACAGACATAACTCACGTGGGCCCTTTGGGTGCAGCCTGTGGACAAGGCCTCAGTCCGTCCCCTTGGGAGGATGCTCCACTCCAAGGATTCCTCGTCCAAACTTTCCTTCTTTTCATCTTCACGATGCAGTTTTCAGAATGAAAATTCCTGAAGGCAAGAGGGAAAGAGAGAAAATTGATTAAAAGGCATTTTTAAAGAAAATAACTCCTTACATCTTATTTAACAGTAAAGATTCAGAACATTGCCCAAAGCACGCAGATTATTCTAGAATTATAACAAGCCTTTCAAAACTATCACATTTGTGACTTAATTCCAAGCTTTTGACCCTCAATGAGTTAATTTTTAAAGTGGTCGTCACTGTTACAATGTTGGAAAAGCTGCAGGCCATTGGTGCACAGCAAGATCCCACAAACTGCTTTCTGATACCAGCCGGCTACCCCTCCTCTCCCCCTCCGATTCTCTCTATGTTTCCCTCACTCTCCTGCGTCTCTCTCCCTCCTGTTACTCTCATTCAGAGAGACAGATGGAGAAAGAGAATGATTCTTGCAAAGTGGGCCCCAGAGAGGAAATTGAACCTCGGGCTAATAAATAGACACAACTCACGTGGGCCCTTTGGGTGCAGCCTGTGGACAAGGCCTCAATCTGTCCAAGGATTCCTCGTCCCAAACTTTCCCTCTTTTCAACTTCACGGTGCAGTTTTCAGAATGAAAATTCCTCAGGGGAAAGAAGGAGAAAAAAATTGGATTAAAATACAAAGCGAGGACATATTTCAACAAAATAGGACAGCAAGAGCCCAGGGTTTCCTCTCTCAGTTACACAGAAAATCAGCAATATTCAAATACAATCAAATCACAGTCATAAACCAGATTGAGACAGAGCGAGCACACACACAGATACACACACACACACACTGAATCAGACTGGGGAATGTGTCCACTCTCTCTAGAGAGAGAGTGAAAGGTGGGTTTAGTGATTGGAACTGAGATCTTCAAACCCAGTTTATATCCTGAGTGAGCTGTTTGCAAACTCCACCCCTTGAGCCTCTGACATGTTGGGCTGTCTCTCAATCTCCTGCCTCGGGGGCGGGGGAGGGGGCCTGTCCATTGATATGTTAATCCCAGGTCAGGACCATGCGGACTTTTCCAGTCCATTGATATGTTAATCCCAGCACAGCAATGCTTTCAGCCATCTCTTAGTTCATTTTAAACCTTTAATTCTTTCCCTGCAATTTGAAAATATCAAACATTGTTACTGAGCTTGTGATTGGGGATTTTTACTGACATCAGAGTGGATTGTAAAGTGTCTCCCCTTCCCTCACTTCTAAAGTTTCTCAGGGTTGTTGTTGTGTGCTGACAGTTTTTTCAGTGTCCAGTCCCTTTCAACTTGTAATTAAATCTGTGGAACACAAATAAATGTAAAGTTTCTCCTACAATCTGTTTTGTCCTCTTCCTTCCAAGGTCTCTCTCCGTCACTCCCTATCTCTCGCTCTGTCTTTCACAGGACTGGGCAGACACTGGGGATTGTTACTGAAGTTCTGTTGGCCATTTTTACTGTCATCAGTCTGGATTGTAAAATCTGTGTGTGTGTGTGTGTGTGTGTGTGTCTCTCTGTGTGTGACTTAGTGTGTGTCTATGTGTGTGTGTCTGTGTGTGTTTGTGTATCTGTGTGTGTGTGTGTGTGTGTCTCTGTGTGTCCCTTTATGTATGTGTCTGTGTGTGTCTGCATGTTTGTGTGTGAGAGAGAGAGAATCTCAGGGTCACCTCTCTGCATCTCTATCTCTCCTTCTCTTTCTGTTTCTCCTTCTCTCTCTACCTCTCCCTCTCCCAGTCCACTTCTCTAATAGAAACATCGAAAATAGGAGCAGGAGCAGGCCATTCGGCCCTTTGGGCCTGCTCCATCATTCAATAAAGATCATGACCGATGGTCTAATTCAGTACCCTGCTCCCACTTTCTCCCCATACCCCTTGATCCCTTTGACATGAAGAAATATATTTCTCTCCTCCATGAATATATTTAATGATTTGGCCTCCACTGCCTTCTGCAGTAGAGACTTCCACAGGTTCACCACCCTCTACCCCATCCATCTCTCGCCCTCTATCTCCGTCTCCACCCTCTATCTCCCTCTCCCCCTCTATCTCCCAATCCCCCTCTATCTCCCAATCCCCCTCTATCTCCCTCTCCCGCTCTCTCTCCCTCTCCCCCCTCTATCTCCCTCTCCCCCTCTATCTCCCTCTCCCCCTCTATCTCCCACTCCCACTCTATCTCCCTCTCCCCCTCTATCTCCCTCTCCCCCTCTATCTCCCTGTCCTCCCCCTCTATCTCTCTCCTCCCCCTCTATCTCTCTCCTCCCCTCTATCTCTCTCCACCCCCTCTATCTCTCAGTCCCCGTCTATCTTTTTCTCCCCTCTCTCTCCCGCTCTCTCTTCCCCGTACAACTTTCTCTCCCCCCATATATCCCTCTCGTTGTCTTTTGCTATCACTGTCTCTGTCTCTCTCTCTTTCTCACTGCCGCTGCCTGCCTCTCTGTTTCTCTCTGTGTCTCTATCTCTCTCTCTCTGTCTGTGTGTGTCTCTCTCTCTCTGTCTTACTCTCTCTCTCTCTCTTTGTCACTGTCTCAGTATTTTCCTCTCTATATCTCTGTCTCCCTCTCTATTTCTGCCTCTTCCTATCTGTCGCTCTATCTGTCCCTCCATCTGTCTTTCCCTCCCTAACACTCCACCTCTCTCCTTCTCTCTCGGTCCCTCCATCTGTCTTTCCCTCTCTGTCTCTCCCTCTCTCTCCTTCTCTCTCTCTGTCCTTCCATTTGTGTTTCCCTCCCTGTCACTCCCTCTCTCTCCTTCCATCTCCCTCTCCTGTCTCTCTGTCTCTTTATCTCCATCTCTCCCTCTCTCTCTCTGCCTCTGTCCATAACTCTGTCTGTGTCTCTGACACCATTTCTCCCTTTCTCTTCCCCCTCTCAATTTTCATCTCTCCCGTCCTCCCTCGCTCCCAGGACAGCAATGGTTTAAACCATTTTTCCTTCCTTCATTATCCCTCCCTCTCTGTCCCTCTCTCTCCCCCTCTCTCTGTCTCTGCCTCTCTCTCTCTGTCTCTATCTGTCCCTCCATCTGTCTTTCCCTCTCTGTCATTCCTTCTCTCTCCTTCTATCTCTGTCTCTCTCTCTCTATACCTCCATCTGTCCTTCCCTCCCTGTCACTCCCTCTCTCTCCTCTCTCTGTCTCTCTCTCTCTGTCTCTCCATCTGTCTTCCACCACCCCCCGTCACTCCTTCTCTCTCCTTCTATCTCTGTCTCTGCTGCTCTCTCTGTCTCTCTCCCTCTCTATTTCCCCATCTGTCTTTCCCTCTCTGTCTCTCCAACTCCCTCCTTCTCTCTCTGTCTCTCCATCTGTTTTCCTTCCCCTGTCACTCCTTCTCTCTCCTTCTATCTCTGTCTCTCCCTCTCTCTCTCTCTGTTCCTCTATCTGCCTTTCCCTCTCTGTCACTCCCTCTCTCTCCTTCTATCTCTGTCTGTCTCTTTCGAACAGTCCATCTGTCCTACCGTCCCTGTCACTCCCTCTCTCTCCTTCTATCTCTGCCTCTCTCTCTCTCTGTCTCTTCATCTCTCTTTCACTCTCTGTCACTCCCTCTCTCTCCTTCTATCTCTGTCTCTGTCATTATCTCCGTCTCTCCATCTATCACTGGCTCTTCCTCTACTTTTGCCTCTCTCTCTCTCTCTCTCTCTCTGTCTCACCCTCTCTCCCAATCCCTGTCTCTCCCAATCCCTGTCTCTCTTCCTCTGTGCCTCCCTCTCTCGCTCTCTCTACCTCTGTCTCTCCCTCAGTCTGTCTCTTTCTCTCCCTCTTTCTGTATCCCTCCCTATCTATCCCATTCTATCCTTCCATCTCTCTGTGTCCCTCCATCTGCCTTTTCCTCTTTCTCACTCCCTCTCTCTCTCCTTCGAACTCTGTCTCGCTCTCTCTACCTCCATCTGTCTTTCCCTCCCTGTCCACCCCTCTCGCTCCTTCCATCTCTGTCTCTCTCTCTCTGTCCCTCCATCTGTCTTTCCCTCCCTGTCCATCCCTCTCTCTCCTTCCATCTCTGTCTCTCTCTCTCTGTCCCTCCGTCTGTCTTTCCTTCTCTGTCACTCCCTCTCTCTCCTCTCTCTGTCCCTCTCTCTGTCCTTCCGTCTGTCTTTCCTTCTCTGTCACTCCCTCTCTCTCCACTCTCTCTCTCTCTCTCTGTCCCTCCATCTGTCTTTCCCTCTCTGTCACTCCCTCTCTCTCTCTCACCTTCTATCTCTGTCTCTCTCTGGCATTATCTCTGTCTCTGCATCTATCACTGGCTGTTCCTCTATCCTTCTCTCTCTCTCTGTATCTCCCTCTCTGTTCCATCTGAATCCCAGTCTCTCCCTCTCTGTTACTCTTTGAATCCCAGTCTCTGCCTCTCTATTATCCTCTGAATCCCAGTCTCCCCTTCACTGTTACCCTCTGAATCCTAGTCACTCCCTCTCTGTTAACCTCTGTTACCCTCTGAATCCCAGTCTCTCTCTCTCTCTGCTACCCTCTGAATCCCAGTTTCTCTCTCTCTGTTACCCTTTGAATCCCAGTCTCTCTCTCTCTGTTGCCCTGTAAATCCCTGTCTCTCCCTTTCTGTTACCCTCTGAATCCCAGTCTCTCTCTCCCTGTTACCCTCTGAATCCCAGTCTCTCCCTCTCTGTTACATTTTGAACCCAGTCTCTCCCTCCCTGTTACCCTCTGAATCCCAGTCTCTCTCTCTCTGTTACCCTCTGAATCCCAGTCTCTCTCTCTCTTTTACCCTTTGAATCCCAGTCTCTCTCTCTCTGTTGCCCTGTAAATCCCTGTCTCTCCCTTTCTGTTACCCTCTGAATGCCAGTCTCTCCCTCCCTGTTACCCTCTGAATCCCAGTCTCTGTATTATCCTCTGAATCCCAGTCTCTCCCTCTCTGTTACATTTTGAACCCAGTCTCTCCCTCCCTGTTATCCTCTGAATCCCAGTCTCTCCCTGTCTGTTACCTTAAGGAATCAGTGAACATTCACTCCAAGGTCCCGCTGTTCACAGACACGGAGAGAATGTTGGAGACAGTCACGTTGTTCGGTTAGATCGAAAGGGCAAATGTCAAATATAATCATAGTTTGATGTAATTCTGTGTACACGGAGGTACAAGAAATAGGCATAGAGTGTGAACGATCAGGAGAGAGGGAGAAATAAAGATGGAGAGAGTGTAACAGTGGGAAAGGGAGAGATATACATGGAGAGAGAAGTGGAAAGCGACTCTGACTGGTAATCTCTCTCCATATCCGTCTTCCCCACTCCCTTACTCATTCAATCACCAGTTCCCCACTCTGCTACTCTCTCCATGTTTAAATGTCTCCTCTTCTCTCTCTATCTCTATCTCCCTCTGTCCCCTCTCAATCCCAATCTTCGCTGTGTCAAATCTTCCAGTCTGCTGAACACAGCTTTGCAGGAACACTGACCGACACTCTCCATCCCAATCTCTTCCACTTTCTCACTGATACTTCCTCCCCATTGCTATCCTTCCCTCTCTCTGTTTTACTCTCTCTATATCTATCACTGTCTCTCTCACTGTTACTCTCTCCATCTGGATGGAGGAAGGGAAAGAGAGGCACATATCGAGTCAGCTTTACTCTGTATATACCCCCACACTGTACCTGCCCTGGGAGTGTTTGATAGAACAGTGAGGACAGAGATTTACTCAAGAGCTAACTAATAGCTTGGCAGCATTTGATGGGACTGTGTAGATGGAGCTTTACTCTGTATCCCTGGAATTTAGAAGGTTAAGGGGAGATCTAATCAAAGTTTAAAGTTGTGGATGGGTTGCCAATCAAGTGGGCTGCTTTGTGCTGGATGGTGTCGAGCTTCTGGAGTGTTGTCGGTCCTGCACTCATCCAGGCAAGTGGAGAGATCCCATCACACACCTGACTTGTGTCTTGTAGGTGGTGGAAAGGCTTTGGGGAGTCAGTGGTGAGTCACTGTAGCCACAGTACTGATGTGATTACTTCAGCTCAGTTCCTGGTCAATGTCTCCCTCGGATGTTGATGCTGGGGGATTCAGCGATGGGATAATGCTTTGAATGCCAAGGGGAGGTGGTTGGATTCTCTCTTGTTGCAGATGCTCATTGCCTGTCTGTGTTTTTTTCTGTGCTCTGGGACCAATTTCCTCATGGGGACGTCTTAATGGTGCCTCATAATTGACTAGTTAGCAATATGAATGCTCATGGAATTAATGGGACAGGGACAGTATGGATACAACATTGGCTAAGGGACAGAACACAGAGAGTAGTGGTGAATGGTTGCTTCAGACTGGAGGGCGGTATCTATGCCTGACATAATCTTATACACTTCTTTTCAATCTCCCCTCAATCTCCTTTGTTCTAAGGAGACCAAACCCAGCTTTTCCAACCTAACTTTGTAGCTAAAATCCCTCAACCCTGGAACCATTCTGGTAAATCTCCTCTGCACCCTCTCAAGGACCCTCACCTCCTTCTTAAAGTGTGGGGACCAGAACTGGACACAATTTTCCAGTTGGGGCCTAATTAGAGCTTGATAAATGATCAGCATAACCTCCCTGCTTTTGTAGTCACTATGTACAGTATCCATTGTGGTACAGGGATATTCCCCAAGGGTTCGGATTCAGACCACTGATCTTTTTGATATATGAATGACTTAGACTTGGGTATACAGGGCATAACTTCAACATTGTGCCATCTGCAATGTAATAAACAGGGAAGGGAAAGTAGTAGACTTCAGGAGGATAGACAGAGCCTGGTGAAATGGTCAGACACATGGCAGGTTAAATTTAATGCTGAGAAATGTAAAATGATGCATTTTGGAAGGAAGGCTGAGCAGAAGCGATATACACTAGATGGTACAATGTTAAATTGGGTGCAGGGACAGAGAGATCTGGGATTTCATTTGTGTCAATTTTTCTCTCTTCAAGATTCAATTTGCGGCTTGCAATCTGTAAGTTGAATTTAGCTCCACCCTGAAACGTGTCAGCAGACATGTTGGGAAATGTGTCAAAACTGTTTCCATTCAGACATTCCAACATTGTGGAAGTGTGAGCTATCTTTGCAGAGACAGGAAATCGGGGTGTTTGAATGGACCTGCAGGTTTTGGTTATTGCAATAAGGTGAGAATTTGAATTGTGTCCCTTCCAGATACACAGAATTGAAGGTATTTACAGAACACCACATGAAGTAGTTTACCAATGCCTGACAAACTTCAAAGACTTCAGACACATGGAAGAAGAGGAAAAGGGAACAATATACAAAACCTGAGATGGTCCGACTACAGCAGTAGGAAAATGAATCTATTTTTATGGGTTTTAATTTGAAGGCCTGAGCTGAGAGTTACAAGCTAGCCAGGATGGATCTAAAGGGAGAGCTAAGAAGAGCGAGGAGAGGACACGAGAAGTCATTGGCGGATAGGATCAAGGAAAACCCTAAGGCTTTCTATCGGTATATCAGGAATAAATGAATGACTAGAGTTAGATTAGGGCCAATCAAGGATAGTAGTGGGAAGTTGTGTGTGGAAGCAGAGGAGATGGGGAAGCGTTAAACGAATATTTTTTGTCAGTATTTACAGTAGAGAAAGAAAATGTTGTCGAGGAGAATACTGAGATTCAGGCTACTAGGCTAGATGGGATTGAGGTTCACAAGGAGAAGGTGTTAGCAATTTTGGAAAGTGTGAAAATAGATAAGTCCCCTGGGCCAGATGGGATTTATCCTAGGATTCTCTGGGAAGCCAGGGAGGAGATTGCAGAGCCTTTGTCCTTGATCTTTATGTCGTCATTGTCGACAGGAATAGTGTCGGAAGACTGGAGGATAGCAAATGTTGTCCCCTTGTTCAAGAAGGGGAGTAGAGACAGCCCTGGTAATTTTAGACCTGTGAGCCTTACTTCGGTAGTGGGTAAAATGTTGGAAAAGGTTATAAGAGGTAGGATTTATAATCATCTTGAAAAGAATAAGTTCATTAGCGATGGTCAGCACGGTTTTGTGACGGGTAGGTCGTGCCTCACAAACCTTATTGAGTTTTTTGAGAAGGTGACCAAACAGGTGGATGAGGGTAAAGCAGTGGATGTGGTGTATATGGATTTCAGTAAGGCGTTTGATAAGGTTCCCCACGGTAGGCTATTGCAGAAAATACGGAAGTATGGGATTGAAGGTGAATTAGTGCTTCGGATCAGAAATTGGCTAGCTGAAAGAAGACTGAGGGTGGTGGTTGATGGCAAATGTTCATCCTGGAGTTTAGTTACTAGTGGTGTACCGCAAGGATCTGTTTTGGGGCCACTGCTGTTTGTCATTTTTATAAACGACCTGGATGAGGGTGTAGAAGGGTGGGTTAGTAAATTTGTGGATGACACGAAGGTCGGTGGAGTTGTGGATAGTGCCGAAGGATGTTGTACGTTACAGAGGGACATAGATAGGCTGCAGAGCTGGGCTGAGAGATGGCAAATGGAGTTTAATGCAGAAAAGTGTGAGGTGATTCAATTTGGAAGGAGTAACAGGAATGCAGAGTACTGGGCTAATGGGAAGATTCTTGGTAGTGTAGATGAACAGAGAGATCTTGGTGCCCAGGTGCTTAAATCCCTGAAAGTTGCCACCCAGGTTAATAGGGCTGTTAAGAAGGCATATGGTGTGTTAGCTTTTATTAGTAGGGGGATCGAGTTTCGGAGCCACGTGGTCATGCTGCAGCTGTACAAAACTCTGGTGAGACCGCACCTGGAGTATTGCGTGCAGTTCTGGTCACCGCATTATAGGAAGGATATGGAAGCTATGGAAAGGGTGCAGAGGAGATTTACTAGGATGTTGCCTGGTATGGAGGGAAGGTCTTACGAGGAAAGGCTGAGGGACTTGAGGTTGTTAACGTTAGCGAGAAGGAGGAGGAGAGGTGACTTAATAGAGACATATAAGATAATCAGAGGGTTAGATAGGGTGGATAGTGGGAGTCCTCTTCCTCGGATGGTGATGGCAAACACGAGGGGAAATAGCTTTAAGTTGAGGGGTGATAGATATAGGACAGATGTCAGAGGTAGTTTCTTTACTCAGAGAGTAGTAGGGCCGTGGAACGCCCTGCCTGTAGCAGTCGTAGACTCGCCAACTTTAAGGGCATTAAAGTGGTCATTGGATAGACATATGGATGAAAATGGAATAGTGTAGGTCAGATGGTTTCACAGGTCAGTGCAACATCGAGGGCCGAAGGGCCTGTACTGTGCTGTAATGTTCGATGTTCCATGATGATTGAAAAAGCAGTTCAAATCCCACACTGGGCTGTTGTGAATTTGAATTCTGTTTTTATCCAAATAAAAAACCCATAACTCTGGAAATGAAAAATCTCTAGGATGGAATGATTCACTCCTGTCTACTGGTGCAAAGTCCGTGTGTGTCTCAGTTTTGCTGTATTTATTAACGATTTAATATGATGGGGTAGAATGCCACATACCCATGTTTACCAATGACACAAAATAGGCAGCATTGTAAGCAGTGTAGCTGGAGGCATCAAATTACGGCACAGTGGCGCGGTGGTTAGCACCACAGCCTCACAGCTCCAGTGACCCGGGTTCAATTCTGGGTACTGCCTGTGTGGAGTTTGCAAGTTCTGCCTGTGTCTGCGTGGGTTTCCTCCGGGTGCTCCGGTTTCCTCCCACATGCCGAAGACTTGAAGGTTGATAGGTAAATTGGCCATTATAAATTGCCCCTAGTATAGGTAGGTGGTAGGGAAATATAGGAACAGGTGGGGATATGGTAGGAGTATGGAATTAGTGTAGGATTAGTATAAATGGGTGGGCCGAAGGGCCTGTTTCAGTGTCGTATAACTAAACTAAACTAAAGATATTAATATCTTAAATAAATGGGCAATACTGTGGTAGATAGATTTCAAAAAGACGAGAACAGAGAATTTTTAAATGGTGAAAAACTAGAAACACTGGAGGTGCAAAGAGACTTGGGGGGGTCCATGTCCATTTGAGTGCAATGTAGATTTACCAGAATGATAACTGGACTCCAAGGGTTAAATTACGAGGTGATATTACACAAACTGGGGAGGTATTCCCTGTAATTTAGGAGGATCAAGGTGATTTGATCAAAGTTGTTGAGATTTTAAGGGGAGCCCTGCCCATAAATCCCACCTCTATACACCAATTCCCCTTTTGATCCCTAATTCTCTATCCTTAGTTATCCTCTTGTTCTTCGTGTATTTATAAAACATCTCAGTGCTTTCCTTGATTTTACTTGGTTATATTATTTTCTGACTATCTCTTTGCTTTCCTAATTTGCCTTTTAATTTCACCCCTGCACTTTCTTCACTCCTCTCGGCTTTCTGTGGTATTGAGCTATCTGTATCTGACAGAAGCTCCCCTCCTCTGATCCCCCTGAAGGACCCTCACATCCTTCCTCATGTTTTTGTCCCTGGATTCAGTGGCCACTGCAGACAGATCAGTTACATTGACAATAGAAATGCCAGGAGTGAACAAGGTCAATGCAATGATAAGGAAAATGTAAATGACGCCTCTCATAATTGTAGCATCCGTCCAGTATGAGTACAGATTTCAGGTTTATTCCGAGAGAGGTCTTACTCAGAAAATGTCATTGATATTGAAATGATTGTGTTTTATCCACCACATTATTTACATCAGCGTCAAAGCTGCTGATGTAATGTGTTTGTTCAGGTGAGTGTAACTCATAGCAATGATCAGGGGTATAACCGTGACAGTGGAGACTTATCCCCTGTAGTGGGCATGTTCAAAAAGATTGCAAACGATACAAAAAAATGGCTGTGTGGTTGAGAGAGACCGTGTCAGAGGAGACTAATCCCCTGTATAAATCAGGACCCATTGGAATGGATCAGCTCAGAGTGCCTGCTGGAGCTGTGGATTCCAGGCTAATAGAAGTCTCTGCTTCTCATAGAAATGGGATATCCAGTAATGTATCAGATACAAGACATTTATTATCCTGTACTTGCAGCAATTGGAGTTCCTGGTAAGCAGTATCTCAGCTGTTAATGGTGCAAATCGATGTTAACTGTGCTGCTGTACTCGGTATTATTACTCACTGTGTGTTACACAGCCGCCTGAACATTTCCAGCAATTTACTGATGGAATCTCCTCATTGTCTACTCTTTCATTCTTGCAGTAACTGCATTATGTATTTAATGGTATTGTTTTAAGTAACTGTGACATTGTTACTGGATTATTCTGTGTATTGAATGTATTGGAATGAGATGTTTCAGTGAGGATCAATAATCAGACCATTAGGAGTTTTTAACATTTTCATGATGTGGATCTAACCGGTTCTGGAATATTTTTATGATTTTTTTTCAATGATTGATAATGAGACATCTCACGGTCTCGGTGTTACAAGGGGACAGAACAATGTCCTCCCTCCCCAATAACATGGCTCAGTTTAACTGGGATTTCAATGTGTTTATTGATTATCACTGTTATCAAATATTATTTCATTCTGTGTGTGTCTGACGCTGCTTCAGAAGTCTGGCTACTGAACTGAGTTTGCTGCTGACACTTTCACCTCTCCTTCTCTGCTTCACTGTGGACCTTCAATATCACTGGACTACATTGTAAAATAGAAAGTATTGATGTGATGTTTTATTGGTTTACACTCTATCAGTTGAAATCAAGAGTCTTTCCATTTATCTGTAGATTATCAGCTGCAGCGCTGATGTTAGTGTTTTATTAATTAAACAATCCCACATTCTAACGGATTACTTTATAATTCCAGGAGAAGGAATTTCAATGATTGTAAGGTTTGTCTGGAAGTAGCTTTCGATCCTGTTTATTCCATGTATTGTAGATGAAGTGAAGAGTGCAGGTGAACAGGTGGAGACTTGGGTGTTCTGTAGATACATTAAATTATTCACAGAGGTTTCACCATTGAAAAAACTGACTCTGAGAATAGAATCATTGAACCTGGGGCTGGTGAACAGAACACAGACGCAGAATGTTAGGAATAAATCATATGTGAAAAGTCGCTTTATGTAACAGTTTACAGGGTGTGTGTACTTCAGAGAGATAGGGAAGGAGAAAAGGAGCAGGGAGAACGAAACCGATTGGAAAAGAAAAGCAGAAGTAAAGAGAAAGAAGCAGCAGTGTAAATAATTCACTATCATAAAGTGCTGGAATGTCCAGATCCATTAGTGGATAGATTGGAGAAGCTGGGGTTGTTCTCTGTGTCTCTCTGTGTCTTCCTCTCTCTATCTCTCCCTCCTGCTATCTCTGACACTAAGAGGGAGACAAAGGGAGAGAGGCTGAGATATGCAGGCAGAGAGAGGGCTGTCGAGAGGTACAAGGTTGGAGAGAGAGAGAGATTGTTGGGGTGGATTGAAAGGGAGAATGTAAGATATATTCATTTGATGTAATCCTTCACTACTGTGTATGCAAACAGAGAAAGATAGGTATGGAGAGTGAAATATTGGTGGAGTAGGAGAAATGTGGATGAAGTTGGGGCCCAGGCGGCAAGTTTTAATGATCAGGAAGGAGAACGCACAATTGTAAACATCCAGCAAGTTATTCCACCATGGAAGCCATCACACCCTCATGATATTGGTGTGGAAATCTTGTAATCTATGCCCATGGTTATTGACCCCTCTGTTAAGGGAAATGGGTCCTTCCTAGCCACTCTATCTAGGCCCGTCATTATTTTATACACCTCAATTAAATCTTCCCTTCAAACTTCTCTGTTCCAAAGAAAACAATTCCAGCCTATCCAATCTTTGCTCATAGTTAAAATTCTCCATTCCTGACAAAATCCTCTGTAAATCTCCTCTGTACCCTCTCTAGTATGATCACATCCTTCCTGTAATGTGGTGACCAGAACAGCACACAGTACTCTAGCTGTGGTCTAACTAGTGTTTTATACAATTTCAGCATAGCCTCCCTGCTCTTATGTTCTCTACATCGGCCAATAAATGGAAGTATTCCGTAAGCCTTCTTAACCACCTTATCCACCTGTCCTGTTACCCTCAGCAATCAGTGGACAGTCACTCCAAGGCCCCTCTGTTCACAGTCTGAGAGATTGTTCAGTTAGATTGAAAGAGCAAATGTAAAACATAATAATTTGATGTAATCCTTCACTGCAGTATACACAGACAATCGAGCGAGAGGCATGGAGTGTGAAACATCGGGGTAGAGGGAGAAAAATAGATGGAGGTGGTAACAAATTGAAAAGGAGTGATAGGGACTGAGAGAGAGGTAATCTCTGGTAAACTCTCTTGCTGGTAATCTCTCTCCATCTCTCTCTCTCTCTTCCAACCTCTTCTGCTGTCTCAAACCCTATTTCTTCACTCAGTTGCTCACTTTCCAACTTTATCTCTCTACTTTTCTCCCTCCATCTCTATCTCACTCTGCACACTATCTCATTCTCTCCCTCTTGCTCTCAGAATGGGAAGAGGGAGAAAGAGCGGCAGAGAAAGGGTGTTGCAGGCAGTGAGAGACAAGGAGAAAGAGACAGAGGAACAGTGAGTCTGGCATTGGTAGGTGGATCTTTACTCTGTATCTAACCCCGTGCGTACCTGTCCTGTGAGTATTCAATGGGGACAGTCTCGGACGGGGGTGACTGTCTAAAAATCAAAACTCAGTCGAAAGCCCTTTCAAAGATGAAATTTAGAAACACTTCTACATACAAAGGGTGGTAGATGTTTGGAACTGTCTTCCACAAATGACCCCTTCCTATCTCTGCATTCTCCTCCAGCTCCACAATCCACCAATATCTGCAATCCTCTAATTCTGGCCTCTTGAGCATCCTCGATTTGAATCGTCCCACCATTGGTGGCCATGCCTTCAAACTGCCAGGACCCGAACTCTGGAATTCTTTTCCTAAACCTCTCCGTCTCACTAACTCTCTTTCCTCTTTGAAGACGCTTCCTCAAACCGACCTCTTTGACCAAGTTTTTGTTCGTCTCATGTAATATCTCCTTAAGTGACTTGGTGTCAACTTTTTATTTGCCTCATTTATTTGTTGGATGTGTGCGTTACTGGCCAGGCCAGCATTTATTGCCCATTCCTAATTGCCCTTGAGAAGGTGGTGTTGAGCCTCGTTATTGAACCGCTGCAGTCCATGTGGGGTAGGTACACCCACAGTGCTGTTAGGAAGGGAGTTCCAGGATTTTGACCCAGTAACAGTGAAGGAATGGTGATATAGTTTCAAGTTAGGATGGTGTGTGACTTTCGTTGTTGTGTGCGGACAGTATTTTCAGTGCGCAGTCCATTTATATTTGTAATTATTTATTTTTTTCACGTGGTTAGATGTAAAGTTTCTCCTACAATCTCCCTGCCTTCCCGTATCTCCTCACTCTTTCTGCCCTTCTCTCCCTCCTTTGCTAAATCCACTGCTTTATTCTGTATCTAAACTCACACTGTACCTGCCCTGGGAGGTCTCATTACGGTGCTTAAGCAATGAGTTATGCAGATCCAGCATAACCTCCCTGCTCTTATATACTTTAACAGCCTTGTGGGGAATGGCACTGCAGTTTGAAAATATGAAACACTGATCCAACATTCACATCTAAAACACTCACAGTAACCTCCACAAAACAGGGCTGGATAGATAATGAGGATTGTTAATGATTGTTACAACTTGTCTCATCCTCTCTCTGTCTCTCTCTCTCATGTCTGTTTCTTCCCATCTCCCTCTCTCTCTCTGCCGCATCCTCTCCCTCTTTCTCTGCCTCTTTCCATGACTCTGTCTCTAACACCATCTCTCTCTCCTTGAACAGAAATATTTCTCTACATTTCTTGGTTAATTTTGAACCTGTAAATCTTGCCCTTGCTGGGAACGTCACTGCAGTTTGAAAATATCAAACTTTGATCAACACTCGCCCCCTAAACTCTCACACTAAACCCCCAATACAGGACTGTGCAGATAATGGGGATTGTTACTGAGGTTCTGTCAATGTCCCCTCACACACTGTATCCCATTTTCCCTGCTTCTAATCTTTGTCAGTGTTCAAAAATATGTTTTTCAATGGTATTTCATCTCACTTCAGTTTGAAAATATCAATCACTGATGCAACACTTGCCCCCAAAACACTCACACTAAACCCCTGATCTTTACTTTCAAAATTAGTTCTTTCACACAGCCAGTTTTAATTTTTAATTCTATCTTTTTTCAACGTTATTAAATGTACCGTTTTTCCTATAATCTCGCCCTCTCTCTCTCTCTCCCTCTCTCTCTATTTCTCCCTCTGTTTGTCTTCCTCCCTCTCTCTCTGCCCCTTACTCTCTCTGCATCTGCTCTCTCCCTCTGTATCTGTCTTCCTCGCTTTATCCCTGTCTCTCCCTCTGCATTTGCCTGCCCCCCTTTATGTCTCTCTTCCTCTGAATTTGACTGCCTCCCTTCTGTCTCTCTCCCTCTGTCTCTGTCCCACTCTGTCTGTGTCTCTCTCTGTCTGTGTTTCACTCCCTCCATCTCTCTGTCCCTCTGCACATGGACAGCAATGCTTTGAGCCATTTGTTTGGTTAATTTTGAATCTTTAACTCTTGCCTTTGTTGGGAATGTCAATGTAGTTTGAAAATATCAAACACTCATCTCACACTCATCCCTAAAACACTCACATTAAAGCACAAATACCAGACTGGGCAGACAATGGGGATTGTTACTGGAGTTCCGTCAAGGTCTCATTACACTATCTCTTCTGTCTCTCACTGTCTTCCACTTTGTCCCTCCCTCTCCATTTCCCCATTTGTTTTTGTTTTTTGCTCTCCTCTTTCCTTCATCGCCCCCAACTTTGTACATAGAGAAGGTGCTCCTTCCACTTTCTAAATAGAGAGGGAGCTCCCTCCACTTTATGCATAGAATGGGAGCTCCTTCCCCTTATACATAGAGAGGGAGCTCCCGCCACTTTATACGAAGAGGCGGAGCTCCCTACCTTAAATATCGAGAGGGAGCTCCCTCTGTTTTATTTGGCTGCCGTGGTGGGATTTGAAGCCCAGTCCTCAGGCCATCAGGTTGGGCCTCTGGATTACGTGACCAGTGATATTATCAATGCCCAACTGCCTCCCAAATGGATGCGTACAGTGTCTGCTCCGTAATATCACTCACAGTAGTTTCTGGGCTGTTCCCCTGAACATGGTCCGGAATCAGAGACTCAAAGTTCACATTTTAACTGGGAAAAGTTAGGAACAGAGTGAAACGGGATCGCTTTTGTCCCAGGATTCAGTGTCCACTGCAGACAGATCAGTTACATTTACAATAGAAATGCCAGGAGTGAACAAGGTCAATACAATAATACGGAAAATGTAAATGATGCCACTCATAATTGAAGCATCCGTCCAGTATGAGTACAGATTTCAGGTTTATTCCGAGAGAGGTCTCACTCAGAAAATGTCATTGACATTGAAATGATTGTGTTTTACCCACCACATTATTTACATCTGAGTCAAAGCTGCTGATGTAATGTGTTTGTTCAGGATACTGCAACTAATAGCAATGATCAGGGGTATAACCATGTCAGTGGAGACTTATCCCCTGTATAAATCAGTACCCATTGGAATGGATCAGTTCAGAGTGCCTGCTGGAGCTGTGGATTCCAGGCTAATAGAAGTCTCTGCTTCTCATAGAAATGGGATATCCAGTAATGTATCAGATACAAGACATTTATTATCCTGTACTTGCAGCAATTGCAGTTCCTGGTCAGCAGTATCTCAGCTGTTAATGGTGTAAATCGATGTTAACTGTCGGTATTATTTCTCAATGTGTGTGTTACACATCCCACAGCTCTTTTCCAGCAATTTACTGATGGAATTTCCTCACTGTCCACACTTTCATTCTTGCAGGAGCTGCATTATGTCTTTAATTGTATTGCTTTAAGTAACCCTGGCATTGCTACTGGATTATTCTGTGTATGGAATGTATTTGAAGAAACGGTCTTGGTTAGGATCAAGAATCAGACCATCAGGAGCTTTTAACAGTTTCATGATGTGGATTTAACCAGTCCTGGAATATTTTTATGATTTTGTTTTCAGTGATTGTGAATGAAAAATCTCACGGTCTCAGTGTTACAAGGGGACAGAACAATGTCCTCCCTCCCCAATAACATGGCTCAGTCTATCTGTGATTTCAATGTGTTTATTGATTATCACTGTTATCAAATATTATTTCATTCTGTGTGTTTGTGACGCTGCTTCAGAAGTCTGGCTACTGAACTGAGTTTGCTGCTGACACTTTCACTTCTCCTTCTCTGCTTCACTGTGGACCTTCACTGTCACTGGACTACATTGCAAAATAGAAAGTATTGATGTGATGTTTTATTGGTTTACATTCTATCAGTTGGAATCAAGAGTCTTTCCATTTATCTGTAGATTATCAGCTGCAGCGCTGATGTTGGTTTATTATTAATTAAACAATCCCACATTCTAACGGATTACTTTATAATTCCAGGAGAAGGAAATTCAATGATTGTGAGGTTTGTCTGGAAGTAGCTTTCGATCCTGTTTATGCCATGTATTGTAGATGAAGTGAAGAGTGCAGGTGAACAGGTGGAGACTTGAGTGTTTTGTAGATACAGTAAATTATTCACAGAGGTTTCACCATTGAACAAACTGACTCTGAGAACAGAATCATTGAACCTGGGGCTGGTGAACAGAACACAGGCACAGAATGTTAGGAATAAATCATATGCGAAAAGTAACTTTTAGTTAACGTTTTCAGAGGGTGAGTGGTCCAGGGACATAGCAAAGAAGAAAAGGAACAGAGAGAACAAAACCGAGCGAAAGAGATAAGCAGAAGTAAAGAGAAAGAGAAAGAAGCAGCAGTGTAAATAATTCACTATCATAAAGTGCTGGAATGTCCAGAACAATTAGTGAGAGAAACTGTGAGTTGAAGTTGTCTGTTTTCAGATTGTGTTAATTTTCCTGTTGGACTTGATCCACTGTGTTGATTTCTGTCAAGTCCTCATTTTGTTCTGTAGAAAGTTCCTATTCCTTACTTAGTGACTGAATAAACAGAACAGAATCAGTTCTTCACTGATGGTAATTCATTATTTAAATACTGCACTTTAAAATCTCTGTGACTGCTGAATTCAATAAAGAGCGAGGCTGATATCAGAAATATATTTAAATTTATATTTAATAGCCTGTACAAACTAAGTATATTGACTATATTGTATAAACAATGAACTGTTTTCCAACACCCATAACCACAGGGATTATTGTTTGAATGTATGAATTGAGTTGTATTACTGGGATCTATAGATTAGATTTCCTCTAACACTCTGCTGCAGTCTCTCCCTGTGAATCTCAGCCTCTCCTCTCACTGTATTGAATCCTCAGTCTCCTCATCCATTGCTTCTGTTTATCCACTTTCCCAAACCATCTGCTCCAGTCTCCCGTCCTGCTCCAACATGACCTTTCCCTGGAATGTACAAGGTTATGGGGTGATTTGATGAATGTATTCAGGATAATAAGGGCAACTGAACAAGTGGACAGAGAGGAACAATTCCCACTGGCTGCGGAGTCAGGAACTTGGGGGCATAGTCTGAAAATCAAAACGTAGTCGAAAAACCTTTCAGGAGTGAAATGAAGAAATACATCAACACACCAGGTGTGGTATCAGTTTGGAACTCTCTTCCACAAATGGCAATTGATGCTGAGACACTTGTTCGATTTTAAATCTGAGTTTGATAGATTTTTGTTAACCAAAGGTATTAAGGGGCAAAGATAGGTACATGGAGTTAGATCACACATCAGCCATGAGCTCATTGAATGACAGAAGAGGGTTGAGGGGCCAAATGGCCTCCTCCTCTTCCTCTGTATTCTCAAATATATAGCTATCACTCTCTGTGTCTTGGTCTGTGTCTTTCTCCTTGTCTCGCTTTCTGTCTGTCTGTCTGTCTGTCTCTCTCTCCTCTCTCAAATATCTGTGGAAATCCACAAACATTAGTCAGCCTCTTTAGGCTGTTTCTCCGTGGCCATTTTATGTTACCACAACACTGGGACATTTATTCCAAAGACGGACCCCTCACCAATGTAAGGGAAGTAATGAAATTGTGACAGAGACACAGACATGGAGACACTGAGAGACACAGTACTAGAAAGGCAATACTCATTCCAATGTGCCCAATAAATTGCCCTCCACTGTGATTAGGCTGGGTGGCCTGTAATTACTCAGTCTATTATTTTCTCCCTTGTTAATCAACAGTACAACATATGCAATCCTCCAGTCCTCTGGCAGCATGACTATAACCAGAGAAGATCAGAAAATGATGGTCAGAGCCACTGATATTTCCTCCCTTGTACCTCTTAACAGCCTGAGCCTGGTGAATTATCAGTTTTCAAAGATGCTAAACCCCTTAATATTTCCTCTCTCACTGGTTATCCCATTCAATATTTCAAGCCCCTCCTCATTGGCTACAATGTCTGTGGCGTCCCCTCCTTTGTGGAGACATTCGATAAGGATTCATTCAGAACCATGCCCGCATCTTCCGCCTCCACGGTTAGGAGAAAGGAGGAGAGACGATATAAAGTAAAGGATCGAATTCTAAAGGAGGTGCAGGAACAGAAATATCTGGGGGATATTTGTGCACCAATCACTGAAGGTGGCAGGGCAGGTTCAGAAAGTGGTTACAAAAACAAGAAATGCTGGATTCACTCAGCAGGTCTGGCAGCATCTGTGGAAAGAGAAGCAGAGTTAACTTTTCGGGTCAATGACCCTTCTTCGGGACCCTTCCGAAGAAGGGTCACTGACCCGAAACGTTAACTCTGCTTCTCTTTCCACAGATGCTGCCAGACCTGCTGAGTGAATCCAGCATTTCTTGTTTTTGTTTCAGATTTCCAGCATCCGCAGTATTTTGCTTTTATCAGAAAGTGGTTAAACGGCAGAAGGGATCCTGAGATTATAAATAGAGACATTGAATACAAAAGCAAGGAAATTATGACCTTTGTAAAACGCTGTTTTGCCTTCAACTGGAGCATTGTCCAATTCTGGACACCGTACTTTATGAAGAATGTGGGGGCATTAGAGAGGGTGCAAAAAAGATTCACAAGAGTGGTTCCAGAGATGAGCGACTTCAGTTACGTGGATAGATTGGAGAAGCTGGGGTTGTTCTCTGTGTCTCTCTCTGTCTCTCCCTCCTGCTATCTCTGACACTAAGAGGGATACAGATGGAGGGAGGCTTAGATATGAAGATGGGGAGAGTGCTGTTGAGAGGGACAAGGTTGGAGAGAGAGAGATTGTTGGGGTGGATTGAAAGGCACAATGTAAGATCTATTTATTCAATGTATTCACTGTTGTGTACGCAAACAGAGAAACATAGGTATGTGGAGTGAAATATTGGTAGAGTGGGAGATATGTAGATGAAGTTGGGGCCCAGGCGGACAGTTTTGATGATCAGGAAGGAAATCGCTCCATTGTAAATATACAGCCAGTTATTCAACCATTTGAGCCATCACACCCTCATGATATTGGTGTGGAAATCTTGTAATCCATGCCCATGGTTATTGACCCCTCTGATAAGGTTTTTCCTATCCACTCTATCTTGGCCCGTCATTATTTTATACACCTCAATTAAATCTTCCCTTCAACCTTCTTTGTTCCAAAGAAAACTATTCCAGCCTATCCAATCTTTACTCATAGTTAAAATTCTCCATTCCTGACAACATCCTCTGTAAATCTCCTCTGTACCCTCTCTAGAGTGATCACATCCTTCCTGTAATGTGGTGACCAGAACTGTACACAGTACTCTAGCTGTGGTCCAGCTAGTGTTTTATAAAGTTCTAGCATAACCGCCCTGCTCTTATATTCTCGACATCAGCCAATAAAGGAAAGAGTTCCGAAGAAGGGTCACTGACCCGAAACGTTAACTCTGCATCTCTTTTCACAGATGCAGCCAGACCTGCTGAGTGTTTCCAGCATTTGTTGTTTTTATTTTAAAGTATTCTGTAAGACTTCTTATCCACCTTATCCACCTGTCCTGTTCCCCTGAGGAATCAGTGGACATTCACTCCAAGGCCCCTCTGTTCACAGTCGAAGAGATTGTTCAGTTCGATTGAAAGAGCAAATGTAAAACATAATAATTTGATGCAATCCTTCACTGCAGTATACACAGACATACGAGCGAGAGGCATGGAGTGTGAACCATCGGTGTCGAGGGAAAAAAATAGATGGAGATGGTAACAAATTGGAAAGGAGTGATAGGCACAGACAGAGAGGTAAGCTCTGGTAAACTCACTTGCTGGTAATCTCTCTCCATGTCTATCTCTCTCTTCACCTCTCTTCGACATTCTGTAACCCTATTTCTTCTCAGAGAGAGTCAGAGAGTGTCAGAGAGTGTCAGAGAGAGTCTGAGAGTGTCAGAGAGTGTCAGAGAGAGTCTGAGAGTGTCAGAGAGTTTCTGAGAGTCTCTGAGAGTGTCCAAGTCTATCTCTCCCCTTTAGCTCTCTATCTCCCTCTGCACACTATCTCAATCTCTCCCTCTTGCTCTCAGGATGGGAAGAGGGAGAAGGAGAGGCAGAGAAAGGGCATCGCAGGCAGTGAGAGATGAGGAGAAAGAGACAGAGGAACAGCGAGTCTGGCATTGGTAGATGGATCCTTACTCTGTATCTAACCCCATGCGTACCTGCCCTGTGAGTATTCGATGGGGACAGTCTGGGACGGGGGGGACTGTCTAAAAATCAAAAATTAGTCGAAAGCCCTTTCAAAGATGAAATTCAGAAACACTTCTACATACAAAGGGTGGTAGAAGTTTGGAAATGTCTTCCACAATTGACCCCTCCCTATCTCTGCAATCTCCTCCAGCTCCACAATCCACCAATATCTGCGATCCTCTAATTCTGGCCTCTTGAGCATCCTCAATTTGAATCGTCCCACCATTGGTGGCCGTGGCTTCAAGCTGCCAATGCCCTCACTCTGGAATTTCATTCCTAAACCTCTCCATCTCACGAACTCTCTTTCCTCTTTGAAGACGCTCCCTCCAACCAACCTCTTTCACCAATTTTTTGTTCGTCTCGTCTAATAGCTCCTTAAGTGACTCAGTGTTAGCTTTTTATTTGCCTTATTTATTTGTTGGATGTGTGCGTTACTGGCCAGGCCAGCATTTATTACCCATTCCTAATAGCCCTTGAGAAGGTGGTCTTGAGCCTTCTTCTTGAACCGCTGCAGTCCATGTGGGGTAGGTATACCCACAGTGCTGTTAGCAAGGGAGTTCCAGGAGTTTGACCCAGGAACAGTGACGGAATGGTGATATAGTTTCAAGTTAGGATGGTGTGTGACTTTAGTTGTTGTGTGCAGATAGTATTTTCAGTGCGCAGTCCATTTATATTTTTAATTATTTATTTTTTCATGTGGTTATATGTAAAGTTTCTCCTCCAATCTGCCTACCTCCCCGTATCTCCTCACTCTTTCTGCCCTTCTCTCCCTCCTTCTCTAATTCCACTGCTTTACTCTGTCTCTAAACTCACACTGTACCTGCCCTGGGAGGTCTCACGATGGTGCTTAAGCAATGAGTTATACACTTCCAGCATAACCTCCCTGCTCTTATATACTTTAACAGCCTTGTTGGGAAAGTCACTGCAGTTTGAAAATATGAAACACTGATCCAACATTCACCCCTAAAACACTCACACTAACCTCCAAAAACAGGACTGGGCAGATAATGAGGATTGTTAATGATTGTTACAACTTGTCTCATCCTCTCTCTGTCTCTCCCTCTCATGTCTGTTTCTTCCCATCTTTCTCTCTCTATCTCTCTCTCCCTCACCCTCTCCCTCTTTCTCTGCCTCTTTCCATGACTCTGTCTCTAACACCATCTCTCTCTCCTTGGACAAAAATGTTTTTATCCATTTCTTGGTTAATTTTGAACCTGTAAATCTTGCCCTTGCTGGGAACGTCACTGCAGTTTGAAAATACCAAACACTTTAGCACTCGCCCCCTAAACTCTCTCACTAAATCCCCAATACAGGACTTTGCAGATAATGGGTATTGTTACTAATGTTCTACAAGATCCCCTAACACACTATTTCCCATTTCGCCTGCTTCTAAAGGTTGTCAGTGTTTAATAATATTTTTTCAATAATGTTAAATGTCACTTCAGTTTGAAAATAACAATCACAGATCCACCAATTGCCCCCAAAACACTTACACAAAACCCCTGATCTCTCCTTTCAAAACTAGTTCTTGCACACAGCCAGTTATACTTTTTATCCTTTTTTGATCCTTTTTCAACATTATTGGATGTAAAGTTTTTCCTATTTTCTCGCCCTCCCTTTCTCTCTGTCTGTCTCGACCTCTGTCTCTGTTTCTCCCTCTGTTTGTCTCCCTCCCTCTCTGTCTCTCTCTCCCTTTCTCCCTCTGCATCTGTCTCTCTCCCTCTGTATCTGTCTCACTCGCTTTCTCCCTGTCTCTCTCCCTCTGCAGCTGCCTGCCTCCCTTTCTGTCTGTCTCACTCTGCATTTGCCTGCCTCCCATTCTGTCTCTCTCCCTCTCCCTCTGTCTCTGTCCCACTCTGTCTGTGTCTCTCTCCATCTGTCTCTCACTCACTCCATCTCTCCGTCCCTCTGTCCATGGACAGCAATGCTTTGAGCCATTTGTTTGGTTAATTTTGAATCTTTAACTCTTGCTTTTGTTGGGAATGTCAATGCTGTTTAAAAATATCAAACACTCATCTAACACTCATCCCTAAACCACTCGCATTAAAACTCAAATACCGGACTGGACAGACAATGGGGATTCCACTGGGGTTTCGTCAAGTTCTCATTTCGCTGTCTCTTCTGTCTCTCACTGTCTTCCACTTTGTCTCTCTCTCTCCATTTCCCCATTTGCTTTCGTTTCCCTCTCTCCTTTTTCCTTCATCGCGCCCAACTTTATAAATGGAGTGGAAGCTCCCTCCACTTTATACATAGAGAGGGAGTTCCCTCCACTTTGCAGCTGGAGAGCGAGCTCCCTCTACTTTATACAAAGAAAGGGAGCTCCCTCTCTTTTATGCAGCTGCCGTGGTGGGATTTGAACCCCTGTCCCCAGGCCATCAGGTTGGGCCTCTGGATTACGTGACCAGTGATATTATCACTACCCAACTGCCTGCAAAATGGATGTGTACAGTGTCTGTCCCATCATATCACTCACAGTAGTTTCTGGGCTGGAGCCCTGAACATGGTCCCGAATCAGAGACTCAAAGTTCACATTTTAACTGGGAAAAGGCAGGAACAGAGTGAAATGGGATTGATTTTGTCCCTGGATTCAGTGTGCACAGCAGACAGATCAGTTACATTTGCAATAGAAATGCCAGGAGTGAACAATGTCAATACAATAATATGGAAAATGTAAATGACGCCTCTCATAATTGTAGGATCCGTCCAGTATGAGGACAGATTTCAGATTTATTCCAGAGAGAGGTCTTACTCAGAAAATGTCATTGATATTGAAATGATTGTGTTTTATCCACCACATTATTTACATCAGAGTCAAAGCTGCTGATGTAAAGTGTTTGTTCAGGTGAGTGTAACTAATAGCAATGATCAGGGGTATAACCGTGTCAGTGGAGCCATATCCCCTGTATAAATCAGGACCCATTGGAAAGGATCAGCTCAGAGTGCCTGGTGGAGCTGTGGAATCCAGGCTAATAGAAGTCTCTGCTTCTCACAGAAATGGGATATCCAGTATTCGTTCAGTTCATATTCATTTATTATCCTGTACTTGCAGCAATTGGAGTTCCTGGTAAGCAGTATCTCTGCTGTTAATGCTCTACATCGATGTTAACTGTGCTGCTGCACTCGGTATTATTTCCCTCTGTGTGTGTTACACAGCCGCCTGTTCTTTTCCAGCAATTTACTGATGGAATCTTCTCATTGTCTACTGTTTCATTCTTGTAGGAATTGTATTATGTATTTAATGGTATTGTTTTAAGTAACTGTGGCATTATTACTGGATTATTCTGTGCATTGAATGTAATGGAATGAGATGTTTCAGTGAGGATCAATAATCAGCCCATTAGGAGATTTTTACATATTCATGATGTGGATCTAACCAGTCCTGGAATATTTTTATGATTTTTTCAGTGATTGATAATGAGACATCTCACGGTCTCAGTGTTACAAGGGGACAGAACAATGTCCTCCCTCGCCAATAACATGGCTCAGTTTAACTGTGATTTCAATGTGTTTATTGATTATCACTGTTATCAAATATTATTTTATTCTGTGTGTGTCTGACGCTGCTTCAGAAGTCCGGCTACTGAACTGCGTTTGCTGCTGACACTTTCACTTCTCCTTCTCTGCTTCACTGTGGACCTTCACTGTCACTGGACTACATTGGAAAATAGAAAGTATTGATGTGATGTTTTACTGGTTTTCACTCTGTCAGTTGGTATCAAGAGTCTTTCCATTTAGCTGTCAGTGCTGATGTTGGTGTTTTATTAATGAAACAATCCCACATTCTAACAGATTACTTTATAATTCCAGGAGAAGGAATTCCAATGATTGTGAGGTTTGTCTGGAAGTAGCTTTCGATCCTGTTTATTCCATGTATAGTAGATGAAGTGAAGAGTGTAGGTGAACAGGTGGAGACTTGGGTGTTCTGTAGATACATTAAATTATTCGCAGAGGTTTCACCTTTGAACAAACTGACTCTGAGAATAGAATCATTGAACCTGGGGCTGGTGAACAGAACACAGACACAGAATGTTAGGAATGAATCATATGTGAAAAGTAGCATGAAGTAACAGTTTACAGGGTGAGAGCACTCCGGAGAGATAGGGAAGGAGAAAAGGAACAGGGAGAACGAAACCGATGGGAAAGGAAAAACAGAAGTAAAGAGAAAGAGAAAGAAGCAGCAGTGTAAATAATTCACTGTCATAAAGTGCTGGAATGTCCAGAACAAGTCGTGAGAGAAACTGTGAGTTGAAGTTGTCTGTTTTCAGATTGTGTTCATTTTCCTGTTGGACTTGATCCTCTGTGTTGATTTCTGTCAGGTCCTCATTTTCTTTTGTAGAAAGTTCCTATTCCTTACTTAGTGACTGAATAAACAGAATATAATCAGTTCTTCACTGATGGTAATTCATTATTTAAATACTGCACTTTAAAATCTCTGTGACTACTGAATTCAATAAAGAGCGAGGCTGATATCAGAAATATATTTAAATTTATATTTAATAACCTGTACAAACTAAATATATTGACTATATTGTAGAAACAATGAACTGTTCTCCAACACCAATAACCAAAATGATTATTGTTTGAATGTATGAATTGAGTTGTATTTCTGGGATCTATAGATTAGATTTCCTCTAACAGTCTGCTGCAGTCTCTCCCTGTGAATCTCAGCCTCTCCTCTCACTGTATTGAATCCTCAGTCTCCTCATCCATTGCTTCATTTTATCCACTTTCCCAAACCATCTGCTCCAGTCTCCCCTCCTGCTCCAACATGTCCTTTCCTTCTCTCCCTCCCAATCTCTCTCACTGGCTCCACCTCCAGCTCCTTGTCCTACCTGATAGGAATGCAGTAACATGGGAGCAGGAGGAGGCCATTCAGCCCTTCGAGCTTGCTCCACCATTCTAGATCATGGCTGACTCTCAAACTCAGTTCTGCAGTTTTCTGCCTTTTCCTAATTGGTAACATTCCCTGTCAGAGCAACAAACCAGCTGCACATCCCGCTCACCCCAACCAACAGTCTGGAGACACATTCCCAATTAACACATTGGCTTCCATCTCTGTAAAACAGCTTCTCATTCCTCAGTGACACTGCATCCTCACTCAGTACTTCCATTCGATCCGTTGCTGACTTTATTCACTTTCTGCATCAATTTCCCAATTCATTATTAATAACTGTGTTTTCAAACATTTCACTGTGACAAAGCACTGCCCGGGTCAATGAATCAGTTTTCACTGCTCGATGCAGCAACAAAGCTGGAAATTTCAGCCCAGATGCTGCCAAACTGCTGCTTTGTCTCCAGGTCTGATCAGTAATTTCTCTGCTTCCTTTTCTCTCTCTCTTCCAGTTAACTTGGTGGCGATTGTGATCCTGTCCCGAGGAAAGAGCGGTCTCTCCAAATATATCAGTGTGTACCTGGTGGGAATGGCAGTGACTGATCTCCTGGTCGTTATCACTGATCCCATATTGAACTGGATTGTTCAAATTTATTTCCCATATTCATTCCTGAGAATTACTCCTGTGTGTTCTCTCATTGCCGTTCTGCTTTCTGCATCCACAGCTTGTTTCTGTATGGCTCACAGTCACTTTCACCTTTGATCGATTTGTGGCCATTTGTTGTGAGAAGCTGAAAACAAAATATTGCAGCGAGAAAACGGCGGCTGTGGTTGTGGGAACAGTAAGTGTGCTGGGCTGTTTAGTGTCTCTCCCCTGGTACTTTCCACGGGAACAAAAATACATTATTGATAATGTTCGCATGGGTTGTGTTAATAAACTGAGCTTCTTTAATTCCCCCATATGGAAGGCATTTGAATTGTTTGACATAATTTTAACCCCTTGTGTCCCGGTCTTTCTGATTTTGCTGCTCAATGTTTTGACTGTCAGACGTATTCTATTCTCCAGTAAAGTCCGCAGGGGATTCCGGCGCCACATCAATGCAGAGAATCACAAGGACCCAGAGATGGAGAATCGCAGGAAATCAATTATTTTACTCTTCAGCATATCCGGCAGTTTTATAATGTTATGGATGACACTGGTTGTGTTTATCATTTATCGGAGAATTACAGATAATTATTATTATTCCTCCTACACTGGCCCTCTCTTTATCACAGATCAAACATCACAGATGCTGCAGATTCTCAGTTCCTGCACCAACACATGTATTTACATTGTGACCCAGACTAAATTCAGACAGGAGCTGAAGAAGGGGGTGAAATACCCTCTCAATCTCATTGTTAAATTATTGAAATCATAGAAAGAGCTGAAGGGTTTCAAACACTGGAACTAAATCCCATTGCCCCTCCTCCTCCCCGAGTCCCCCAGCTCCACCTCCCACCCTCCACCCGCCTCTGTGATTATTTGACCGGCGCCATCTTTAGTCCTGGCAGCGAATGAACGTGCAGACCCTGATGGTTAACGGGAATAGGATACGTTTCCGCATGTGCCAGTGCAGCGCCACCTCGTGGTTGCTGTTGTCAACAGCAGCAGCCAGTGGACAAAGCTGCAAATCGGAGTGAATGTGAGGTCGTGAGCAGGGCAGTAACTGCAGTGTTTCAGGGACACCAGCAGATGGAGATGGACAGAAGGGAGCAGTAACTGCAGTGAGACAGGGACACCAGGAGATGGAGATGGTGAGAGGGGGACATTAACTGCAGTGAGACAGCGACACCAGGAGATGGAGATGGTGAGGAAAGGACAGTAACTGAAGTGACACAGGGACACCAGCAGATGGCGATGGTGAGAGGGGGCAGTAACCGCAGTGAGGCAGGGGTACCAGGAGATGGAGATGGTGAGGAAAGGACAGTAACTGAAGTGACACAGGGACGCCAGCAGATGGATATGGTGAGAGGGGGACAGTAACTGCAGTGAGGCAGGGGTACCAGCCTATTGAGATGGTGAGAGGGAGACAGTAACTGCAGTGAGACAGGGACACCAGGAGATGGAGATGGTGAGAGGGGACAGTAACTGCAGTGACACAGGGACACCAGCAGATGGAGATGCTGAGCCATTATTGATGGGAGATTCCCTTGCTGAGTTTGAAAGTGTCCACAAGTCAGAAGAATTTACTTTATTGTAAACTTGAGATGCTGAATAAAATAATTTCAATGCAACTTTTGTAAAATGGCTATTTTTCTACTATGTGAACACTTGTAACATGAAACTCGTTCCTGTTTGGAAAGTTATATTGAGTGATTAAAGGTAATGTATAAATAAAACAACAGGATCAAATAAAACTGAAACAGTTATTTAGAAATAAAAACTCTCAATATAAGTTGTGTTGAGTTCTTGATCACCTACGTTATGACATCTCTCTCTCTCTCTCACTTCTCTTTCTATCCTGGTATCTTCTCTACTATAACTACGAGTAGTTGAAATTTTACTCCAATTGACCTTTGAAAGTTAATATTGAATCTGCTTTCAGAAACCTGTCAGACAGTGAATTCCAGACGATAATAACACCCTGCCTATTTGCTTCAACCGTCTACTAGTGTAAACAGTCTCTGCTCATATCTCCAAAATGAGGGAATGATTTTGAATGCAATGCAATTAATTTCTCCAGGACAGCAGCTGCAGAGGATCTGGAACCTCCTGAATGTGGACAAACAATGAACAAAAATCCATCTGAATCCCTCAGGAGAGCAGAGGATAGAAACAGTCTGGAAGCAAATGGAAACAAGTGACACTTTATTGCAGCAGTAAAAACTCTTTGTCAGAAAGTAGAGGTCTTTATTGCTGAACTTTATATAAACTGGAGGAGAAACGTGGAAGATCTTTAATACCATTTGTGTTAAATGGCAATTTCCCAGCTTTGTGAACCCTTGTCACATTAAACTGGTGAATGTTAAGAAGGTTTTATTGATTGATTACAGTTAATACATAAATACAGCAGCATCAAATACAGGGCAAAGAATCATTGACGAATACAACTGTAAATATGGGTAAGAATTGTTGTGTGAAATGTCATTGGTGATAAAAGTTCTCTTGGCTGCATCATTAACCTGGCTCTAGTTTCAGTCTTTGTCACACAGTGGAAATGAAAAACCGAATAAAAACCACATGTTTGTACTGCATTCAAACAGGCCTCTCCAGCAATCACACTTTGTCTGAATTTCAAGGTAGTTGCAATGAGTCATTTTCTGAACTTTCTGTTAAGTGGAGGTGAATAGTGAAAGACATTTAATACAATCAGTGTGAAATGGTTATTATCCAAAGCGGCCCCTCCAGGTTTTAAATTACAGCAGTTTTTCTGCTCTGTTCATGAGATTTTGGGGGGAGGGGGAGAGACAGACACAGACAGACAGGTTTCTATCTGGAATGGCCCATTTGGGATATGTCTGGACTATCCCTCTCTCCCCCATTCGATGTTTACACAGAGACTCACCTTGGACTGTCCCATACCTGGGAGGGAGTGTCCAGATGGAGGAAGCTGAGAGCTGGTTGGTTAAGCTGCATTTTGGGTAGACTGTCTGTTTTGAGTGACAGGTTCTGGGATATATTCGGACAACATCAGACCACATTCTTTCCTTCCATGCGGCTGGTTTCTGAAGGTGAGTTTCTGTGTCTCAATCTCTGTGCCCAGGTGAATTGGAACTGATTACAGTGTGTGTGTGTGTGAGAGAGAGTCCAGTCTGAATCCCCCGCTCTCTCTGTCCCAGTCCTGACGCTTTTCTCCAAATCCCACCACAATGCCCCTCTCCAGGATCTCTTCCCCATGGGTGAGCTGATGGCGGGATGGTGTTAGTGTCCAACGATGGAAAGCAGACGGTGTGGGATGGAGAGTATCACATCTTTATTGTCTGTTTCTGCTTTTATCCCTTCTTCTGACTCAGTCTCTTTCACTAAGTCTCTCTCACTCAATCTCTCTCTCACTCAATCTCTCTCTCATTGAATCTCTCTCTCACTCAATCTCTCTCTCACTGAATCTCTCTCTCACTGAATCTCTCTCTCACTCAATCTCTCTCTCATTGAATCTCTCTCTCACTGAATCGCTCTCTCTCTGAATCACTCTCTCTCTCACTCAATCTCTCTCTCTCACTCAATCTCTCTCTCACTCAATCTCTCTCCCACTGAATCTCTCTCCCACTGAATCTCTCTCTCACTCAATCTCTCTCTCACTCAATCTCTCTCCCACTGATTCTCTCTCCCAGTGAATCTCTCTCCCTCACTGAATCTCTCTCTCACTCAATCTCTCTCTCACTCAATCTATCTCTCACTCAATCTCTCTCGCACTCAATCTCTCTCGCACTCAATCTATCTCTCTCACAGTCTCTCTCTCACAGTCTCTCTCGCACAGTCTCTCTCGCACTGAAAAATCCTTCGAACTGAATCTCCCTCGCACTGAATCTCCCTCTCACTCAATCTCCCTCTCACAGACTCTCCCTCTCACAGACTCTCCCTCGCACTCAATCTCCCACGCACTCAATCTCTCCTCACTCAATCTCTTCTCACTCAATCTCTCTCCCACCCAATCTCTCTCCCACTCAGTCTCTCTCCCACTCAATCTCTCTCTCACTGAATCTCTCTCTCACTGAATCTCTCTCTCTCTCTCTCTCAATCTCTCTCTCTCAATCTCTCTCGCACTGAATCTCTCTCTCACTCTCTCTTTTTCTGTATCTCTCCCTCACCTTGTATTTCTGTCTCTGTCTTTCTCTCTCCCTCTCTGTTCCTCCATCTCTCTCTCTCTCCCTCACTTTGTGTTTCTCTCTCTCTCTGAGTGATTGTGCGTCTTTCTGTCTCAATGGCTTTCTCTGTCCTCTCTCTCAATCTCTCTGTGATTCTCTGTCCTCTCTCTCAATCTCTCTGTGATTCTCTGTCCTCTCTCTCAATCTCTCTCAATCTCTCTGTGATTCTCTGTCCTCTCTCTCAATCTCTCTGTGATTCTCTGTCCTCTCTCTCAATCTCTCTGTGATTCTCTGTCCTCTCTCTCAATCTCTCTGTGTTTCTCTGTCCTCTCTCTCAATCTCTCTTTGATTCTCCGTCCTCTATCTCAATCTCTCTGTGTTTCTCTGTCCTCTCTCTCAATCTCTCTGTGATTCTCTGTCCTCTCTCTCAATCTCTCTGTGATTCTCTGTCCTCACTCTCAATCTCTCTGTGATTCTCTATGTCTTTCTCACTGGCTTTCTGTCTGTCTCTTTGGTGCCTTCAATTTCTTTGTGTCTCTGTTATTTCCCTCCACTTTTTTCCCTTCTCTTTTTCTCTCTCTTCCTTTGCATCTTTCTGTCTTCTCTATTTCTTTTTCCATCATTTCTCTCCATCTTTCCAAATTTTTCTGTCCTTTCCTGACGCAATCCACCACCCTCAATTTATCCACCAACCTCAATTTATCCACTGCCCTCAATTTATCCACTGCCCTCAATTTATCCACCGCCCTCAATTTATCCACCGCCCGCAATTTTTATCCACCACGCAAATCTTTTTCCTGCAATGCCACCCACCAGAAAACATCCCCCCCTTGTACAGACTACCCCGATCTAAATAATCCTCATCTGCAGACAACTGTCAGATATCCCCTGTTAAATGACCCCCATCTAATACCCTCATTATCAACAGACCCCCATCTAATTATCCCCTTCCCTCTCTTACAAGACAACCCATCAAACTACCACCCGCCCAGGACAGATTCCGATCTAAATAGACCCCGGGAACAAACACCCATTTAAATTCCACCCCGGGAACAAACTCCCATCTGAATAACACCCCCCAGGAACAGACCCCCATCTAAATACCCCCCGGGAACAAACTCCCATCTTAATAACCCCACCCCGTAACAGACTGCCATCTAAATACACCCCCCAGAACAAACTGCCATCTAACTACACACCACGAACAAACTCCCATCTATATACCCTCCCAGGAACAAACTCACATCTAAATACCCCCCGGGAACAAACGCCCAACTGAATACATCCCCAGAACAAACTCCCATCTAAATACACCCCCAGGAACAAACTCCCATCTAAATACCTCCCCATGAACAAACTATCATCTAAATACCCCCAGGAACAAACTCCCCTCTGAATAACCCCCCAGGAACAAACTCCCATCTCAATACCCTCCTGGAACAAACTCCCCTCTGAATAACCCCCCAGGAACAAACTCCCATCTCAATACCCTCCTGGAACAAACTCCCATCTAAATACACTCCTGGAACAAACTCTCCTCTGAATACCCCACCCTGGAACAAACTCCCAACTAAATAACCCCCGGGAACAGACTCCCATCTCTATACCCTTCTGGAACAAACTCCCCTCTGAATAACCCCCCGGGAACAAACTCCCATCTGAATACCCCCCGGGAACAGACTCCCATCTCCATACCCGCCTGCAACAGACCCCCATCTAAATACCCCCCGTTCTGTGAACAGACTCCCATCTAAATACCGCCCCATTAACTGAACCCAATCTAATTCTTCCCCCGCTCTCCACTGTAAGCTCTCCCGGTTTCTAAATACCCTCCCTGTCCTGTAAAAGCCCCCTCTACTAATTCCCACCCTGTATCATCACCCCCGTGAACAGCCCCCTACCCCCCTCACCACCCGCCGTGTTAATCACACCTCCATCACTTTCCTGGGTTTGGCTCCGTCTCCCGACAATCTTTCGTTCATTTTAATTCCAGATCTGGATAAGCCACTGGGATTCCAACAACTTGCTCCCAGATCCCCGGCACCTTTAACTTCTGTCCGGCAAAAATCAGGGCCGGGCATCGAGCAAGGACCTTCAGAGGCTAACTGGCATTCTGAGCCTTAAACGCACAGGAAGATCCCAGCCACAGACACAGCCCTCTCTGCAGAAAGGTGTTTCACCTGCTCTCCCCATCGGCTTCAGGGAATCAAACAGAGGGAGACACACACAAACGCTCACAAATTGATTTTGCACAGGGACGGGAAGAGGCCATTCAGCCCTTTGACCCTGTCCCTCCTTTGTTAGATAATGGCTGACTTGTCCCTTCCCCCATTGAACCACAAGGAGACAGGCAGAAACAGTCGGGGAGCAGATACACAGAGAGTCAAAGAAACACTGGGCTGGACTCGGACTTGGTGCCAATGGTGCAAACCAGGGTGGAGGAGAGGAGAGTGGTTGTGAATCGGCTGTCCATTCAGCATCTCTCCCCTGTTTTTACCTCAATGGGAGCAAAACTGGGCAGAGATGGAAAGCAGGATCCCACTTCACAATCACCCTGTACAACACCAAGGCTGCAAGTTCAAATCCACCACCTGACAGAGGGACAGAAACACAGAAAACAGATCCCGGGATTAGGAGTGAACAGCGAGAGAGAGAAAAATAAATGGAAAGGGAGATGGAGAATGAGATGCAGGGAGTCCGACACCAGTGAGAGAAACTGAGACCAGAGGGTCGGAAATACTGAGAAGGGCAGAGAGAGAGAGTGAAATGGGGATATTGAGAAAGATCCCAGACCAAGAGAGAGACGCGGAGACAGAAAGATGTGGAGGGGCAGAGATGCAAACTAAGGTGCGTTTACAGAATAGAGAGGGATGCTGCGGGATGGGGGAAATGCAGAGATAATCTTGCAGGAAAGGAGGAGCAGCGATGGAAAGATTCAGGGATTTGGAAGTGAGTGAGAGAAGAAATGGAGTGAGAGAGAGACAGAGAAAGATGCAGAGAGTCGCAGAAAGAGAATGACAATGGAAACCTGTGAGACTCCAGAGAGAGGCAGAGATAGAAAGGATGTTGAGAGATGTAGAGATAGGGATTTAAAGATGTGATGAAACAGAGCTAGGAACAAGGAGGAAGGTGCAGGGAACAAGTTGCAGCAAGAGATGAAGAGAGGGAAAACTATGGGATTACATTAACTGTTCTGGAGCAGCACTTCCCAAACTATTCCCTTTGGAGCACCATCCAGCCCCCTCCTTTGTGGTACAAAAAATCCACAGACCCCCGAAAACACAAACTCAAAATACTGAGGATGCTGGAAACCTGAAATAAAAACTGTTCTGGAAATACTGAGCATTTCCAGCACTTTGTTTTCCTATCAGCCCCGAAAACGCAAACAGTTTTCTTTTCTGCATTTAGAAATGAATTTGACAATGAGAAATATATATGTATTATTATTTTCCCTCCCTGGTTGAAGCTCTTGTCTGAGAATTCCACGTGGCCAAAAGATACTCCCTCTGCATCATCATAGCTGCAGCTTCATAAAAGATTATCCTTGGGAATAAGAGAAATAAAAGTGATTCAAACAAAGCAAAGCATTTTTGAACAGAAATAAAACGCAGCAAGAGCCCAGGACTCTCTCTCAAACTCACTGACATAAAACAATCTCTCAGTGACTCCTCACCTTACAAACACATCCCCTGACACAGAGCAAGAGACTGGGAAGTGTGGATGTGTTTACCCTGTCATTTCCTGCTCTCGCTCTCTCTATTGCTCTCTTTGTGTCTCGACATCTGTTCCTGCCTCATTGCAAAAACACACAGACCCTGGAGACCCCCATCCCCTCTCCTGTAGAAGGATAGAGAGAGAAATCCACATTCCCATCCCTGAAAAACTGAATTCAAATGGTCCCCCGGTGTTTCATTTCACTGTCAAATTCAGCCCACAGCCGAAAACACCAGCAATATTCGGGAATGAGAACAAGCCTTTACAAACCTTCACATTTCACCCATTTCATTGCTGATTCCCAGAAGTATTTGACACTCAATGAATTAATTTTTAAAGTGCTCGTCACTGTTGCAATGTTGGAAATGCTGCAGGTCATTGGTGCACAGCAAGATCCCACAAGCAGCAGTCTGATAACAGCCTGCAAGCTGTGCACAGCAAGATCCCAGCAATGGTGACACTTCAACCAAGGTTTGAGTGTGGATTTCTCTCTCTCTCTGTCTTTCTCCATCTTTCTCTGCCTTCCCTCCCTCAGCCAAACTCCGCCTGTCTCTCTCTCTCTCTCTGTTTAACCTGCCACCTCCAGCTGTTTCGCACTCTCCCTCTTTTTCTCTCCGCCTGCTTCTGCCTCAGTGTTGTAATGTAGAAATTGATGCAGGGAATGTATGCACAGCAGGATCCCACAATGCGATCATAGCCAAATATCCCATCACAGTCCTCAGAAAATGCTAAACTCCATCGTTAAACTGAAAACAACCTTTATGCAGCTTCACGTTCAGCTCTTGTAATTATTGGCCCTCAGGAGCAGTTGACACTCAATGAATTAATTTTGAAAGTGGTCCACTGTTGCAATGCAGGAAACCTGCAGGCAGTGTGTGCACAGCAAGATCCCAGCAATGGTGACACTTCAATATTCAGTTTAACAAGGTTTTGAGTGTAGATTTCACTCTCCCTCTCTCTGTGTCTCTGTCCATCTTTCTCTGCCTTCCCTCCCTCACTCACCTGTCTCTCTCTCTCTCTGCATTTAACCTGCCACCTCCAGCTGTTTCTCACTCTCCCTCTTTTTCTCTCCATCTGTTTCTGCCTCAGTGTTGTAATGTAGGAATTGATCCAGGGAATGGATGCACAGCAGGATCCCACAATTGATTAAAAGGCATTGGTAAGCAACATAGCAGAGCAAGAGCCCAGGAATTGCCCTCAGTGACACAGACACTCGCTCAGCAATACCCAAATACAGACAAATCACAGTTAATAAACCAGAGGATAAAAGGGTTCAGACAGCAACCTCCACCTCTCTGTGTCTGTCTCTGTATCTCTCTCCCCTGTCTCTGTATCTCTCTCCCCTGTCTGTGTATTTCTCTCCCCTGTCTCTCTCTCTCCGTTTTTATCCCTCTATCTCATATGTAATCTTGACTGAAAATAGCTATGAAATATTTCTGTCTCACCATTTAAACCAACAACAAATCACACAGCTGTGTGTGTTTTTCACTATTACAAGTTGAAATAGAGAGACAGAGGGAAAGAATTCTGGAGAAAGACAGAGAGAATTCGAAACTCAGAACTTCAGTAAACTGAATTGTTTGATTCGGGAACATTTGACACTCAGTGAACTGTTTCAGTGCTCGTCACTATTGCAATGTTGGAAACATTGCATGCCATATGTGCACAGCAAGATCCCACAATTTATTTCACCCTCAAATTCACGTCACTGCCCAAAATACCAGCATCACTCTGGAATTATACCGGCTCCAAGCTCAGGACTTTAATTCCAGGCCTTCAGGGGAGCTTTACACAAAATGAATTCACTTCTAAAATGGTGTGACAGGGAGGGAAGTGTCCTCATTGTTGTCATGCAGGAAATGCTGCAGGCCACTAGATGCACATCAAGATCCCACAAGCAGCAATGTGATAATAGCCAGATTTCAGTCCCTAGAAAGGGTGAAACTCCCTCTTTAAACTGGGAACAAGCTGCTGATTCCGTCTCACCATTTCAAATAACGACAAATCACATTGCTGTGTGTGTGGTATGTTTATTTTTATTTATTAAAGGTTTCGGTGGCGATGGAGAGTGTGTAACCGAGACACAGTGTGGATTGTAAAATCTGTGTGTGTGTGTGTGTGTGTGTGTGTGCGTGTGTGTGTGTGTGTATCTGTGTGTCGCTTTATGTATGTGTCTGTGTGTGTCTGGATGTGTGTGTGTGTGAGAGAGAGAATATCAGGGCCACCTCGCTACATCTCTATCTCTCCTTCTCTCTCTGTTTCTCCTTCTCTCTCCCTCTCTCAATCCGCCTCTCTCATAGAACATAGAAAATAGGAGCAGGAGCAGGCCATTCCCCCCTTTGGGCCTGCTCCGTCATTCAATAAAGATCATGACCGATGGTCTAATTCAGTACACTGTTCCCACTTTCTCCCCATACCCCTTGATCCCTTTGACATTAAGAAATATATCTCTCTCCTCCATGAATATATTTAATGACTTGGCCTCCACTGCCTTTGGTGGTAGAGAATTCCAAAGGTTCACCACCCTCTACCCCATCCATCTCTCCCCCTCTATCTCCTTCTACACCCTCTATCTCCCTCTCCCCCTCTATCTCGCAATCCCCCTCCATCTCCCAATCCACCTCTATCTCCCTCTCCCGCTCTCTCTCCCTCGCCCCCCTCTATCTCCCTCTCCCCTCTATCTCCCTCTCCCCCCTCTATCTGCCTCACCCCCTCTCTATCTCCCTCTCCCCCTCTATCTCACACTCCCCCTCTATCCCCCTCTCCCCCATCTCCCAATCCCCCTCTATCTCCCTCTCCCACTCTCTCTCCCTCGCCCCCTCTATCTCCCGCTCCACCCTCTATCTCCCTCTCCCACTCTATTTCACACATCCCCTCGATCTCACTCTTCCCCTCTATCTCACTCTCCTCCTCTATCTCACTCTCTCCCTCTAACTCATTCTCTCCCTCTATTTGTCTCCCCCCTCTATCTGTCTCTCCCCCTCTATCTCCCTCTCCCCCTCTATCTCCCTCTCCCCCTCTATCTCACTCTCCCCCTCTATCTGTCTCTCCCCCCACTATCTCACACAACCCCACTATCTCACACACCCCCACTATCTCACACACCCCCTCTCTCTCCCTCTCCCCCTCTATCTCCCTCTCCCCCTCTATCTCACTCTTCCCCTCTATCTCACTCTCCCCCTCTATCTGTCCCTCGCCCTCTATCTGTCTCTCGCCCTCTATCTCACTCTCTCCCTCTATCTGTCTCTCCCCCTCTATCTCCCTCTCTCCCTCTTCTGCTCTCTCTCCCTCTCCCGCACTCTCTCCCTCTCACCCCTCTATCTCCATCTCCCCTCTATCTCACTCTCCCCCTCTATCTCACTCTCCCCCTCTATCTGTCCCTCGCCCTCCATCTGTCTCTCGCCCTCTATCTCACTCTCTCCCTCTATCTGTCTCTCCCCCTCTATCTCCCTCTCACCCTCTTCCACTCTCTCTCCCTCTCCCGCTCTCTCTCCCTCTCACCCCTCTATCTCCCTCTGCCCCTCTATCTCCCTCTGCCCCTCTATCTCACTCTCCCCCTCTATCTCAGTCTCCCCCTGTATCTCACTCTCCCCCTCTATCTGTCTGCCTCTCCCTCTATCTGTCACTCTCCCTCTATCTGTCTCTCCCCCTCTATCTCCCTCTCCCCCTCCTCCTGACACTCCCTCTCTCTCCTTCTATCTCTGTCTCTGCCACTCTCTCTGTCTCTCTCTCTGTCCCTCCTTCTGTCTTTCCCTCTCTGTCTCTATGTCTTTCTCCTTCTATCTCTCTCTCTTAATCTCTCTCTCACTGCCCGTCCATCTGCCTTTTCCTCTCTGTCTCTCCCTCTTTCTCCTTCTATCTGTGTGTGTCTCTCTCTCTGTCTCTCCATCTGCCTTTCCCTTTCTGTCTCTCGCTCTCTCTCCTTCTCTCTCTGTCTCTGCCTCTCTCTCTGTCTCTACCTCTCTCTCCTTCTCTCTCTGTCTCTCCATCTGTCTTTCCCTTTCTGTCTCTCCCTCTCTCTCCTTCTCTCTCTGTCTCTGCCTCTCTCTCTGTCTCCCCTCTCTCTCCTTCTATCTGTGTGTGTCTCTCTCTGTCTCTCCATCTGTCTTTCCCTTTCTGTCTCTCCCTCTCTCTCCTTCTCTCTCTGTCTCTGCCTCTCTCTCTGTCTCTCCCTCTCTCTCCTTCTTTCTCTGTCTCTGCCTCTCTCTCGGTCTCTCCCTCTCTCTCCTTCTCTCTCTGTCTCTGCCTCTCTCTCTGTCTCTCTCTCTGTCACTCCATCTGTCTTTCCCTCTCGGTCACTCCCTCTCTCTCCTTCTATCTCTGTCTCGATCTCTGTTCCTCCAACTGTCTTTCCCTCTCTGCCAATCCCTCTCTCCTTCTCTCTGTCTCTCCCACTCTCTCCTTCTCTCTCTCTCGGTCCCTCCATCTGTATCCCCCCCACCACCTGTCACTCCCTCTCTCTCCTTCTATCTATGTCTCTCGCTCTCCATCCCTCCATCTATCCTTCCGTCTCGGTCCCTCCATCTCTCTCCTTCACTCCCTTTCTCTCTCTCTCTGTCTTTCCATCTGTCTTTCTCTCCCTGTCACTCAATCTGTCTCTCCGTCCATTTCTGCCTCTCTCTATCTCTGTCTCTCCATCTGTCTTTTCCTCTCTCTGTCTGTCCATCTCTCTCCTCTCTCTCTCTGTCCCTCCATTTGTCTTTCCCTCTCTGTCACCCCCTCTCACTCCTTCTATCTCTGCCTCTCACTCTCTATCCCTCCATCTGTCCTTCCCTCCCTTTCACTCCATCTCTCTCCATCTATCTCTGTCTCTCTCTCTATCCCTCCATATGTCTTTCCCTCTCTGTCTCTCCATCTCCCTCCTTCTATCTCTGTCTCTGTCTCTGTCTCTCTCTCTCTCTCTCTCTCTCCATCTGTCTTTCTCTTTCTCTCACTCCCTCTCTCTCCTTCCATCTCTGCCTCTCTCTGTCTCTCCATCTGTCTTTCCCTCTCTGTCTCTCCCGCTCACTCCTTCCATCTCTGCCTCTCTCTCTCTCTCTGTGTCTCTCCATTTGTCTTTACCTCTCTGTCTCGCCCTCCCTCTCCATCTATCTCAGTCTCTCTCTCTCTGTCTTTCCATTTGTCTTTCCCTTCCTGTCGCTCCCTCTCTCTCCTTCCATCTCTGCCTCTCTTTCTCTCTCTGTCTCTCCAACTGCCTTTCCCTCTCCGTCTCACCCACACTCTCCTTCTCTCTCTGTCTCTGCCTCTCTCTCTGTCTCTCTCTCTGTCCCTCCATCTGCCTTTCCCTCTCGGTCACTCCCTCTCTCTGCTTCTATCTCTGTCTCGATCTCTGTTCGTCCAGCTGTCTTTCCCTCGATGCCAATCCCTCTCTCCTTCTCTCTGTCTCTCCCACTCTCTCCTTCTCTCTCTCTCGGTCCCTCCATCTGTATCCCCCCCTCCACCTGTCACCCCCTCTCTCTCCTTCTATCTATGTCTCTCGCTCTCTATCCCTCCATCTATCCTTCCCTCTCTGTCACTCCATCTCTCTCCTTCTCTCCCTTTCTCTCTCTCTCTGTCTTTCCATCTGTCTTTCTCTCCCTGTCACTCCCTCTCTCTCCGTCCATTTCTGCCTCTCTCTAACTCTGTCTCTCCATCTGTCTTTTCCTCTCTCTGTCAAGTTGAGGGGTGATAGATATAGGACAGATGTCAGAGGTAGTTTGTTTACTCAGAGAGTAGTAAGGGCGTGGAATGCCCTGCCTGCAGCAGTAGTAGAATCGCCAACTTTAAGGGCATTTAAGTGGTCATTGGATAGACATATGGATGAAAATGGAATAGTGTCGGTCAGATGGTTTCACAGGTCGGCGCAACATCGAGGGCCGAAGGGCCTGTAGTGCGCTGCAATGTTCTAATTCTAATTCTAATTCTAATTCTAATTCGAATCGGCCTCTCACCCTCTATCTCACACTCCCCCTCTATCTCACACTCCCCTTCTATCTCACACTCCCCCTCTATCTCATGCACCCCCTCTATCTCATGCACCCCCTCTATCTGCCACTCCCCCTCTATCTCACACTCCCCCTCTATCTCACACTCCCCCTCTATCTCATACATCCCCTCTATCTCATACAGCAGCTCTATCTCACTCTCCCCCTCTATCTCACTCTCCCCCTCTATCTCACACTCCCCCTCTATCTCATTATCCTCTCACTCTGCCTCTCTCTCTACCTCTTCCTGTCTCTCTCTCTCTCTGTTTCTCTCTCTCATTGTGTCTCTCTGTCTGTTGCTCTCTCTCTGTCTCTCCTCTCTCTCTCTGTCCATGAAACTGTTTGTGTCTCTCTCACACCATTTCTCTCTCTCTGCCTCTGTCTCTCTGCCTCTCCCTGTCTCTATCTCTCTCTCTGTCTCTCCGTTTCCCCAATCTCTCACCATAGGATGTCCCGTCAGCCCGGGAACAAGTCTGGTGAACCTTCATTTCACTCCCTCTCTGGCAATAATATCCTTCCTGAGGTAAGGGGACCAAAACTGCACACAGGAGTCCAGGTGCGGTCTAACCAAGGTTCTATGTGATTGAAGCAAGACTTCACTACTCCTGTACTCAAATCGTCTTGTGATAAAGACTAACATCCCATTAGCCTTCTGAATTGAATTCTGCACCTGCATGTTAGATTTCAGTGACTTCTTGACGGGGACACCCAGGTCGCTTTGTACATCGACCCTTTCTAATCTCTTACCATTTAATAAATACTCAATTCCCCCATCCCGGGTATGATCAGATACTCTGTCCCTTCGTAAACCTTTTCCTGTCCCTCCAACAGCTTGTGCCACTGCCCTATTTATCGGTGTGTTTGACCCTTCTGATGATGTTGAATTTGTTAGTGGCTTTTCTCCTACTGAAGTTGTTGTATTTGTTAGGTTTTTTTAGTCCTCGGGAAGCTGTTCTTTTCCTGTTGAAATTGTTGCATTTGTTGGTGTTTTTTTCTCCTGTTGAGGTTGTTGTTGCCTTTGTTGGTGTTTTTTCTCCTGTTGAGGTTGTTGTTGCATTTGTTGGTGTTTTTCCTCCTGTTTAGGTTGTTGTTGCCTTTGTTGGTGTTTTTTTCTCCTGTTGAGGTTGTTGTTACATTTGTTGGTTGTTTTTTCTCATGTTGAAGTTGTTGTTGCATTTGTTGGTGTTTTTCCTCCTGTTGAGGTTGTCGCGGAATTGATTTGAAAAACATGTTTGCTAACACTTTTCGGGATGAGAAGCTACATTCAACTGAACCCCAGGACCCGTTTCTCTCACGTTTAAAGCACTAACCTTGCATTTCTGAGGAGTCAGTCTCTGAAATAAATGTCCCAGTGCTGCTGTAACATAAAATGGCCACCGTGAAGAAACCTAAAATGGCTGACTGATGTTCTGAGAGAGGAGGGAACGAGAGACAGACAGACAGACAGAAAGAAAGACAATCTGTAACCTCATGGCCCGGCATATCCCCCACTCTACCATTACCATCAAGCCAGGAGACCAACCCCAGTTCAATGAAGTGTGCAGGAGGGCATGCCAGGAGCAGCACCAGGCATACCTCAAAATGAGGTGTCAACCTGGTGAAGCTACAACCCAGGACTATCTGCGTGCCAAACTGCGTAAGCAGCATGCGATAGACAGAGCTAAGCGATCCCATAACCAACGGATCAGATCTAAGCTCTGCATTCCTGCCACATCCAGAGAAAAGGAGTGATCAACATGAAGAGACTGCTGGAGATTTATGTTCCTGGTAATCTCTCCATCTCTATCTCTCCTTCCTCTGTCTTTTACTCTCTCAAGCCCTGTCTCAGCTCTCTGTTCCTCTTCATCCATGTGTTACGAACACTGGACTTTGTCTTTCTCCCATCTTCACTCTTCATCTCTACTTCTACCACTGTTACCCTCTGAATCACAGTCTTTCCCTCTCCATTACCCTCTGAATATCAGTCTCTCCCTCTCCATTACCCTTTGAATCCCAGTCTCTCCTTCTCTGTTACCCTCTGAATCCCAGTCTCTCCCTCTCTGTTACCCTCTGAATCCCAGTCTCTCCCTCTCTGTTACCCTCTGAATCCCAGTCTCTCCCACTCTGTTACCCTCTGAATCCCAGTCTCTCCCTCTCTGTCTCTCTTACCCTGCCTCTCTGTTTCTTTCTCTCTCTCTGGCTCTCTCTGTCTCTCAGTGTCTCTCCCTCTCTCTGTCTGCCTCTGTCCATGCCTCTGTCTCTCTCACACCATCTCTCCCTCCCTCTCTCTGTCTCTCCCTCTCTCTGCCTCTCCATCTCTCTCTCTCTCCTTCATTTACTTTGTCTCTCCCTATCTCTCTTTCTCACACTCTGTCCATGACTCTGTTTACATCTCTCTCTCTCTCTCTCTCTCTGTCTCTTTCCATGACTCCATTTGTACCTCCCTTAGACCATCTCTCCCACTCACTCTGTCTCTCCCTATCTCTCTCTGTATCTCCCTCTCCCTCTCTGTCTCTCCCTCTCCCTCTCTGTATCTGCTTTCTCTCTCTGTCTCTCCCTCTCTCTGCCTCTCCATCTCTCTCTCTCTCTCTCTCTCTCTCTCTCTCTCTCTCTCTCTCTCTCTCTCTTCTTCTTTTACTTTGTCTCTCAATTTCTCTCTTTCTCACCCTCTGTCCATGACTCCATTTGTGCCTCCCTTACACCATCTCTCCCACTGTCTCTGTCTCTCTCTGTCTCACTCTCTGTCTCTCTCTCTCTGTATCTCTCTCAGTCCCTCCATCTGTCTTTCCCTCTCTGTCACTCCCTCTCTCTCCAAGTACCTCTGTCTCTGCCACTCTCTCTGTCTCTCTCTCTGTCCCTGCATCTGTCTTTCCCTCTCTGTCACTCCTCCTCTCTGCTTCTATCTCTGTCTCTCTCTCTCTATCCCTCCATCTTTCCTTCCCTCCTCCCTGTCACTCCATCTCTCTCCTTCTCTCTCTGTCTCTCACTTTGTCCCTCCAACTGGCTTTCCCTTCCTGACACTCCCTCTCTCTCCTACTCTCTCTGTCTCTGCCACTCTCTCTGTCTCCCTCTCGGTCCCTCCATCTGTTTTTCCCTCTCTGTCTCTCCGTCTCACTCTTTCTATCTCTGTCACTCCCACTCTCTCTCTATCTCTCTCTCTGTCCCTCCATTTGTCTTTCCTTCTCTGTCTCTCGCTCTCTCTCCTTCTCTCTCTGCCTCTCTCTCTGTCCCTCTATCTGTCTTTCACTCTCTGTCACTCCCTCTCTCTCCTTCTATCTCTGTCTCTATCTCTGTCCCTCCATCTGTCTTTCCCCCCTGTCACTCCCTCTCTCTCCTTCTTTCTCTGTCTCTGTCTCTCTGTCTGTCTTTCCCTCTCTGTCACTCCCTCACTCTCCTATCACTGTCTCTCTCTCTCTATCCGTCCATCTGTCCTTCCCTCCCTGTCTCTGCATCTCTCTCCTTGTATCTCTGTCTCTCCATCTGTCTGTCCATCTCTGCCTCTCCCTAGCTCTCCTTCTCTCTCTGTCTCTCACTTTGTCCCTCCGTTTGTCTTTCCCTCCCTGTCACTCCCTCTCTCTCCTTCTATCTCTGTCTGTCTCTCTGTCTCGCCATCTGTCTTTCCCTCCCCATCACTCCCTCTCTCTACTTCCATCTGTCCCTCTCTCTCTGTCCCTCCATCTGTCTTCCCACCCCCACCCCATCACTCCATCTCTCTCCTACCTCTGTCTCTCTCTCTCTATCCCACCATCTGTCCGTACCTCCCTGTCACTCCATTTCTCTCCCTGTCTCTCTCTCTCTATCCCTCCATCTGTCTTTCCCTCCCTGACACTCCCTCTCTCTCCTTCTCGCTCTGTCTCTCTCTATCCCTCCATCTGTATTTCCCCCCCTGACACTACCTCTCTCTCCTTCCATCTCTGCCACTCTCTCAGTCTTTCCCTCCCTGTCACTCCCTCTCTCTCCTTCCATCTCTGCCCCTCTCTCTCTCTGTCTCTCCAACTGCCTTTCCCTCTCTGTCTCTCCCAATCACTCCTTCTCTCTCTGTTTCTGCCTCTCTCTCTGTCTCTCTCTCTGTTCCTCCATCTGCCTTTCCCTCTCTGTCTCACCCTCTCTCTCCTTCTCTCTCTGTCTGTCTCTCTCTCTGTCCCTCCATCTGTCTTTCCCTCCCTGTCACTCCCTCTCTCTCCTTCCAACTCTGCCTCTCTCTCTGTCTCTCCATCTGTCTTTCCCTCCCTGTCACTCCCTCTCCCTCCTTCCATCTCTGCCCCTCTCTCTCTCTCTGTCTCTCCAACTGCCTTTCCCTCTCTGTCTCTCCCAATCACTCCTTCTCTCTCTGTTTCTGCCTCTCTCTGTCTCTCTCTCTGTCCCTCCATCTGCCTTTCCCTCTCTGTCTCACCCTCTCTCTCCTTCTCTCTCTGTCTGTCTCTCTCTCTCTGTCCCTCCATCTGTCTTTCCCTCCCTGTCACTCCCTCTCTCTCCTTCCAACTCTGCCTCTCTCTCTGTCTCTCCATCTGTCTTTCCCTCTCTGTCTCTCCCTCCCTCTCCTTCTATCACTGTCTCTCTCTCTGTGTCTTTCCATCTGTCTTACCCTCCCTGTCACTCCCTCTCCCTCCTTCCATCTCTGCCCCTCTCTCTCTCTCTGTCCCTCCACCTGTGTTGAAGGAAATCCAGATTGTGCCCAATTGTTGAACAAATTCTCCGGACTCAGACGTTGAGAATTAAACCCTTTATTGCATGATATCATGGGGGAGCACACCTTACCTAAATGCGGTCCTGCGCTACTCCCAAAGAGCTACAGATCGCCATGGACTTATATAGTGTAAAAAAGGCAGAGCTAACAGTTTCACAATTAGATAAGCACCCACAAGACTGCCTACGTAACGGTCAGCGAAACATCAGTTTCAACAATAACAAGCTAGTTCCTTAATTCAATGCCCACTCCAGACAACATATCTGGCCGTAATGTCTGATTGTGGTTAGCTGTTTTGTCTACAATTTATGACCGTTGTTTGTGGTTCGATTAGCTAAAAGCTGTCTCCTGCTTTTCTGCTTCTACGAAGTTAAGTAATAATTAGCAAAGCAAAGAAAATTTCTCCAACAATCCCTCCTTTTATCATACCATGATAACACAATATCATCGTATGTGGAGGGGAGAGGTATTTAAAGTAGTCATTGCAGCATAATATCTTTCCTACCATCACGCTGTACCAGCCGCAAGGCCAAGCTAGCAATACATGATTGATTAATCTCAGCTTAAATGTTCCCATAATCTCTATTCTTAAAATTGTAAAATTCTGTTCTCACAGTCCCCTCTCTACTCTACTGCAACCCTTTTCAGAATCCTTCCCTTGATCCCATCTTGGTGCCTTTAATGGTCTCTATTGTCTAGAAACAGCCTTCAACACCCAGAGGGGTCGCACTCAATACGTCGCCTGCTTATATCACAAGGGGGCAGCGGAAACTCATAAAGTATGTAAAGGCATAAGTTTTGCAGGGGCTTCAATCACTTGTTTACAACATAAAAGGTGGTACACTTGTATATTTACCATCTCATTTAAACATCATTGTTACCTAATCGATTGCAGAAACATAATACAATTTCATTAAGTACATTGATCATTCATTTGCTCACTTTAAGTATATATGAAAAGGTTATCCAATTACCCTTTTATGGCATAACTAATTGTCCCTCCTTTTACGGAGCAAGTTCGATCACTAATTGCTTTTCGGGTAGCTGTCCAACCTGTGCTCATACATCCTCTTGCATTGCCTAATTAATTTCTTAAGTTGCCAAATTAAGAATGTCACATCTAACACCATGATAGACACAACCGCTATCAGGACAAGGGAGATAATTCTAAACCAGGGGTGTATCTGCACATCTGACCCCCAGTTCCATAAGTCCTCCTGCCAGGTAGAATCATTTATCTTGTCAATCTCATCTTGTAGCATCTTCGACTGTTGTTCCAGCTTGCAATGGCTTCCAGCTGCTGCCTCTCTTTACCCAAGCGTGTGAGCAATGGCTGAATAGTATATTCATAGTCCCGGAGGTAATTTGTCAAATCCTCCTTAATACTTTATGTCACAGTTATTGTTTCTGTCTTTTGTTCATGTATCTGTACCAACTCCATTTTCCCTACTCGTGTTGGTATTTGTGGGTTGAACCAAAATGTACTGTTGCTCACCGGACAAGTCCGTTTATGTCCATACTGGTACTCCTTCGCTGTGGTGGTTAAGCGATATCTCCCCTTTCCCACATAGGCCACATGGGTTAGTCCTGGCAATGCTTTCCTAGTTTCCATGGTGCAATTTACAGTGGCATTAAATCCACATTTTGATTCTGCCGTTTTATACATAGGATGAGGACATATGATCACCTGGTTTTCCAGACTACACTCAGACAATGGACAATGTTGTTCCAATTACCTCTTTTCCAATTTCCACAACATATGGTAAAATATCATTGTCTTTTAATAATCTTTTCCCCTTATCACTCCTATATTTTCTACTTCATGTAATTGTATCCCTAACTTATCTCTCAGAATTACAGGTATTCCCAACACGACTCCAATACTCATAGATCCTGTATTTACACATTCCTGACCTTTCCCTACCTTAAGTTTTCCAAGTTGGCACCTGATAATTTTATCATTTGTGTGACTAGCTAAGTACTCCAACTGGGTGTAATTGATCCAAACTGGTACCTGTCCGGCATCAATTTGCCTCCAATTTTCCTTCGTTTGTTCTAATCATCCACGGACCATATGTACTACAAACACTTTCATTATTTGAAATGTCGTGGACCTCCTTTACCTTTTCTATGATATCATTAATAGTATGAGCATGACCTTCCCGTACTCTCACCAGTCCTGTCACTTTTTTTTGACAGATCCTGTCCTACTTTAGCTACACCACTTCTGTGCCTTTTGTTCCTTTAAAAAAAAAAATATCCTTTACTAGCTGACTGAGAGTTCTAACCTTCTGGTCCCCATTTTCCAAATCTATAGTATTGACAATTAAAGTTCCTGTGTTAAGGACTGTGGCTGCGTCATTCACTAAACTGCGTTTATGGCTCTTTCCCTTTATTATTTTCTCATTACCAAATTCCTGTCTCAACAATTGTTACAGTAATACCTTGTACAACTCTCGGGTCTTCTCAGGGCACCAGTCAGGTAGCTGGATATCTGAGAAAATCAATATTACCGGTACCAACTCAAGCTTTATATTATCATATACAATTTTATTAGGTTTTATTATCACATGTCTATTTTCTAGTCCTGTAGTCAAGACCGGGCAAGGGAGACCAGTCACTTGTGGCTGCTGGGTCGTAACCTTACGACCTCGGTAATTCGGATGTGGGGTTAACTGTGGGGGTTGGTGCTTCTTGTCTGTTTAATCTCACAACCTGAAATAGGAACTGTCCTTTTTTTTAAATCTTACAGCTTTAATCTCTTGCGCTAGGGGAGTTCGAGGATTGTCTGCAATCAATTTTGCTCTGTCACATGCTTTCCCTGTGTTATCATTATTCCCAAATAAGAAACCTTTTCCTTCATTATCGGTGCCATTTTCAGCTTAACTTTCACTCTAACCTTCTGAAGGAAGGTGAAATATCGATGGATTATTATAAAATCCCTGGGAGAGACACGTCCAGATGTACTGTTGTCCCTTGAACGTAAATGCAAATTTATTTTGACACTGTTGTGCCAACTGTATGGACCAGAAGCCATTGCTAATGTCCAACACAGTAAACCACTGATTTGTTATTTTCTAAAACCTTGATTGCCCTCTTAAATATCAGATAGATTTCCTTTTTAGTGCTTTAAAATAACCACTCATATCAGTTAAATTTTGTTTATTGATTCCAATTTCTTATGCCCAGACTTGGTTGTACTTTTTGTACGTTAAGGACAGAAATGCTTGCAACTATCTTTCCTTTTCAAGCATTTTGTCTCATTGATAAAGATGCTATGATATTTGATGTCTGCAATTAAGTTTTAAATTCTCAAAGCTGCTGGATCTCTTGTTGTGGCATCAGTTCTCATGTGGCCTTGGAACCTGCCGTCACCTGCTTAAAAAGAAACCATTGTGGATCTGCCCCTGAGCCCAATTGGTTAATTTGTCCAATTCTATCTGTCTATTAGAAATGTAAAATTTGGCAATGTCCAATATGTATAAATTTGACTCTCAGCAATGCAAAAAGCTGCAGCGGGTTAAGTTCTTTGTTTGTCTCCAAGGGGGCGGAGCAAAACATTCTCAGCTACGTCACTTTATGAAACTTTTTTTCTGATCGAAAATAACTATCCATTTTAAATTTTTTTCAATCCTTTTGGTATCCTTAGGGTTTAAAAACAACAAAATCATGTGTAACATTTTCAACTTCAAAGGAAAGCATCTCCATCAGGAAAGACAGCATTTTAGATTAAACTCCAATTGTTTCCAAATTTTTTAGTATCTTTTGTAAGAGGTTCCTAATCCAAGGAATTTTACAACAAAGATGATTCCAATTCCAATTCACTGCAATAATATTTAAAAATCAAAACTGCCGATGTTATATGAGTGAGTCCTCTGTCCAGAACTTAAGACTCCTCCAAAACTCGACATGCTAAACTGGAAAGTTCATTGTGGTTGCAAATGAGATTTCCAGTTCTTTAGCTTAAACAGGTCAATTAACCTGAACAGTGTTAATTCAATTCAGACTTATTAACTTATAATACTTATTAACGACACACAGAACAGAATAGCACGTGCTTATTTTAAAAGATAGGTAAATTACATCATTTTCTTGCTCTTTCTTCAGGCGCCTTTTCAAATGACTGTAATAAAACCAAAAACTAAAGAAAAAGTTATTTAACATTCTTACAACAAAAGACTTAACACTAGGTCCTTACACAAACGTTAATCTTTTTAAACAGACAGAATCTTTCCTATATCTCCTTTTCTATCCTTTCTTTCCCTTAAAACAAGATAAGTCAGTAAAACATGTCTTCAAATTTAGACTGTAAAATAAAACAATAGCAGAGTTCCCAATTAAAACAATGTTCCAAACCCCAAATTAGATTTCTGCCAGACATCTTCAGACCTTCAAGGCTGAAGCTTATCCCTCAGAAAATTGTTCATTGCCTTTTCACAGTTGCAAAACCAACTAAAAATAAAACTTTAACTTAAAATATAATTCAATTTTATATCCCATTCCTGGGTGCACAATCTTAAATAGAAATGAACACACTCAACAATCACTTTGCACACTCATTCAATTCCAAACAACTTAATAGACTCATGCTTTTAACATTAAAGCCAGACAACAAAGAGTTGACAACAGTCAGTTCTTCCCAGATATTCAATTCATTCGCGGAAGCTTCCGACATTCTCACAGTCGAATCAAAGACACAGTTACTTGTTTTTACTCTAAAACATTCCTATCTTTAAAACACATATTTACCGTGGCGCTTCTGCGTCTCCTTCGAGGGGGCAAACGGACGTGGGTTGCCTTTCTCCAGAGGACATGGCTTACTTGTCCCCGGGGGCAACCCTTCCTTCTTGGAAGCCGTTGAGTCTACTCTTACTTCTACTTTCTCAAAACCTTCTAAATTTACGAGTTCTTTTCTATGAATCAAGTAGCATTAAAACACAGGAAAACAAACAAGACACAACAAAACGAATAGACACAAGGATACGAACAGGCGCAGTTAATGTTAAATTCTCAAGGTCAGCTAACCGGCACACCCCTGTCTCTCAGGCCAACGCTCTTTCGTTCTCCCTCCATCCCACAGCCTCTCTCTCGAGGGCCAGATTCCGGCTCGTGTGCTCAGGAGCAACGATCACGTGACTGTCGGGTCAATTTGGTAGTTTAGTTACAGCCCCAGTTGTTCACCGTCCCAGACGGTTGTCCTAACTCCTTTTGTCCCACAGCCTCTTTACTCCACCCGGTGGAGGAACAGCTCGTGCAAACTCAAATTAGGATCACCAAATTCCCGGAATTTGGTACTACTACTACACCGAATTCGCCACATTTTACTGGATTTTCTACTTATCTCCTTTTCAACTTCCCTTCGCGGAATTTTAGATCTTTTCTGATCAGGTTTCAGCCAATTCTTCCTTGACCCCTTTAGTCCCCCTCTCCCAGTTATCTGACCTTCACGTGGGGCCCAGTCGCCCTCTTAATTCCGGCTCAGGCTGGGTGATTGAGACACTAGGGTCGCAGAAAAGTTGACTTTCCCCTGATCCTGTCGATTAGTTTTTTTCAGTAGGTTCTTTTGGATCCCGTGAACTCAGGGATCCTGCCGACTACGCCAAACTGTTGGAGAAAATCCAGATTGTGCCCAATTGTTGAACAAATTCTCCGGACTCAGACATTGAGAATCAAACACTTTATTGCATGATATCATGGGGGATAACACCTTACCTAAATGCGGTTCAGTGCTACTCCCAAAGAGCTACAGATCGCCGTGGACTTATATAGTATAAAAAAGGCAGAGCGAACAGTTTCACAATTAGATAAGCACCCACAAGACTGCCTACGTAACGGTGCACCATGCCGGGTCCGAGGTCAGCAAAACATCAGTTTCAACAATAACAAGCTAGTTCCTTAATTCAATGCCCACTCCAGACACCATAACTGGCCGTAATGTCTGATTGTGGTTAGCTGCTCTGTCTACAATTTATGACCGTTGGTTGTGGTTAGATTAGCTACAAGCTGTGTCCCGTTTTTCTGCTTCTACAAAGTTAAGTAATAATTAGCAAATCTAAGAAAATTTCTCCAACACTATGCCTCTCAGAATTTTATATAACTCCATCATGTCCCCCTCGCTCCAGGGAAAATAGACCAGGCCTATCCAACCTCTCGTTCGAACCGAAGCCGTCCAAACCAGGCAACATCCTTGTGAATCCTTCCTGCACCCTCTCCAGCTTAATCACATCTTTCCTGTACTGTGGCGACCAGAACTGCACACAGTACTACAAATGCGGACGAACCATCATTATGTACAACTGTAACATGACGTCCCGACACTTGTACTCAATACCTCGGTCAATGAAGGCAAGCATGAAATACGCCTTCTTCACCACCCTGTCTACCTGCGTTGCCACTTTCAGAGAACTATGTAATTACACCCCAAGGTCTCTCTGCTCAACAACGCACCCAGGGCCCTGCCATTCACTGTATATTTCCTGCCCTTGTTTCACTTCCCAAAATGCATCACTTCGCACTTGTCTGCGTTAACTTCCATTTGCCAATCCCTTGCACACTTTCCCTGTTGACCTATATCCTGTTGTAACCTTGGACAGCCTTCTTCACTGTCCACTATACCACCAATTTTGTTATCATCTGCAAACTTACTAATCGTGCCCCCTACATTAACATCCAAGTCATTAATATCTATGACAAACAACAAAGGGCCCAGCACCGATCCCTGCGGCAAACCACTGTTCAAAAACCTGCAATCTGAAACACAACCCTCCACTACCACCCACTGCCTCCTATCACCAAGCCAATTTTGTATCCAATTGGCTAGCTCACCGTGGATCCCATGTGTTCGAACCTTCTGGACCAGCCTTCCATGCGGGACCTTGTCAAAGGCCTTGCTAAAGTCCATGTGGACAACGTCCATTGCCCTGCCCTCGTCAATACTCTTGGTCACTTCCTCGAAAAACGCAATCAAATTCGGGAGACATGATTTCCCATGCACAAAGCCATGCTGACTATCCCTATTCAGATAATGCCTTTCCAAATGCATATAAATCCTGTCTCTCAGCATCCCTTCCAGTATCTTTCCCACCACTGATGTAAGGCTCACAGGCCTTTAGTCCCATAGCTTATCCCTGCTGCATTCTTAAATAAAGGCACAACATTTGCTATCCTCCAGTCTTCTGGTACCTCACCCATGGCTAACAATGATACAAAAATCTCTGCCAGGGCCCCAGCAATCTCCTCCCTTGCTTCCCATAGCATCCTAGGATACACCTGGTCAGGCCCAGAGGATTTATCCACCTTAATGCGCTTCACAATCTGCAACACCCTCCTCTTTTGTCATGTTGATATGCTCCAGGATACCGGTGTTCCCTCCCTTGAACTCACGAGCTTCCATGACTTTCTCCACGGTAAATTCAGACGCGAAGTATTCATTTATGATTTGTCCCATTTCCCGTGGCTCCACACATACATTGCCACACTGATCCTTAACGGGACCTAATCTCTCCCTAGCTACCCTTTTACTCTTAATATACCGATAGAATCTTTTAGGATTCACCTTTATCTTATCTGCCAGGGAAATCTCATCGCCCCTTCTTTTCCTTCTTAAGTGTCGTCCTTCATTCACTATACTCCTCTAGGGACTCGCTTGAGCCCAGCTGCCTATACCTGACATATGCCTCCTTCTTTGTCCTGATCTGACCCTCAATATCCCTCGTCAACCAAGGTTCCCTCAACTTGCCAGCCTTGCTCTTCCATCTAACAGGAACATGCCGGCCCTGAACTCTTCCTATCTCACTTTTAAAAGCCTCGCACTTGCCAGACATCCCTTTACCTGTACGCAGCCTCACCCATTCAACTTTTGAGAGTTCCTGTCTGATGCCACCGAAATTAGCCTTCCCCCAATTTAGGACTTCAACCTGAGGACCAGTCCTATCCTTTTCCATAACTATCTTGAAGCTAATAGAGTTATGGTCACTGGTCCCAAAGTGCTCCTCCACTGACACATCAACCACCTGCCCATCCTCATTTCCTAAGAGGAGGTCGAGTGTAGCCCCTTCTCTGGTAGGGAAATCCACACACTGCTTCAGAAAACTATCCTGGACACACCTACCAAGTTCTTCCCCATCTGTTCCTTTAGCACTAAGGCAGTACCAGTCAATATTAGGAAAGTTTTAACCACCTACTGTTACAACCCTATAATTCCTACAACTATCTGTGATTTCCACACATATATGCTCCTCCACTTCCCCTTATTGGGGGCCCTGTAGTATAATCCCATCAAAGTGATAACCCCGTTCTTATTTATAGGTTCTACCCATATGGCCTCGCTGGACATTCCCCCCGGATATCCTCTCTAAGCACTGTCGTGATGTCCTCCCTAATCAATAGTGCAACTCCCCCTCCTCTCCTACATCCACCTCTGTCACGCCGGAAGGATCAGTACACCGGAACATTGAGGTGCCAGTCCTGCCCATCCTTCAACCACGTTTCTGTAATGGCTGTAATATCACAATCCCGTGTCCGATCTATGCTCTGAGCTCATATGCCTTATTTGTAAGGCTTCTTGGATTAAGGTAAATGCAGTTTAGCCTACCAGATCTTTCACGCTCCCTGTTCTGTCCCTGTGCGGCCTGCCTACTGGACTTGCTTGGTTTAACCTCAATTATCTCATCATAGAGACTACTTCTTTAGGTCAGACCCCCTTGCAAGACTAGTTTAAACCCTCCCGAGTAGTTCTAGCAAACCTCCCCGCAAGGATGTTGGTCCCCTTCCAGTTCAGATGCAACCCGACTTTCTTGTACAGGTCACCTCTGCACCAGAAGAGATCTCAATGATCCAAGTAGATGGAGCCCTCCCGCCTACACCAGCTCTTCAGCCGCACATTGATTTGCCTTGCCCTCCTATTCTTACCCTCACTGGCACGTGGCACAGGGAGTAATCCTAAGATTACAATCCTGGAAGTCCTGCTTTTTAAGCTTCTGCCTAACTTCCGATATTCACTTTGCAGGACATCATCTCTCTTCTTGCATATTACTTATTTATTTATTTTTGTTCATTCGTGTCGCTGGCAATGCCAGCATTTATTGCCCATCCCTAATTGCCCTTTGAGAGGGTGGTGGTGAGCCACGTTCTTGGACTACTGCAGTCCATGTGGTGTAGTTAAACCCACTGTGCTGAAAGGAAGAGATTTCCAGGATTTGACGCAGTAACAGTGATGGAACGGCGATATAGTTCCAAGTCAGGATGATGTGTGACTTTAGTTGTTGTGTATGACCAATATTTTCAGTGCGCTGTCGATATAATTTTTTAATTCATGTTTTGACATGGATAGATGTAAAGTTTCTCCTACAATCTTCCTGTATCTCCCCGTCTCTCCCTCCCTCTCTCCCCTTGTTCAGACCAAGATCCCTTTTGTTTTGCTAATTATTCTCTCCATTTGTCCTGCCGACTTCAAAGATCACTGCTCGTAAACCTCCAGTTCCCTCGAAACCTGCACACTCTTGAGAACTGTGCCTTAATATAATCAAACAAAGTCAACATGGTTTCACTGAAGGTAAAGTGAGTCTTTTCAGGATGTAACTAGTAGGCGAGATAAAGAGGATCCAGTAGATGTTTTATACTTGGATATCGAAAATGCTCCACACAAAGGGTTAAACTGAAAGATAAGGCTCATGGAGTCGGAGGTAATATATTAACATGGGTGGAGTATTGGTTAATGGGCATGAAGCAAAGAGTAGGGGTAAACAGGGCATTTTCAAGTTGGCAGACTGTGACCAGTGGGGTTCCTCAAGGATCAGTGCTGGTGCCTCAGATATTTGTTCTGAACATATTTGTTCTGAACCCTCACTAACTCTCACAGCCTCTTTCAGACCCTTGGCCACTCTTTGTCACTCTCCCTCTGTCCACTTCTCTCTCTGAACCTCTGTCTAAATCCTCACGTAGAACCTCAGTAACAAAACACAATCATAACATTCACCATCCAGACGATTGATATTAGTTTACGAACATCAGACAACCATTTTAGGTTTTGTTCTCGGTGGCCATATTATGTTACCACAGCACTGGGACAGTTATTTCAGAGACTGACTGATCACTAATGTAAGGTTAATGCTTAAAACGTGACAGAGCCAAAGACATGGAGACACTGAGATGCATAGTACCGGACAGGAGTGAATCATTCCTTTGTACTCATTGTGTACTGTATGTGTACAGCAGCTGACACTGTATTAAATTCATTCACGGGATCTGGGCATCAGTGATAAGACCAGCCTCTGCTGCCGAATTTCCCTCAGAAGTTGATGATCATCTACCCTCCTTGTTACCCTCAAGAAAAAAATCAATCAAGTTAATCTGACACAATTTCTAAATGGTGATTAATATTGTTTACCAGAATTTTTCCCAATAATTAGCCCCCCCACTAATGTTAGGCTGAGTGGCCTGTAATTACCCAGTCTATCCCAGTCTCCCTTTTTAATCAACAGTACAACATTAGCAGTCCTCCAGTCCTCTTGCATGTAACGAGAGATGATTGGAAAATGATGGTCAGAGCCTCCCCTCTTTCCCCCCTTGTACCTCATAACAGCCTGAGCCTGGTGAATTATCAGCTATCAAAGATACTAAACCCGTTAATATTTCCTCTCTCACTGGTTATCCCATACAATATTTCAAGCCCCTCCTTCTTGAATACAATGTCTGCATTGTCCATTTTTTTGTGAAGACTGCTGGAAAATATCCACTTGGAACCATGCCCACATCTTACGCCTCCACAGGTAGGAATAATGAAAAGAGGCGGTATAAACTAGAGGTTTCAATTCTAATGGGGTGCAGGAAGAGAGATCTCGGGGGTATATGTACAAACTTCATTGAAGGTGGCAGGGCCGGTTGACAAAGTGGTTAAAAAGCCACACAGGATGCTGGGCTTTATAAACAGATGGAGACGTGGAGTACAAAATCAAGCACATTATGGTTGCCTCTGCAAAGCAGTGGTTCGGCCTTAGCTGGAGTACTGTGTCCATTTCTGGGCACCACACGTTGGGAAGGATGTGAAGGCTGTGGAGAAGGTACAGAAAAGATAGACGAGATTCTTCCAGACAAAATGAACAGCCTGACTTTTGTCCACAGTATATTCCATCAGCCACATTCTTGCCCACTCAACGAACATGCCCATACTCCATACACTCTCTGTGTTCGACACACAGCTTATTGTCTCACCTGAATTTGTTTTATCAGCTGGCTGGAAACATTCCACTCCATCCTTTCATCCCCCAATCATTTACCCCCACGATTAGCGACCTCACTTTGAAATGTTAAGACCAAAAATCTGTTTCAGTTATAACTGCACTAGATCCAGCCTCTGTTCATAAAACACTAGACCCTTCCTCCATTATTACTGCACTAGACAACATCTCGGTTTGTTAAACTAGGTCAGGTCTCTGCTTATGCTGCGTTTCACCTGATCTCACTTTGTGCTGCACACGACCATTTCGCTATTTCTAATACAATAGGCGCTGTCTTGACTCGATATCTAACCGCATGCTGCCCATGCCCTAGGAATGTTTGATGGGACAGAACACAGGGAAACTTGTTTCTTTGGCCTCCTTGTCTCGAGAGACAATGGGTTAGCGTCTTCAGGTGGTCAGTGGTTTGTGGCGCAGCGCCTGTAGAGCGATAAAGGCTAATTCTAGAGTGACAGACACTTCCACATGCGCTGCAGATAAAATTGGTTGTCGGGGCTGTTACACAGAGGGCTCCCTCCTTGAACGTCTGTCTTTTTTCCTGCCAACTGCTAAGTCTCTTTGACTCGCCACTCTTTAGCCCAGCCTTTATGGCTGTCTGCCAGCTCTGGCGACAACTGGAAACTGACTACAATGTTTGTCGTCAATGTCACAGGACTTCATTTCGCGTTTGCAGACGTGGAGACTTGGACAGCCAGTGGGTCGGATACCAGTGACGAGCTCGCTGTACAATGTGTCCTTGGGGATCCTGCTATCTTCCATGCAGTTCACATGGCCAAGCCATCTCAAGCGCCGCTAGCTCAGTAGGGTGTATATGCTGGGGATGTTGGCCGCCTCGAGGACTTCTGTGCTGAAGCTAAGGTCCTGCCATCTGATGTCAAGGATTCTCCGGAGGCAGCGAAGATGGAATGAGTTGAGATGTCGCTCTTGGCTGACATAAGTTGTCCAGGTCTCGCTGTCGTAGAGCAAGGTACTGAGGACACAGGATCGAAACACTCAGACACTTGTGTTCCGTGTCAGTGCGCCATTTTCCCACACCATCTTGGCCTGTCTGGACATAGTAGCAAACGCCTTTCCCATGCGCTTGTTGATTTCTGCATAAAGCGACATGTTACTGGTGATAGTTGAGCCTAGGTAGGTGAACTCTTGAACCACTTCCAGAGCGTGGTCGCCGATGGAGGGAGCATTTCCGACGTCCTTTTCCATGAATTTCGTTTTCTTGAGGGTGATAGTTAGGCCAAATTCTTTGCAGGCAGCCGCAATCCTGTTGATGAGTCTCTGCAGACACTCTTCTGTGTGGGATGTTAATGCAGCATCGTCAGCAAAGAGCAGTTCCCTGATGAGGACTTTCTGTACTTTGTTCTTTGCTCGAAGACGGGCAAGGTTGAACAACCTGTCACCTGATCTTGTGTGGAGGAAATTCCTTCTTCTGAAGACTTGAACGCATGTGAAAGCAGCAGTGAGAAGAAGATCCCAAAAAGCGTAGGTGCGAGAACGCAGCCCTGTTTCACGCCACTCAGGATAGGAAAGTGGTCTGATGAGGCAACGCTATGCTGAATTAAGCCTTTTATATTGTCATGGAATGAGGTGATGATACTTAATAGCTTTGGTGGACATCCGATCCTTGCTAGTAGTCCGAAGAGACCACATCTGCTGACGAGGTCAAAGGTTTTGGTGAGATTAATGAAAGCAATGTACACGGGCCTCTGTTGTTTCTGTCATTGCTCCTGTAGCTGTTACAGGGAGAACAGCATATCAACGGTGGATCTCTCTGCTCGAAGGCCACACCGTGCCTCAGGGTAGACACGCTAAGCCAGCTTCTGGAGTCTGTTTAGAACGATTCGAGTGATGACTGTCCCCAGCAAGCTGAGCAGGGAGAATCCACGGTAGTTGTTGCAGTCACTGCGGTCACCCTTATTCTTATAAAGGATGATGATATTCGTATCGCGCATGTCCTGTGGTACTGCTCCCTCATCCCAGCACAGGCAAAGCAGTTCATGGAGTGCTGACAGTAGAGCAGTCTTGGCACACTTGATTATTTCAGGGCTAATTCCGTCCTTTTCAGGGGCTTTTCCACTGGCTAGAGAATCAATGGCATAACTGAGTTTCGATTTTTTTTGTCTGTTCGTCTAGCTCATCCATGACTGGCAGAGACTGGGCTGCATTGAGGGTGGTACCAGTGGCAACATTTTCCCTGGAGCACAGTTCTAGGTATTGTTCCACCCAGCGGTCCATTTGCTTGCGTTTGTTAGTGATTGTTTCCCCTGATTTAGACTTGAGTGGGACGATCTTCTTGATGGTTGACCCAAAAGCTCTCTTAATGCCGTCATACAGTCCTCTGATGTTTCCGGTGAGGGAGACCAACTGAATACGACTGCATAAGTGTTCCAGTAGTCATTTGCGCATCGCCTGGCTATTCTTTGTGCAGCACCTCTGACTACTTTAAGTGCTACAGATGTTAACTCGCTGGGGACATTCTTGTAGATCAGCAGTGCAGTGCGCTTAGCGGCTATGACAGGTTCCAGCTCTTCAAAGTGAGATTGAAACCAGTCTACATTCTGTTTCTTACGTTTGCTATAGGCGGTCATTGCTGAGTCATAGATGGCGTCTCTGATGTGGGCCTACTTCGTCTCTGCATCCTTGCAGGAGTCTTTATTTTTAGAACATTACAGCGCAGTACAGGCCCTTCGGCCCTCGATGTTGCGCCGACCTATGAAACCATCTGCCCTACACTATTCCGTTTTCATCCATATGTCTATCCAATGATCACTTAAATGCCCATAAAGTTGGCGAATCTACTACTGCTGCAGGCAGGGCGTTCCACGCCCTTACTACTCTCTGAGTAAAGAAACTACCTCTCAAATCTGTCCTATATCTATCACCCCTCAACTTGAAGCGATGTCCCCTCGTGTTTGCCATCACCATCCGAGGAAAAAGACGCTCACTATCCACCCTATCTAACCCTCTGATTATCTTATTTGTCTCTATTAAGTCACCTCTCCTCCTCCTTCTCTCCAACGAAAACAACCTCAAGTCACTCAGCCTTTCCTCGTAAGAACTTCCCTCCATACCAGGCAACATCCTAGTAAATCTCCTCTGCACTCCTCTGTTTTGAAGGGCTTTTTCAAGTGAATTTAGAAATTTGTGTAACAGCTGTCGATAAGAAATTCTGTTAGTGCTGATGCATGGGTGGCTTTTCTGCTTGGAGTGATGTAGCTTCTTTGGTTTGAGTCCAACTTTGCTGCACACCAGGGAGTGGTTGGTGTCGCAGTCCGTACTGTGGAAGCTGCGTGTGATTTTGACACTGTTTAGGGAGGCTCGACTTGTGATGATGAGATCCAGCTGGTGCCAACAACGTGATCTTGGGTGCCTCCATGAAACCTGGTGACAGGGTTTAGTATGAAAGAACACATTTGTGATGCAGAGGTGGTGATTGGTAGAAAACCACAGCAGTCTCTGTCCATTTTCATTCATTCTCCTCCCAAGGCAGGAGGGCCATGAGTCATGGTCGGCCCCAACCCTGGCGTTCAAGTCCCCCAACAGGAACAAATGTTCGGTATTAGGAATTCTACTAATGATATTATGGAGTTCCTCGTAAAACTGGTCTTCAGCTGGTCTTTTACTTTGTGCCTAACCCCACACTGAGCTTGCATTGGTAGTGTTTAATGGGACAAAGTAGATAGAGCTTTACTCTGTATTCCTGAAATTTAGAAGGGTGATTTGACCGAAGCTTTCAAGATAATAACGGAAACTGATAGGGTAGAGAAAGAGAAACTATTCCCACTCGCTGCGGATTCTGGGACTTGGGAACATAGTCTAAAAATCTAAACACAGTCTAAAAACCTTTCAGCAGTGAAATGAAGAAACACCTTAACGTATCAGGTGTTGTATCAATTTGGAACTCTCTTACATAAACTGCAATTGATGCGGAGCCACATGTTTACATTTACTTTACATTTAATGTGGTTGAATAAATATTATTTAAAACTGACGCACTTTCGAAGCAGGGGAAAGGGGAGATAGGTTGCGAGGGGACATTGACAGTACCTCAGTAACAATTCCAACTTTATGACCAGTCCTGTGTTGGGGGCTTAGTGTGAGTCTTTTACGGGCACGTGTTGATCAGTGTTTGATATTTTCAAGCTGCAGTGACATTCCGAGAAAGGGCAAAAATTACAGGTTCAAAATTAACCAAGATATGACTGAAAGCATTGTTGTCCTGGGAGAGAGACAGGAAGAGAGAGATGAAAAGAGAGGGAAAGGGTGAGGGAGAGATGGTGTGAGAGAGACACAGACAAAGTCATTTACAGATACCGAGAGAGACAGAGAGAGAGGGACAGAGGCAGAAAGAGAAAGGGAGAGTCGGAGACAGTGATAGGGAAAGATTGTGAGAGAGACAGAGTTGGAGGGAGAAACAGAGCCAGAGGGAGAGACAGATACAGAGGGACAACGAGATAGATTGTTTCCAAAATTGTGTGAAACGCTACATGGGGAGAGAGGGTGTGATGAAACACTGGGGTAACATTGTGGAACCAGTGACACTGATGTACGCGCACATACACACACACTGACGTACACACACACTGGCACACAGACACACATGCACACACACTGTCACACAGACAGACGCAGATGCAGAGAGAGAAACACACACACTGACGCACACACACACTGGCGCACAGACAGACGCACACAGACAGAGACACGTTATCATCCACACTGAAGCCAGTAAATATTGTCAAACAGGACCTCAGTAACTACCCCGATTCTCTGCCCATTCCTGTGTTGGGGGATTAGTGTGATTATGTTGCATCAGTGTTTTTGGCATTTCCAAACTGCAGTGACGTTCCCAACAAGGGCACGAGTTAAAGTTTTACTATTAGCACAGAAATGGCTGAACCATTGTTCTCCAGGAAGAGAGAATGAGGGAGAGAGAGGGAAAGAGAGAGAGGGAGAGACAAAACCCAAAAGGGGAGTGACACAGAGAGATTGATCGAGAGAGGGAGAGACAGAGACAGTGACTGGAAAAGACAGTGAGGGAAACGAAGACAGACAGAGACAGCGACAGAAGGAGGGAGAGACGGAGTTAGTGGGGAAGAGAGACAAAGGAGATCCTGGGGTTATATTGTGGAACCAGTGACTCTGACAACACAGACACAGAGACAGACACACACACAGACACACACACTTTTCAAGCCACAGTGAAGTTACTAAATGTCACCAAACAGAACCTTATCGAACAATCTCTATTGTCTGCCCGCTCCAGTATTTTGGGGTTTAGTTTGTGTGTTTTACAGGTAAGTGTTGTATCAGTGTTTGATATTTTCAAACTGTAGTGATGTCCCAACAAGGGCAAAAGTTACAGGTTCAAAATTAACCAACAAATGGCTGACAGTATCGCTTTTGTAGGAGAGGGGGAGGCAGCGAGAGTTGAAAAGAGAGAGAGAGGCAGAGAGTGGGGGAGTGATGGCATGAGAGAGACACAGACAGAGACATGGACAGAGTTAGAGGGAGAGACAGAGAGTGGGAGAAACAAGGACAGTGATCGGTAAAGGCAATAAGAGAGACAGAGATCGGGGAGAAACAGAGACAGACAGGCAGTAACATACATTCCTGATTAACAGCATAGATTTGCTCAGAAAGGGTATTAATGTTTATGGAACCGAGGCAGCCTGATGTGGATAAGGAGCAGATCAGCCATGACCTGAGTGAATGGGATGGGACAGGTTCTGTCCTGGAATAAAGAAGGTCGTGATGGTAATTTTCAACAAATAAAATGGAATTAATTCACAATAGGTTCTTCTTCAAAATGATTGATCCTAGTTCACAGTATTACTTGTGTGAATTTGAGATTGGCAGAGACATTTCTGTCTATCAACCTCGTCGAATAAATGAATAGTGAAAGATTAATTGTCATTTTCTTACTGTCCTTGTTCAAAATCACCCTAAGGACTAAAACTAAGGAGAAGTTCTGGCGGTGCAGGGTCCCTTTAAAGGTTGGGACTAACCCTCTCCATGCAGAAATTCCCCCCCCCCCCCGCATCACCCCCACCCCCTGCAGCCTGGGATCACAGCGCTGGGTCAGCTTAATAAACTGCACAGACACTGGAGATGACCCATGACCTCCTGTCCCCAAAGTCAAGCAAAGGAAAACAAAAACTCTACTGGTCCCTGTGGAATCAAGGGGACAATAAATTGAAGCCTGATTGTGAAATAAGAAAAGGAGAAAAGAGAGATTTTGATAGTGGTAAAAGAACATTATTTACACAGAGGGAAGTGTTTGTGCCTATCTGTCTAAGTTGATCATTGTGAATATGTGTTTTCCTGTGTGGGTTCCTCTCTCTCTCTTTGTGAGTGGGAATGGATGTGCCTGTGTATAGATGTCCAAGTGTGGGCGTTTGTGTTCCTATGAGCATGTTAGCCTGCCCGTGGTTACTTGGCTCTGTTTGTACCTGTGTGCGAGTTTGTGTCTCTCTCTGTTTGTGTTTCTAATGCTGTATGTGAGCGTGGTAGAGGACACAGAAGGAGGCTCTCTTATCCCGTTACAACGATTTTTCATTTTAAACAACTCTGGTAAATACACACAAATATCCTCAACAACATATCAACCAGTTGTATCTTAATATTTGTCAGGACAAAAGTGCCCGGCTTAGAAACACTGCCTATGTTGTGTTTATTTGGGCCGATGATACAAAGTTAGGTGGGACAGTAAGCTGTGAGGAGGACACAAAGAAACTGCAAAGGAAGATGGACTGGTTAAGTGAGTGGGCAACAAAGTAGCATGTAGCATATAATGCGGACAAATGGCAGGAAGAATACAACACAGAACATTTTTATAAATGGCGTGAAAGGATGAATGTTGGTGTTCAGAGGGATTTGGATGTCCTTGTACACAAATCACAGGAAGTTAACATGCAGGTACAACCATAAATTAAGAAGGTAAAGGGAGTGATGTCCGTTATTGCAAGGGGTTTAGAGTGCAAGAGATGGGAAGTCTTGCTGCAATTGTACAGGGCTTTGGTGAGCCCACACCTGCAGTACTGTGTACAGTCCTGGTCTCAGTACTGAAGGAAGGATATACTTGTCTTAGAGGCAATGCAACAAAGGTTCACCAGAAAATGCAGAGCAGGCTTAAGGGGCCGTATCGCCTCGTCCTATTCCTATGGGGTTTTGAAAGAGGGAGAGGGCAGCGCCCGATTTGGGAGAGGCAGTGAGTAATTGTGGAGAGTTAGTGAGTGAATGGAGAGAGGCAGCGAGTGACTGGAGAGAAGCAGCGAGTGACTGGGAAGAGGCAGTGAGTAAATGGGGACAGTTAGTGAGTGAATGGCGAGAGGCAGCGAGTGACTGGAGAGAGGCAGTGAGTAATTGGGAAGACGCAGTGAGTGATTGGGGAGAGGCAGCGAGTGATTGGGGATAGGAGTGAGTGATTGTGAAGAGGCAGTGAGTGACTGGGGATAGGCAGCGAGTGATTGGGGATAGGAGTGAGTGATTGGGAAGAGGCAGTGAGTTATTGGGAAGAGGCAGTGAGTGACTGGGGATAGGCAGCGAGTGATTGGGATAGGAGTGAGTGATTGTGAAGAGGCAGTGAGTGACTGGGGATAGGCAGCGAGTGATTGGGGATAGGAGTGAGTGATTGGGAAGAGGCAGTGAGTGATTGGGGATAGGCGTGGATGATTGGGAAGAGGCAATGAGTGATTAGGGATAAGAGTGAGTGCTTGGGAAGAGTCATAGAGTCATAGAGTGAAACAGCACAGAAACAGGCCCTTCGGTCCATCGTGTCCGCGCCGACCATCAAGCACCTAACTATTTTAATCCCATTTTGCAGCAATTGGCCCGTAGTCTTGTATGTTAAGGCGTTTCAGGTGCTCATTTAAATACTTTGCAAATGTTGTGAGGGTTCCTGCCTCAACACCACTTCAGGCAGTGCGTTCCAGATTCCAATCACTCTCTGAGTGAAAAAATATTTCCTCAAATCTCCTCTAAACCTCCTGCCCCTTATCTTAAATCAATGCCCCCTTGTTATTGACCCCTCCAATAAGGGAAAATGTTTCTTCCTATCTAACCTAGCAAGGTCCCTCATAATTTTGCATAACTCAGCCTTCTCTGCTTGAAGGAAAACAACCCCAGCCTTTTCAGTCTCTCAGGGTGCTGGGCCCTCTGTTGTTTGTCATATATATTAATGACTTGGAAGTGAATGTAGGGAGCATGATTAGTAAGTTTTCAGATGACACCAAAATTGGTGGTATAGTGGACAGTGAAGAAGGTTGTCTAAGGTTAGAACAGGATATAGATCAACTGGGAAAGTGGGCAAGGAATTGGAAAATGGAAGTTAACGCTGACGAGTGCGAAGTGATGCATTTTGGGAATTTAAACCAGGGCTGGCCATATACAGTGAATGGCAGGGCCCTGAGGAGTGTTGTTGAGCAAATTGACCTTGGGGTGCAAGTACATAGTTCCCTGAGAGTGGCAACACACGTAGACAGGGTGGTGAAGAAGGCGTATGTCATGTTTGCCTTCATCGGCCGAGGCGATGAGTACAAGAGTTGGGAGGTCATGTTACAGTTACACACAGTGTTGGTTAGGCCGCATTTGGAGTACTGTGTGCAGTTCTGATTGCCGCACTACAGGAAAAATGTGATTAAGCTAGAGAGGGTGCATCAAAGATTCACAAGGAGGTTGCCAGATTTGGAGGGCTTGAGTTATAAAGAGAGATTGGACAGGCTGGATCTGTTTGCCCTGGAGCAAAGGAGGCTGAGAGGGGTCAAGATACAGGTATACAAAGTATGAGAGGCATAGATAAGGTAGATAGACAGAGTCTGTTTCGCATGGTAGGGGTGACGAAAACAAGAGGGCATCGATTTAGGTTGAGTGGGAGGAGATTTAAATGGGATCAAAGGGGTAAATGTTTCACACAAAGAATCATGAGTATCTGGAATGAGCTGCCAGAAGAGGTGGTGTAGGCAGGAACAGTAGTAACATTTAAGAGGCATCTGAACAGGTACTTGAATGAGCAAGGCATCGAGGGACATGGAATTAATGCACGCAGGTGGGATGAGTATAGATAGGCATTATGGTCGGCACCGACACGGTGGGCCGAAGGGCCTGTTTCTATGCTGTCCGACTCGAATACTCTATGACTCTCTTCATAGCTGAAATGCTCCTGCCCAGGCAACATCCTGATGACTCTCCTCTGCACCCACATCCTTCTTCCAGTGTTGTACCCAGTACTCCAGCTGTGGCCTAACTAGCGTTTCATACAGCTCCATCATTTTTTTTTTAGAAATACAGCACTGAAACAGGCCCTTCGGCCCACCGAGTCTGTGCCGACCATCAACCACCCATTTATACTAATCCTACACCAATTCCATATTCCTACCACATCCCCACCTGTCCCTATATTTCCCTACCACCTACCTATACTAGGGGCAATTTATAATGGCCAATTTACCTATCAACCTGCAAGTCTTTAGCATGTGGGAGGAAACCGGAGCACCCGGAGGAAACCCACGCAGACACAGGGAGAACTTGCAAACTCCACACAGGCAGTACCCAGAATTGAACCCGGGTCGCTGGAGCTGTGAGGCTGCGGTGCTAACCACTGCGCCACTGTGCCGCCCTAAACATAACGTCATAACGTCACTGCACTTATATTCAATGCCTCCATTGATAAAAGTAAGTATCCCATGTTCCTTCCTAACCACCTGTGATTGGGGATAGGAGTGGGTGATTGGGAAGAGGCAGTGAGTGATTGGGACGAATCACAGAGTGATTGGAGAGAAGCATTGAGTGAGTGGGAAGCGGCAGTGAATGATTGGGGGGAGGCAGCGAGTGATTCGGGAGAGGCAGCGAGTGATTGGGGAGAGGCAGTGAGTGATTGGGGAGACTCAGCGAGTGACTGGAGAGATGCAGCGAGTGAAAGCAAGACCTCGAGGCCATGCAATCATGCGTTTCTGTGGAATGTTGGTACAAGGGGAAACAAAGAAATAAAAGACTACAGTTTGGAGCGTTCTGGTTTGCGTATTGATAAGGCGGAGGAAGTGTGCTGATCGGAATGTGTAATCAATCATCCATTGTTTTAATTAAAGTGTCTGTTCAATCATGTCAATCATCCATTGGTTGAACACACTGTATGTACAGAACAGTATAAATGTCTGTGGTCCTGCATGTAAAGTTAGAGTTTTACCTGAATGCCCGAGGTGATGTCTATCCCTGCGTACGCTTGAATAAATTGATTGAACTGAGTCTCCTCGTGTGGGGTGTGAGTTGTCCCACTGGAGGGCCAATCAGTTAGATGAAGATGAGGAGAAATTACTACACTCAAAGTGTTGTGAATCTTTGGAATTCTCTACCCCAGAAGGTTGTGGCTGCTCCCTCATTGAATACATTCAAGGCTGGTTTAGATAGAGTTTTGCTCTCACAGGGAATTAAGGGATATGGGGAACGGGCAGGAAAGTGGAATTGAAGCGCAAGATCAACCATGATCGTAGTGAATGGCAGAGCAGACTCGATAGATCAAATGGTCTACTTCTACTCCTTTGCCTTGAGTTCTTGTGTTCTTGTATATACTACCATATGTTGATTGATACAATATTAATGGCATATTACATACAAGAGCAAGACTCTTCAAAATTGACGGACAGACTCTCATACAGCACTTTGTGGCCACGTATAGATTCAGTTTCACAGTCGCCGACAGCACCAGAGATTTTGAGCTAAAGCATTCATCTAACTCTCACACAGTACTGTAGACTGATATTTACATAACTATTCACACACCCACATAGAGCACCAGAAACTTACAGAGATTAAAATTACTGTCACAATGACACATCGGAAGACAGACTGCAAAATATTTTTTTAAAAATCCCAGTTTGAAACAAATTAACACAGAGACAAAGAATAGATAAATGACAAGGTACTGACTGACTGACACTTACTGAATCTCTCCATCTCTCTCTCACACACACACACAGGCAGCCTCAAGGAGTATCAGCTTTCGACCGTGACCGCTATTAAATAACAGGAAATATGATACTCATTGAAAATTTGTCAACTGGAAATCAGTAGGAAACTGGGAATGCATTTTTAAGCCACTTTAACGATATGTAACTGAAAGGAACAGACGAGGGGTTCGGTGTAGATGGGGCTGGTATATCAGCTACAGAAAAAAAAATGAACACACACACAAAATCACACAAAAGCATAAAGTAAATAAACAGACGTCCCCCCCAAAGCAGGAAACTACAAGGCAGGTAGCCTAATTTCTGTTCTCGGGAAAATGCTGGAATGTATTCTTAAAGAGGTTACAACAGGGCACCTTGAAAATCTTAAAGTAATCAGGCAGCGTCAATATGGTTTTGTGAAAAGGGAAATCATGTTTGACTTAATTATTGGAGCTTGTTTAGGATCTGTCAAGCAAAGTGAATAAAGGGGAAGATTTGATGTGGTGCACTTAGAATTCCAAACGTCATTTGATAAGGTGCCACACCAAAAGGTTACGATACCAAATAAGAACTCAAAGAACAAAGAACAAAGAAAATTACAGCACAGGAACAGGCCCTTGGGCCCTCCAAGCCTGCGCCGATCCAGATCCTCTATCTAAACCTGTCGCCTATTTTCTAAGGGTCTGTATCTCTTTGCTTCCTGCCCATTCATGTATCTGTCTGGATACATTTAAAAGATGCTATCGTGCCCGCGTCTACCACCACCATTGGCAACGCATTCCAGGCACCCACCACCCTCTGCATAAAGAACTTTCCATGCATATCCCCCCTAAACTTTTCCCCTCTCACTTTGAATTCGTGACCCCTGGTAATTGAATCCCCCACTCTGGGAAAAAGCTTCTTGCCATCCACCCTGTTTATACCTCTCATGATTTTGTACACATCAATCAGGTTTCCCCTCAACCTCCGTCTTTCTAATGAAAATAATCCTAATCTACTCAACCTCTCTTCATAGCTAGCGCCCTCCATACCAGGTAACATCCTGGTGAACCATTCTGTGCCATAAACTTTCTATGATTTTTCTGTGTGATTGCCTGGTTCAATCTGCACCTGGCAGACTCTGATACTGTCGTGACTGTGGGATTCATTCTTTAACTCTCAAGCTGTAGTGATGGTGGACATAGACAATGCTGGAGAAGGATCATCGACCTTGAAACGTTCACTGTGTTTCTCTCTCCACAGATGCTGCCAGAGCTGCTGAGCATTCCCACCAAATTCTGTTTTCGTGAGCATTGGGTGTAATTGGAGTGATGTCACAATGTCTTGTGTTTCGTTACCCAATCCGATTCAATGCTTGCCACCATTCACAAGCATGCCTGCAGCGAAAAATGTTTTGGGGCGGCACAGTGGCACAGTGGTTAGCCTCACAGCTCCAGCGACCTGGGTTCAGTTCTAGGTACTGCCTGTACGGAGTTTGCAAGTTCGCCCTGTGACTGTGTGTGTTTTCGCCGGGTGCTCCTGTTGCCTCCAACAGCCAAAGACTTGAAGGTTGATAGATAAATATAGGTTTAATATAAATGGGTGGTTGTTGGTCAGCACAGCCTCGGTGGGCCGAAAGGCCTGTTTCAGTGCTGTATCTCTAATGAACTAAATAAATCTTCTGTGAAATCAGGAAGTTTATTTCCTAAAGACTCTCTGCAGCCACGTTTCTACTGAAAAACTCACCGACTATGTGAAGATGCACAGGGGAAAGTCACCAATCTGTCTGTGAGACAGCGCCCTACTGAAGGGATTCCCTCACACAGTGATTACCTTGTGATTTATGTCCCTTCCTGTCGATAAGTATACTTACCACCATCAAATTAGATCAGAGACAGAAGAAAAAAGAACAGCTACAGTGAAGCACATTGTTTTTCTGAAGTAATTTCTCTCTCTGTTGATTTATGCTCCTGAATTAAATGTTGATTTTCTCCCAGGAAAGCTCAATGTTTTCCTTCCTTTTCAGCTCCTGTGACACATACTGCTAAGCCTCGTAACACACCGCTACAATCCATCTGCCAGGGCTGTGAAATGGATCCTTGGATCAAATAAAATGGGAATCCAGCCGTCTGTTGAGAGACTGATGTTTATGACATTCGCTATTGAGTGTGTATCAAGTTACAGAAGCTCAAATTTAGCGGTTCAATCCTGAACTCAACAGAAGCACGACATTGTCTGATTGCGACAGGCGATGGTGTATAGTGGTTAACATAGCTGTCGTTTTAAGCAGTTGAATCGGGTTCATTTCCTGGCCATCGCAGCTTCACATGTTTTGATCTATGTTCTTCTGAGGCTCAAAGGTTTGAATGGAGCCTGTACATTTTGGAATGGATAACGTGTGCAAAGGAAGGAAATTCTTGACGTGGTTTTAATTCCCACGTCACGATAAATCTAACTCGGATTTCCTCCTTTTTATTGTCATTTTTTATCTGACCTGAACTATATAGTGAAACACCGATAGAATTACATGCGTTCACTAAAATTCATTGACTCTCAGAATCTTGTCCCTTCGCTGCTTCCCGTTCCTTATTTAAATATCCATTTCCCTCCCAGAGGGATTGTTTCATCCTTCAATACGAGCAACACTGTGAAAATCCCAGCGTTGTGCTGAGTTCTTTGTGGGATTATGATTTCTTTATTTGAAGTGAGAGACCAGTCAGAAATACTGTTCAATGAAGAGTAAAATATCACAGGGCATATTTACAAATAGCCAAATAAAGAAGGGAATCTTTTGTTTTTATGAGACATCCATTGATTTATTCTTCAGTATATCAATGTGAAACAATGTGAGAGGAGAACATACGGGCAGAAGTTATTTCCTCACATTGCCTGCTTCTTTAACCCTGACAGACTGTCTGAATTCACTCTGCGATGTTGCAGTTCTCAAACTCGGCCAGTGGATGTCATCAATCTGCGTTACAGCGAAGTTTACAGATCAGAGAGGGTCACAATAGGTACCACATTGTTCAGCTTCCTTTGGACGGCTGGGACTAAGACATTCTAGGAATTGAGACGAGCTGTTATTACATTTTTTTACACCAACGCTGGTTGCACTTTTGTGCTAAATCAGTTGTCTCACACGTGGGAGTGAGATTGAGTCCATATCTGTCAGTCTCTACTTTTGCGTCTCTGTGTCGAATTAATTCTGTGTGTGTCACTCTATGGCACGGCGTGTGTGTGCTGGTTTAATTCTGAACTGTCAGTCTCTGGCACTGCGTGTGTGTCGGATGAAACCTGTCCCTGTCACTCGAATGCGCTGCATTTGTGTGTGTTGGTTTATTTCTCTAACTGTCAGTCTCTAGCAGAGTGTATGTTTGGCGCATGAATGTTTTATGTAACAGTCGCCAGCTCTGTGTGTGAGTGTGTGATACATTCTGTTCCTTCCACTGTCTGCTACAGAAAATGATTTAAATTCACTGTGTACTTGTTACTATTTGGGACTGTATGTCAGTGTGAGATTCATTCTCCATTTGACAGTCTACAATAGTCGTGTCTGAATGTGTGATTCATTCTGACTCTGACAATGTTTGACACTGCATGTGAATGTTGGAATCATTCTGTCTATTAGCCTCTGATTCTCGATGAGTGATGGATTCAATCTGTCACTTTGTGTTACTGTATGCGAGGATGAGTTTAATTCTGTCTCTGTCAATCAAAGGCAGCAGATCAAGAGGTTACGAGGTCGGCACAAGGAAGCCTCTTCTGCAATAGCTTTCCAAACTCGAATACTACACGCCGAAGTAAACGTTGTTTTCACTCACTGAGCTGCAGGAGATCGGTCACCTCCGGGCTCAGTTCCAATCTCCCTCTGCCTTTTGCACACTCGTCTCCCTCACAGACACGGAATCTAGCAGTTTTGTTATAATGTTCTTTAACGACTCACCAAACAGCAGTAACAAGGCGGCCGTATCCATGTTCCAGTCTGAGCTACGTTGAGACATGACAACTGGAAGGAAGGGCGAGTGTGTCACTTGTTCCAGCTCGCAGAACTTCAAGCCAGGATGCGTTGAGAGAGTAATTGCAGAAGCAGAGGCTGAGAGGAAGTGAGGTTGACCCACAAACAAAGTAACAGCACTCAGTCTTGTACAACCAGAAATGAAATATGGAGTGAAACATTGCAAGTCTTGCGAGGAGAGATTGAGGAAACTGGGACTCAATTCTCCAGAGTTCAGAAGAATTAGAGGTGGTCTCATTGAAGCTCACAAAATTCTTACAGTGAGTAACAGGATAGGATCTTTCTTCTGGCTGGTGAGTCTAGAACCAGTACACATAGTCTCAGAATAAAGGGTAGGCCATTTAAGACTGAGATGAGGAGGAATTTATTTGCTCAGAGGGTGGTGAATCTGTGGAATTACCTACCACAGAGGACTGTGGAAGCTCAATCATTAGACATGTTCAAGACAGAACCTATAGATTTCTGGGTATGAATGACATCAAGGAATATGGGGTTAGTCTGGTGGGCGGGGGGGTGGGGGCGGGGATGGCATAGAGGCAGATGATCAGTCATGATCAGTTTGAATGGCCGAGAACGCCCCACAGGCCGAATGACCTTTTCCTGTTTATATTTCCTGTATTCCTATGTTCCTAATTTCCATCAAGGCAGCATTTGAATAGTAAAGAGTGAGTTTGCATAGAGTGGTCATAAAAGGAGAGCAACGAAAGATAGTGTAAAAATTGGGAATTTGGTAAGAGTGAGAATTCTGTGGTGGGTTTGTTGAGCGAATCACAAAGCGAAATTTTGCTTGTTATTTTGAATTTAACCTCGTACTTTAAAAAAACCGTGAGAGAAACTGCAATCTAGTTAACAGAAACAGTTAGTTGCCGGTAACTGTCAATCAGCTGTAAGATTGCATGAAGAGGTGTGAGCTGGGAGCTGAATCGTCACTTGTTACTTGTGTGGCTCAGAAAGGTTTATAAAAGTAAATAGTATCTGCTGATACTGAGAGTGATCGCTCAGAGAGGCCCTCAAAGGAGTGCAGTGTAAAACCAGCTTGAGAGTTGGGAATATGCTGAAATTAATTTAAGGACTGATGGACACAAAATCCAGCACACTGTTTGGTTTTATGTCATGAGGGGTAAAAACAGAGCCGATAGAGAGAAACTGTTCCCATTGGCGGACGGGTCCAGAACCAGATCATTTAAATTTAAGGTGATCGAGAAAAGAATCACAAGCGACAGGAGGGAAATCTTCTTTCTCCAGTGAGTGGTTAGGATCTGGAATAAACTGCCTGAGACTGTGGTGGAGTCAAATTCAAGAGTGGCTTTAAAAAGGGAATTGGATAAGCGCCTGAAGATCAAAAGAGATAACTGCAGGGCTAAGGGGAAATGCCAGGGAAGTGGGAGCAGCTAAATTGCTCTTGCAGAGAGCTGGACGGGTTGAATGAACTCCTTCTGTGCTGTCACCTTTCTATGATTCCATGCCCCAAGACTCCATCACCCTTTCTGCTTCTCACGCAAATGCCCAACTCTCAGTCTTGCCCCAGCAGTGCCCAGTCTGACATTAGACATTAGATTAGGAAAGTGAGTGGAACAGTGACAGGGGATCCAGCATAAAGCAAGTGTGGACTGCGAGCACGACACTGCACTGAGATACATTCCCGTCTGTGAGCTGTGTTGACACTGGACTGCTATCAGCTGAGGTGGACTGCCCAGAGGGTGTGCGATGAAGTCCTGCGACAATATAATTGACTGAGTAAACCGATTTATTGCTGCGAATTTAAACATAAAGTTTAGCGGTGCAGCACTCCTCTCAAAACTACTTGGAGATGCTGGGGATTGAACCCAGGACTTCATACATGCAAAGCATGCGCTCTACCACTGAGCTACATCCCCAACCCTGACTGCAGTGCTTCACAATTGATTCTTTGTATTTATCATGTTCTCAGTCTTCATCAGTATCAGCAGTCTTTCCGCCGTCCTGACACCTGTCCAAATTGCCGATGCCTCTTGTATGAAACAAGGGCAATGAAATGTGTCCTTTACTTTTCTATACATTCCCACAGATGTACTTGGCTTCAGAATGTGGGATAATTACATATAAAGGAGCAAATTTTCCCCCACTCTGATCCCAGCGCTCACTATTGTAACGCACGAGAGCGTTTCTGTGGAGTTCCGAATCGTCCTTGCAATTATAACGCAAGTTTGAATTCTAAAGCAGTGAAGTTGGGCAAAATCTTTATAAAGGACTGTTTAAGCCCCAGTTCACATGTTGTGTCCAATTCTGGGAACTTTAAAATGGAGTCAAGGCCTAAGAGAGGATTCAGAGGAGCTTTGCCAGAATGGTATCAGGGACGAAAGGCATCAGTTATGTGGAGAGACTGGAGAAACACTGGGTTTTCACTGCGGGGAAGCGGAGATTAAAGGCAAATTAAATGGAAGTGCCCAAGATCATGCAATCTTTAGATGTTATCAGTGAGGAGAAACTGCACCAGTGGCAGAAGTGTGGGAACCAGAGGACACAGATTTCAGGTAATTGACAAAAAGAACCAGCAGAGAACAATTGTGAATTATTGAGATCTGGAATAAACTCTGTGAAAGAGCGGTGGAAGCAGATTCGGTAATAACTTTCAAAGGGTAACTGTATAAATACCTAAAGCGGAAAACCTACAGGGCTACAGGGACTGAACAGGGAGGGAGTGGGATTAATTTAATGACGCTATCTAAGAGCCAGAACAGGAACAATGGGCCGAAAAGACTCCAATCTGTGCTTCATCATTCTCTGGTGGTTTTTATTGAGGGAATTTCAGGGTTTGAACCCGGCCACAATGAAGTTGTTACATAGCCAAATCAATATGACATGTGACTTCTGATAATAATATTTCCAACATGTTAATATATTTGTCTTTCTTGATGATAGAATTTCTGGGGAGACATAGGAACATAGGAATAGGAATAGCCATTCAGCCCATCGAGCCTGCTCCACAATCCAATTTTCCCACACTATCCCCATATCCCTATTTTACGAAATTTGTCAATCTCTGCTTGAAACATACTCACAGCCAACTGTGGTCGAGAATTCCTAAGATTCACAACGCTCTGAGCAAATAAATGCCTCCTTATCTCTGTCCTAAGTGGCTCCCTACCTATTTTGAAATTGTGTTCCCTGGTTCTAGACTCCCCAACCAGTGGAAACATCTTACCTGCAGCGACCTGTGCATCCCTTTAAGTCTTTTGCAGGTTTCAATGCGATCACCGCTAATTCCTCGAAACTCTAGAGACTGTCGGCCCACTTTTACAAATCTCTCTTCATTGGACAGTCCCGCCATCCTGGGAAAAATTCTGATGAACCTTCGTTGCACTGCCTTTATGGTGATAATATCCTTTCTCGGGTAAGGGGGGCAAAACTGCACACAGTACTCCAAGTGCGGTCTAACCAAAGTTCTGTACAATTGAAGCAAGTCTTCACTACTCCTTTACTCAAATACTGTTGCGATAAAGGCTAACATCCCATTAGCCTTCCTAATTGCTTGCTACACCTGTATGTTCGCTTTCAGTGACTGATTGACAAGGACACCCAAGTCCCACTGCACATTGGAAGAATAGATCCCAATCTGTGCTGTATCATTCACTGATTCCCTGGTGGTTTTATTGAGGGAATTCCAGGATTTGATCCTGAGAACGATGTAGGAATGTTGATTCATATGCAAATAAATATGACATGTGCCCCAGCAGTCTGAAGCCTGGTATCTGAAGTTAGATTAGGAAAGTTAGAGGAAGAGTGACGGAGCATCGAACATGAAGCAAGAGCGGACTCCGAGCATGACACTTGCACCCGATTACATTCCGGTTTGTGAGCAGTGTTGGCACTGGACTTCTATAGGCTGAGGTTTGCTGCCTGGGGAGCGTGAGTCTAGTACCTTAACATCCTTCCGAAAGTGTGGTGCACAGAAATGGACACAATATTCCAGTTGAGGTTGAACCAGTGTTTTATAAAGGTTTATCATAACGTCCTAGCTTTTGTACTCTATGCCTGTATTTATGAAGCCTTCAAGCCAGGAATTCAGTTTCCCTTGTAAACCACTTTCTCAACCAGCCCCGCCACCGTCACCAATTTTTGCACATATACCCCAGGTCCCTCTGATCCTGAACCCCCTTTCGAATTGTGTCCTATATTTTACCTTGCCTCTGCTCGATTTTCAGAATGAAAAAAATCACTTCACACCTCTCTGCAATAAATTTCATCTGCCACTTGCCTTGCCTTCCTATTTCACCAGCCTGGCCGTGTCCTCTTGAAGATTGTCACTATCCTCCTCACATCTCTCAATACTTCCAAATATTGTGCAATGTGTAAATTGTGCAAATGTACTTGTCCACCAAAGTCAACGTCATTAATATGGATAAAGAAAGGCAGGGGTCCTAACACCATGGGGAACCCCATGTTTACCTTCCTCCAGTCCAAAAAAAAACAGCTGTTCACCACTACTCTGTGTCCGAACACTCAGCCAACTTCGTATTCACACGGATACTGTCCCCTTTACTCCATGGGCTCTAACCTTGCTGACAATCCTGTTATGTGACAATTTATCAAATCTTTTTGGATGCTCATGTACACAACAACAAATACATTATCCGTATTCATCTCCTCTGTTGCCCCATCAAAAAATTCCATCAAGCAGCATGAATGTGATGATTCCTCCACCCAAGCTATCAACAACATCCTTCCCACACGCAGTCGGTACATTATTACTCCCAGCACACAGATACACTGACAGACCATCAGGTCCACAGTCACAGAGAGCAGGGGTAGGCAGGCTCTTACTGCTCTTACTATTGCGAGGAGAATTGAATACAGAAGGAGGGATGTTATGTTTCAGTTATACAGAGAATCAGTGAAATCACATCCGGAGGACTGTGTACAGTATTGGTTCCCTTATTTAAGGAAGCTGTTCAGAGAAGATTAACAAGACTAATACATGGAATGGGCAGGTTGTCTTAGGAGGAATGGTTGTACAAGTTAGGCTTCCATCCAGTGCCGTTTCGAAAAGTAAGAGCTGACTTGATTGAAGTATAGAAGATTCTGGGGGGTCTTGACAGGGGGGATGTGGAAAGGATGTTTCCTCCTGTGGGAGAATCTAGAACTACGGGTCACTATCTAAAAATAAGGGTCGCCCATTGAAGGCAGAGATGAGGAGATTGTTTTTTATTTCTTTTTAAATGTCGTGAGTCTTTGTAACTCTCTTCCTCAAAAGGCGGTGGAAGCAGAGTCTTTGCATATTTTTAAGGCAGAGGTAGATATATTCTTGTTACACAAGGGGTTAAAAGTTCATCGGGTGTAGGCGGGAATGTGAAGATGCGGTCACAATCAGATTAACCATGATCTTGTAGAATGGTGGATCAGGCCCGAGTGGCCGCGTGTCCAACTCCGGCTCCTAGTTCATATTTTCCCAAGATCCCAAGTGCTACAGATATATTTTCAATCCAACGGTCAAACACAGCAGAAGTGCAGAAGTTATTGCGGGATTGGGGGATGTTTGGTGGGCGGGGGGTGGGGAGGGGGTGGTGGAAGAGCCATGGCGTTGTGGTCATATCACTAAACTAGTAGTCCAACCATCCAAGCTCATCTCATTGCTACACGGGTTCAAATCGCACACAGCAGCTGGTGGAATTAATGTTCAATTAATCAATAAATTCAATTAATTGACACACAAAATCTAACATTGAAAGGGACTTTCACTAATGTTTCCCTGTGCTCTCTGTCGTTAGCTGGTCTCACCTACATGTGAGTCCAGAACCGCAGCAATGTGTTTGACTCTGAAGTGCATTACTCAGTTGCTGCGCAGTAAGGGATGACCACAAATGCCACCTCCTATAAAATACCTGCTGACAGGTAAATATATAAATCTCAGCCCAAAATCACACGACCTGTCACATTGAAAGACACTGTGCCACGGTAGACTTAACTGCACATTTAATATCAGATAGAATTGACACACTATACATGGTTGAAGGGAACTGAATTTATCCCAATAATACATCGCACACGTATCAGTCTAAAAATTTCACTTTGAGTCCGACTGAAAGACGAAATTTCAATCCCATTAGTCCAAACTGAAGCCGACACTCAAGTACATTATTGTAGATAAAAGAGAGAGAATGATTCCCACACTCATATTCAGTACCACAGACTGGCAGATGCAAAGTGAAGCCATTACTCAAATATCGTTGCGGAGACGGACAGACGCAGAAAGAGTCCCATATTCATATACAGGACCACAGTCTGTCAGATAAAGAATAAATCACCCAATGAAGAACAAATCAATCGAGTATTGATTAAACTGCATTGCTTGGCTCTTTGTAAATGTGCCCTGTTATATTTTACTCTACATTGTTTACATCAGTTCAAATAAACAAAACATAAATACACGATGATCTGAGCACAACGCTGGACGTTTCACAGAAACCATTACAAGGGGAAAGGGATGAAATACAGACAGAAATAAGATACAAATCAAAGCTCAAAATGCTGGTAAGACCCATCAGCTCCTATAGTTTCTGTATGGGAGGGAAGCTCGGGTCAAGGGTTAAGATCGGTGACACTACTCTGGACCCGAAACGTTAATCCCACCTTCCTCCCTCCACAGATGCTATGTGGCCTGCTGAGTCTTTCCAGCATCTTCTGTTATTATTTCAGTTTTCCGGCGTCTGCAGGATTGATCTTTCTGAAGAAAAACCCACCTCTGGTAGACAATGGACATTTAAATAAGAAACGGGAAGCAGCAGAGGGCAAAAATACTGGAAATGAATGAAGTTCACTAAAGCCGTGCAATTTTATTGCTTTTCTCCTGTACACTTCAGGACAGATAATAAGCAGCAATAGAAAAGCTGAATATGAAGCTAGACGGAATGTGATATGAAAGAAAAAGAATTAAAAAGCTTTATTTCATTCGTGTGAAACACTTTCCCATTATAGACACACAATCCCTGTTGGCAGGATCAAATTTCGTTCAGATCTTGAGTTTCTGATATAAAAGGCATTAAAAGCTGGGGATTTGCGATGGTCAAGGTTCGATCCCGGATCTATTGCTTGGAAGGCAACTATGTGGCACAGTGGCACAGTGGATAGGGCGGCACAGTGGCACAGTGGTTAGCACTGCAGCCTCACAGCTCCAGGGACCCGGGTTCGATTCTGGGTACTGCCTGTGTGGAGTTTGCAAGTTCTCCCTGTGTCTGCGTGGGTTTTCTCCGGGTGCTCCGGTTTCCTCCCACAAGCCAAAAGACTTGCAGGTTGATCGGTACATTGGCCATTATAAATTGTTACTAGTATAGGTAGGTGGTCGGGAAATATAGGGACAGGTGAGGATGTTTGATAGGAATATGGTAGTGTGGGATTAGTATAAATGGGTGGTTGATGGTCGGCACAGACTCGGTGGGCCGAAGGGCCTGTTTCAGTGCTGTATCTCTAATCTAATCTAATCTATGTGCACCACTATTATACCATCGCTTACCTCAGACATTACCTGGAGTATTTTAAACAATATCTATCATTAAATTGTTAATTTCTTTGCACATGGAGCTGTATTGATTGATGTAAAGATACAAGTTAGTCTCTCTCTGTCCCTCCAGCCCCTCTGCTTTTCTCTCTCCTCCTGCACTGACTGATAGATCAACACTAACTGCTGTCTTAAACACGCCATCTTCAATACCCAGAGATGGAAATGGATAGACGCTGCTTCCATGTCACCACAACTCAGCCCCACTGACAGACAGACACATAAACTCCAGTCCAAACTCACTATCAAATTGTCACTGTGTCAATCCCACAATAGTGCAGCCTTAGCTCCAAGTTAGATACCAGATGGCACTTGTTTGAATCCCAATAATGTACCCTGAGATTCTCATTAAACATCACTCCAACATTCAGACACATTATGGGTTTAAAATTGGTGGTACTAATTCCCATAGTATGCCCTGACATATAAATTAGAAACAAGTCAAATTCAATGTCTGTGATCAGATTGAGATTGAGATCTGGAAATACAGTATACAAACTCAGATACCAGTTTAAAACTTACCCATATAATTTAACTGAAATGTCCATTCCCTTAGTCCAGCCTGATATAAACTGCGAACCAGTTCTGAAACATCATATAGTATCTATGTGAAATATATTGCATTAATTCAATGAGAGCAGGCTGGTATCGACATAACATGTAAGATCTCATTCACAAAAAGAGTGAATGACACAGTATCAATTAAAAACATAGATCCTTAAAAATTCCACGCACAGATATTGGCCATTCGGCCCATTGTGTCCACGCCAGCCGCATAAGTGCTGTCCAGTCTCATCTTACTTTCTGTCTTTTGGTCCATAGCCCTGTATGCTACAATACGTCAAGTGCATGTCTAAGATTGTGTTACATGTCATAAAGGTTTCTGCTTCTACCACCCTTTCAGGCAGTGAGGTCCAGGCCACCCATTGCCCTCTGGGTGAAAATGAATACTCCTGAACTCTCCTCTAATCCTTCTGCCAATTAATTTAAATGTTTGCCCCATTGATATTGACCTTTCTGCAGAGTGAAATAGATCCTTCCTGTCCACTCTATATTGGCACTTCGTAAGTTTTGAAGACCTCCAATATTCTGCCCCTCCCCCCTCCAAAGTTCCAAAGATAACAGCCCCCGCATACTCAGCATAAGATTGGATTGGCTAGAGTTGTTCTCCATGGAACAGAGAAGACTGAGGGGAGATTTGAAATGTACAAAATTGTGAGGCGCCTGGATAGAGTGAATGTAAAGGACCTATTTACCTTATCAGAGTGGTCAGTGACTGGGGGGGCATAGATTTAAATTGCTTGGTAGAAAGAGGAGAGGGAGGATGAGTGTTTTTTTCTTTTCTCCTAGAGCATGGTGTAAGTCTGAAACTCGCTGTCTGACAGGGTATTAAAGGTAGAAAACCTCAATCTATTTAAAATATGTCTGGATCTGCACCTCAAATGCTCGAACCTGCAGGGCTATGGACCAAATGCTGGATGGTGGGATTAGACTGGATGGCTCGTATTTTGTCCAGCCCAGACACAATGGGACAATGGCCTATTTCTGTGCCATAAACTTTCTATGATTCTATGTTTCGATTTTCTCACAGTTAAAATTATCCAATCCTGCCAATATCCTCACAAATCTCCTCTGTACCGCCTCTAGCAGGATCACATCCTTCCTGTAAAGCAGTGACCAGAAATACTCTAGCTGCACTCCAACTAGTGTTTAGCACTGCTTTAGCATCATGTCCCGACTCTTCGACTCTTTGGCAGTGTGTGAACTTATAAATACAAGCAGAGTTATAATTCTGTCAGTCTCTGGTACAGTATATGTGCATTGAATTAATTTTCTGTTTATCAATCCCTGGCACACTGTGTGGTTGCAGAATTAATGCTGTAACTGACAATCTCTGATAGCGTGTTTGAATGTGGGACATATTTTGCATATGCCAGTCTCTGTTACTGCATGAGACTGAAACCTTCATTCTATATCAGTCAGTCTCTGGGACTGTATGTGCGTGTGAGATTCGTTATTTTTCTGTTATTTTCCGATGGTGGCGTGTCAGTGTGTGATTCATTCTGTATCTGACAGACTGTGGTACTATACATGAATGTGAGCCTCATTCTGTGCCTGTCAGTCTTTAGTTCTTATGTGAGTGATGAAATCACTTTGCATTTATCAGTCTGTGGTCGTGTATGTGAATGTGAGCCTCATTCTGTGTCTGTCAGTCTTCAGTTCTATACGTGAGTGATGAAATCACTTTGAATTTATCAGTCTGTGGTAGTGTATGTGAATGTGAGCCTCATTCTGTGTCTGTCAGTCTTCAGTTCTATATGTGAGTGATGAAATCACTTTGTATTTATCAGTCTGTGGTCGTGTATGTGAATGTGAGCCTCATTCTGTGTCTGTCAGTCTTCAGTTCTATATGTGAGTGATGAAATCACTTTGTAGTTATCAGTCTGTGGTAGTGTATGTGAATGTGAGCCTCATTCTGTGTGTTTCAGTCTTCAGTTCTATATGTGAGTGATGAAATCACTTTGTATTTATCAGTCTGTGGTCGTGTATGTGAATGTGAGCCTCATTCTGTGTCTGTCAGTCTTCAGTTCTATATGTGAGTGATGAAATCACTTTGTATTTATCAGTCTGTGGTACTGTATGTGAATGTGAGCCTCATTCTGTGTCTGTCAGTCTTCAGTTCTATATGTGAGTGATGGCTTCACTTTGTAGCTATCAGTCTCTGGTACTGTATGTGACTGTGGGACTCACCTAGTTACTTTCACTCTCCAGGTCAATATGTGAGTGATGGCTTCACTTTGTGTCTATCTCTCTTTGGTCCTTTATGTGAAAGTGAGACTCATTCTGTTTCTTTCAGTCTCCAGTTCTATATGTGAATGATGGCTTCGCTTTGTATCTATCAGTCTCTGGTTCTTTATGTGAAAGTGGGACTTATTCTGTGTCTTTCAGTCTCCAGTTCTTTCTGTGAATGATGGCTTCACTTTGGATCTATCAGTCTCTGGTACTGTATATGAATTTGGGACTCACATAGTTCCTTTCAGTATCCAGTTCTATATGTGAGCGATGGCTTCACTTTGCAGATATCAGCCTTTTTAAAAAATTATTTCATGGGATGTGGGCGTCACTGGCAAAGCCAGCATTTGTTGTCCATCCCTAATTGCCCTTGAGAACTGAGTGGCTTGCCAGTCCATGTCGCAGGGCATTTAAGCGTGAAGCATATTGCTGTGGCTGTGGAGTGGAGTGGGCAGGGGGCGGGGTGCTAGAGTTGTGGGGGAGTTGGTGGTGGGGGGGGCGACGCTGGATTCCACCATGCCAGGTCTTGCCTGCGTTCAAGGGGCCTCGGTGATTGCCAGCCCACCGCTCCCCACCCCACCCCTCCCCCCCCGAACCCGATCGATGGAGCAACAGGGGACCTGAACCAAGAGAACGCAGGTCTGGCAGCATCTGTTTAGAGAGAAGTAGATTTAACGTTTCAGATAGTGACCATTCATTTGAACTGACCTGAAACGTTAACACTGCTTCTCTCTCCAACAGATGCTGTCAGACCTGCACAGTATTTCCAGCATTTCTTGTTTTTACTTCAGATTTCCAGCATCTGCAGTATTTTGCTTTTATTTTGGAGTTTCTGACACTGATGGGCTATTTCTGATAAGAAGAATAAGAGGAGATTTGATCGAAGTGTTGAAACTCAAGAGAGATCCAGACATAGCAAATGGGGAGAAACTGTTCCCATTGGCAGAAAGGTCAACAAGTACATAGTCAATGGTAAAATAAACACAACGGTGGCATGGATGTCTAAATAGACCAATCAGAGCGAGACCCTTAAATAAAACACTGCCATAACTTTCAAACTACCAATCACAATCATCCCCTTAACCAATCCTCCATCATCACAGGGCTGTGGGAGCTCCCTATTTAATCCCAGTGTGGAGGTGTTTGGGGAGATTTCCAGGTCTGAAAGTGATTTGAGGACTGTCTGATCCGGCACATTTCTACTCCAATCATTTTAATACAATTATGCAAGCAGAGCCTAATAACCCAATAACTGACCCACTTGAGTGCTTGTGTCTTTTTTACCATAGAGTGAAGTCAAGCACATAATCTATTTTGACCTTAAAGCAGCAGTTTTAACCATAATGGCGAGAGGTATCCCTTCTGACAGAATTGCAGAACTGTTACAGAGCACAAGAATGCCATTTGCCCCATCGTGCCCACACTGGCTCTCTGAATGAGCAATTGACTTAATGCCAATCGCCCGCCTTCTCCCCATAACCCTGCACTTTCTTCCTGTTCACATAAGAGTCTAATTACCTTTAGAATGCCTCGATTCAACCTGCCTCCACCACACTGTCAGGCAGTGTATTCCAGATCCTAACCACTGCCTGTGTGAAGAAGTTTTTCCTCATGTCGTTGTTGTTTCTTTTACCAATTGCTTTAAATCTGTGCCCTCTCGTTCTCGATCCTTTCATGAGTGGGAAGTTTCCCCCTATCGACTCTGTCCAGACCCCTCATGATTTTGAATACCTCGATCAAATCACCTCTCAGCCTTTTCTTCGCCAAGGAAAACAGTCCCAACTTCTGCAACATATCTTCATCACTGAAGTTCTTCATCCCAGTGCCATTCTCGTGAATCTTTGCTGTACTTCTCCAATGCCTTTACATCTTCTTGGAGGGTATCTTTCTCCTCCCTCGGCCACTCGCTGCAGACCTCGCTGTTCCCCCACTCCCATGTCCGATTGTTCCCCACTCCTCGCTTCATGCCACCCCGGTCTCCAGCTCCCCCCCCCCCTCTGCTCCCCCACCCCAGCTCTTGACAGTACCGCTTCCCTCCTCTCGGCCACTCGCTCCTCCGTCACCCCATCACCCCTCATGGCATGCATTTCTTCTTCGGCAGGCATGCAGAGAACAATTAAACGTGGGAGCGAGTGGCCGAGAGGAGGGAAGCGGCGTGGCCTAGAGCAGGAGCATTGTGGGGAGGAGGGGAAGTGGGAAGCGAGTTGCCGGAGAGCGGGGGGTCGAGGAGCGGGGAACAACCAACCAGGGGAGTGGAGGAGAGAAGCAAGGTCTGGAGCGAGTGATTTAGTTGTGTTGACATATAAAAAGTGGATAATGAATTGCCAGCACATTTTATACTCTGCCCGATTTTATTCTCCATCGATCGGGTTGCCAATTCACTGTCTCCCTAAATATCAGAACATGGAAATTCAATCATAACATTCCTTTTGTACTAAATGGTATTACTGGAATATGAAATGGCTCTGAGGATTACAGTTAGCATCCTATACTCCATACTAGTATATTATTGGACCTCCATCCAACTTCATGTAAGGTGAGCTTGCTGGAACTAACCAGCCGGAAGCATTTCCTGTGATAAATTGAGCAGCGCCATCTTTCATCCTGGTAGTTGCGTGAATGTCACAGACATTTAGGTGTCAGTGGAACAGGCTGCAATTCCTCATGTGCAAATACAGCGCCACCTAACGGTTGCATTGTCAGCAAATGCAGCCTTTACTCACAACATCTTATTGCAGTGTAATACCTCAGAGTGCAATTATTACAGTGCAGAATAAGGGGCAGTTTGAGGGCTCTGCCCGGCTCTCACTTTTCACAAGACGATGCTCACTTCTGATTGGAATCGTCGTTTAACTTTGAGAAAGACAAAACTAAAAATTGATAAAGGGGAGGAAATGGATATGCTAGCTGTATGTAAAATTGATAAGGCACCAGGACCAGACGAGATGCATCGAAGGATACTGAGGGAAGTGATGGTGGAAATTGCTGAGTCACTGATAATAATTTTCCAGTCTTCCTTAGACTGGTGGTGCCAGAGGACTGGAGAATTGTAAATCTTACACCCTACTTCAAAATAGGGTGCAAAGTTAAGCCCTGCACCTACAGGAAGACAAGCTAACTTCGGTGGTGGGAAAGGTTTTAGGAAAATAATTTGTGAAATATTTAATAGTCATTTAAACAAAGGTGGATTAATTAAGGAAAGCCAGGAGGAATTTGTAAAGGGCAAATCGTCTTCAACTAACTTGCTTGAGTTTTTCTAATGAGGTAACAGAGAGGGTTGATGAGGGGAATGTGAAGGATGTGGTGTACATGAACTTCCAAAGGCATTTGATAAAGTGCCACATAACAGGCTTATAAACAAAGTTAGAGTCGAAGGATTAAAAGGGAAATGGCAGGCCGGATATGAATTTAGCTGAGCAACGGGAAGCAGAATGTAGTGACGGACAGTTGCTTTTCGGACTGGACGAAGTTATATAGTGGAGTTCCCCATGGGTCAGTGTTGGGACCTTTGCTTTTCCTGATATATATTAACGGCCTATACCTGAATGTACAGGGCGCAATTTCAAAATTTGCGGGTGACACAAAACATGGAAGTATTGTGAACTGTGAGGAGGAGAGTGGTAAACTTGAAAGGGGACACAGACAGGCTGGTGGAATGGGCGGAGAAGAAGCAGGCGATGTTCAATACAGAAAAGTGAGAAGTGACACATTTTTGAAGGAAGAATGAGGAGATGCAATATAAACTAAAGAATACAATTCGAAAGAGGGTGCAAGAACAGTAGGATCTGGGGCTTTAAGGACACGTATCAATGAAAGTGGCACAGCAGGTTGAGAAAGTAGTTAATGAAGTATACAGGATTCTGGGCTTTATAAATAGAGTACAAAATCAAGGAAGTCATGATAAACTTGTATAAAACATTGATTCGGTCTCAATTGGAGTATTAGTTTCAGTTCCAGACACCACACTTCAGGAAGAATGTTAACCCATTAGAGATGTTTCAGAAAAGATTCGTGAGAATGGTTCCAGGGATGAGGAACTTCAGTTACCTGAATAGAATGGAGAAGCTGGGTCTCTTTTCCTTGGAGAAGAGAAGGTTGAGAGGAGATTTGATCGAGGTATTCAAAATCATGAGGGGTCTGGACAGAAAAGACAGTGTGAAACTGTTCACTTTTGTGGAAGGGTCGAGAATGAGTCGACACCAAGTTAAGGCGATTGCAAAGAAGCAATAGCAACCAGGAGAAAAAACGTTTTCACGTAGAGAGTGATTAGGATCTGGAATTCACTGCCTGAGAATGTAGTGGAGGCAGATTCAACTGAGGTATTCAAAAGAGAATTGAATAATTATCTGAAGGGAAGAAAAATAGATGGCTATGGGGAAAATACAGGACAATGAGAATAGATAAGATAACTGCCAAGCTTTGCTTGAAATAAAACCAGGCACATTGACTCTGATTGGCAGTGAACTGTCAGTCACCATAAACTGCTGCATTCTCCATGGCAACGTCTCTACCAATCAGAATCCAATTGTCAACCAATCAGAACTCCCTTACATAGTATAAATGTACTGTTTGTCTTTCCATTGGTATTCTATAGATTTGTCCTGATGAGTGAAAGAGGATAATGTTCGACAAATGTCTTTGTTATCAGCAATACTCGAAAAAATTACGAAGTTTATCAAATTGTCTCAAAAGTAAAACTTTATATTAATTCACTTCTGTCCCACATCGGAATTGGCGGGCTTTTATTCTACGATTCGTAAATCGAAACCAATGTCTTAATTGATCGTTTACAACGTGGCTCTCTGATAGGTTGTGAAATCTCCCATTTCAGATCCCGCCAGTCGGCGGTTTGCTGCGCTGGTGATTTTATCACGAAGGCAGTTTTGTGTGGCCACTTGGCTCCCGCTTTGCCCAGTCCTTTGACTCCTTCCCCTCTCCCAGAAATGTTTAGTTTAGATATACAGCACTGAAACAGGCCCTTCAGCCCTCCGAGTCTGTGCCGACCATCAATCACCCATTTATACTAATCCTGCACTGATTCCTTGTTCCTACCACATCCCCTATAATCTCCCTACCACCTACCTATTCTAGGGGTAATTTATAATGGTCAATTAACCTATCAACCTGCAAGTCTTTGGCATGTGGGAGGAAACCGGAGCACCCGTAGGAAACCCATGCAGACACAGGGAGAACTTGCAAACTCCACACAGGCAGTACCCAGAATTGAACCCGAGACGTTGAAGCTACTGTGCTAACCACTGCGCCACTGTGCCGCCCCTTCACTCGAATCACTATTGAATGAGATGGGAACTTCTGCAGGCTCCTTTTTTTCAATACAGCCTGCCCCGAACTGCCTTCGAATAAGGACAGATAGAGCGCAGGAAGGGGAGTAGACCAAGTGAGGATTAAACAGAGAGCGGGAGAGGAGAGAGACAGTACAGAGAATGGTCTCGGATCGCTCTGCGCCCCCATCTCCAGCTTAAAACGCTTTCTCAATCATGGAACCGAAGTATAAACCCTGACAGACTGGGTCTCCATCGCCAGGTATTTTCAGATGCCCTGGGCTTTTCACTAAGCACGTGTTACAATGAACAGAAAGTATTAGTCCTGTCTCGGGTCAACCTGTCTCCTTCCATTCCAGTCTACAGTCTACTCCAGTTACTGTGCTCTTAACTCCATTGGCTCGAATCTCAACAGGATTCCCGCTTGCACTGACTTCTCCAGAGCAGAGGGAATTTCTCTACAGATTTTGTATTGGATGTGGGCGTCACTGGCAAGGCCAGTATTTGTTGTTCATCCCTAATTAACAACTGAGTGGCTTGCGAGGCAATTTCATAGAGCAGTTAAGAGTAAACCACGTTGCAGTGGGTCTGGAGTCACATGTATGCCAGACCAGGTAAGGACGGCAGATGTACATCAGTAAAGGGCATTAGTGAACAAAATGTATTTTTTTGCTGACAATTGATGATAGTTTCATGGCACAATTCCTGAGACTAGCTTTCATAGAATCACATAATAGAATCATAGAAAGTTTATGGCACAGAAAGAGACCACTTGGCCCATCGTGTCTGCACCAACGGTGAATCGAGCCACCCAGACTAACCCATCTTCCAGAATTTGTTCCATAGCCCAGCACGTTACAGCTCTCGACGTGCATATTCAGGCACCTTTTGAATGAGTTGAGCGTTCCTGGGTTTCCAACCCTTACAGTCTGCGAGTTCCAGAGCCCCACTACCCACAGGGTGAAAAACATTTCCTCATCTCCCCTCGAATCTTTCTGCCAATCACTTTAAATCTTTGCCCCTCTCGTCATTGACCTATCTTGTCCGATATATAGGCCCTTCACCTCCACTCTATCCAGGACCCTCAAAATTTTGTACATCTCTATCAGATCTCCCCTCAGCCTCCTCTGTTCCAAGGAGAACAACCACTGCCTATCCAATCTTTCATCACAGCTGTATTTTTCCAGTACTGGCAACATCCTCATAAATCTCCTCTCTCCCCTCTCTGGTGCAATTTCTGAAATGAGGTGACAGATTTTTCAGTTCCAGAATTTTTTTTCTGTTAATTTATTGAATTTTAATTCCACCAGCTGCCGTGGTGGGATTTGAAACGACGTGCCCAAAATATTATCTTGGACTTCTGGATTACCAGCTCAGTGACATCAAAGCGTGCCCTTCAACAGAGGGAATGGGTGCTCAGTTCTCAGTTCCTCCTCAGGCTTTCAATCTGACTCAAACAAAGCAACTCTCTCTCTCTCTCCAACCTTAGCTCCTTCTTCTATTCCCCAACACTACATACACACACACACGCACACACACACACAAACACACACACATTGACCTGAAACGTTAACTCAGGTTCTCTCTCCAGAGATGCTGCCAAACCTGCTGAGTGTTTTCAGCACTTTCTTTCTCCACTTCGCCTTGAATGCTGTTTCCTTCTCCACTTTCTGCCAGCTCGCCATATTCCTTGATTATATGAGAGACCAAAAATCTGTCCATCCCGACCTGAAATGTATTCAATGATAGAGAATCCACAACACTATGGGGTGGAGAATTCCAAAGTTTCACAACCCTTTGAGTGAAGTAATTTCTCTTCATCCAACTCCTAAATGATCGCCCCATATCCTGAGACTGTGTCCCCCTGTGTTACTTCCTCGACCAGCGGATACCATCTCTTATTGTCTACCCTATCCAGCTCCTTCAGAATCTTGCATGTTTCAATGAGATTGCCTCTCATTCTCTAAACTCCAGATAATATCGAATCAATATACTCAGCCTCCCTTATTAGGGAAACTCCCTCACCCTAAGGTTTACTGAACCTTCACTGAACCACCTCCAATTCAAGTATATCCTTTCTTAAATGTTGAGATGAAAACTGCACACAGTACTCCAGATGTGGTCTCACAAATAGCCTGCACAATTGTAACAAGACTTCTTTATTCCTTTACTCCAACCCCCTTCTAATAAAGGCTGACATGCAATTTTGCCTTCCTAAATGGTTGCTGTGCCTGCACGCTTAATGTCTGTATTCCTGTACAGGCTCACCCAAGACTGTTTGAACAGCAACACTTACAATTTTCAGGGACGGGTTAGGTAGTGAATAATCCGCGCTCTGCTAGACAGTGCACAGTCAGGCACTGACAGTTAGGTTCTGTCCTGATGTCCAGGCAAAACTAGGATGGATAAACTCACCTGCACATCATAGGGGGGAACAATATCTGTCTCACACACAGCACTGATGGTGTGCTCTCAGACACAGTAACTGCCCACCTATCCATACATTCCAGGGAATCACTGCAGGTGAGATACTGCCCCTCCGATCTCCCATCAACTTTCTATCAGGAAAGAGAAAGGCAAGAGTGAGGACAGGAGCAGTCCCAGATTCCAAATGGTACTGCACTTTGAAGAGACAAGCGATGCAGTCTTGCCCCTCACAGATATTGCACCACAGACAGGGACATTATTAATCTCACACTTTGGAAATGTGTCAGAGACAGAGAAATAACAACGTTCCAGATTAACCCTCTCTTGCCTGTTGAGCTGTCTGCAGTCTGGCAGCTGAGGGCAGTTGGTTAATACTCTCAGTGACCGTGTGTATCACTCTGATTGAATTAATCTGATATTTGAGTCATGATGAAAATTTCAAACAAAGTTAACTGTCAGTCACCATAAACTATTGTATTTTCCATGGCAACACCTCTACCAATAAGAGTCCACCTGCCAACCAATCAGCACTTTCTTCTTATACAGTATAATTTCTTGCTTCTCCTTACATTGGTATTCTTGCGGCTTGTCCTGATGAGTGCAAGACGAAAAGCTTTGACAAAATGTCTCTATTTTCAGCAATACTCAAGCTCTGAACAACCAAACGACTAATTTTATCTGCGAATGCTGCCTCATAGATTAACTCCTACACAATCCCAGCAAACACACTGAGACCCTCTTCCCTCCCAACTATCACCAGGATTGGTTTGAGAAATTTCCCTTCAGGATCACAGTCGGTGAATGGTTACTTACATCAGAAGACACTGAGAGAAACTGAGAGAAGTGATCTATCGAGTTGAATAGTTCTAGATTGTAAAGTCAGTTTCAATTACAAACACTTTTTTGACGGTGGTGAATTCAATTTCAGTCGGAAATTTCGGCGCACACTCCAGTGCCAGTACTGAGGGAGCGCTGCTCTGTCAGAAGTACCGTCTACCAGATCAGATATTAAAATAAGACGCCATCTGCCCTGTCAGGTCGATGTAACAGATCCCATGGCATTAGTCTGAAGAAGAGCAGTAGTGGCAGGTGGGGGGTGGGGTCTCCTCGGTATCCTGGGGCCTAATATTTATCATTCATCCAACATTACTGCAGCATATTATCTGGGTTTTGGAATCTGGCTTTTGTGGGATCTTGCTGTGCACAAACTGGCTTCCGATATTCCCACATCACAACAGCGACTACACTTCCCGTATAACTTCATTGGCTGTTGAGCGTTAGGTGACGCACTGAGGTCGTGAAGGGCTCTATAGAAATGCAAGTCTTCCTTCACTGCTGACAATGCATCATTCCAGGAATACAAAGTCTGAATTTCAAAGATTTAATATTTAAATCACGTATACAAAAACCGTATGCCAACATTATTAACAATATATCAACACTCTTTGCTACTCAAGTCCTTCCCAAAGGAGCTCCCATGGTTTCAGTGTGAGGATTGTGAGTGGATTGTCATCAATCAGGTGTTAATAGTTGCTCATAGTCTGTGGTCCCTCAGAACCCGAGTCTGAGGGGTCTTGCTCACAGTCTGCAGTATCACTGCAGTCCCCAGTGCAGTCTGGTCCAGCCCGCTTCCTGGCCGTGTGGCCGCACTGGGTTGTGGAATGGACACGGGCACGGATGCAATGTCACCCCGAGAGAGGGCAGAATGCACCAGGTGCACGGTGCCAATCCCATGGTGCCAGGACTCAGCACTGACCGGTGGGAGAGTTGACTGCAGCAGAGCTGTGACACGACCGAAGCCACGGTCAATATATCCAACCAGCCTTTCCAAACCGGAGGAGACGGTACAGGTTAGAGCCTGAAAGGCGCCTGTTTGAGCCTCGATCAACGATGCCAGGTCGGGGACCACCGGATCCTGGACAGGGGGCATCACAGCGGCGTCCGTGGAGCTCACCATAGGCTCCTTGGTGACTGCAAGGTGGTGAGGTATTGTGACAGAGCATCACCCAGTATGGACACAGACTCCTCCATCCTCTCAGACAGGGTGAGGCAGTTCCTGGACAGGTTGTCCAGTGCCTCCAGCAGTTGATGATGCACTTTCAAGATCCTCATTTTAAAGGCTGGGCTGGTGAACTCTCCATCCGTGTGCTCTTCGGCAGAGCTGGAAGCTGAGCTTGCCCTTCGGCCATCCATCTCCTGCACTCTCCTTTCCACTATGGCCAGCTTCTGCTCACCATTCCTGAATGATTCACTCTCCGTGCATCCTGACAACTGGACATCTCTTCCACCAGCGAATCCCGTGTTGATGTACTGGAATCTTGGAGCTGGTTACAAAGCCTTTTCTGTTCGCTGGTCCCCTTCCATCTCATACACAGCGGGACCCAAGTAATGGCTCAGACCTGGAACAGAGGGGAGAGGGGCAAGTGTCAGTGTGTGATGGGAAGGTTAGATAGCAGCAAGATGAGGGGGCAGCACAATGTGAGTGCAGGGCGCCACAACGTCCACGTGATTGTTTGACAGAAGAGAAAGGATTAGAGAATTAGGTCTTCACCCTGTGTCAACCGGCCTCCAACACTGTCATTCTGCAATCTTCTCCAGCTGCCGAGCCATATGATGTCCAGAGCTTCTTGCTCCATCTGGGTGAGTTCCTGAATACAGGTCCTCTTCCTGGGCTTGTGTGCCAGTTTGTCCTGTGGAGAGAGTGGAAGGGAGTTAGTCTCTGCTGTCTGAGGCTGTAATCTGAAGAGGTGTTGGGGAAACTCCAGATAAAGGAAGAAAACGTGCATTTTTATCGCACCATTCAGGACTCAAGATGTCCCGAACAGTCTGGAGCCAATGGAGGACCTTGGAAATCTCGTCTCTGCTGTAATGTATGAAATGCGGCAGCCAATTTGCCAACAGCGTGGTCCCACTTTGAGATCAATGATCAGGTAATGTGTTTCAGTGCAGTTTGTTGAGGGATAAATGTTGGCCAAGGGAACCCAGGTGAACTCTCTTGTTCATCTTCAAAATAGTGCAATGGGATTGTTTACACCAACTGAGAGGACAGGACCATGGTCTGACATCTTACCTAAAAGGAAACACCAGTGTTAACCTAGATTCTGCTCTCAATTCTGTGGAACAGGACTGTAATCCACCATTTCTAACCCTAAGGTGACCTACTGTACCATGGCAGATACTAGCAAAGATAAGGGCTTGCATTTATATAGCAACTTTGAAGACCAAATGACGTTGTAAAATGCTTTATCGCCAATTAAGTACTTTGAAGTGTATACGCTGTTGGAATAGAAGAAAAGCGGCAGTCAATTTGTGCACAGCAAGATCCCAATTACAGCAATGTGATTCTGACCCGATCATCTGCTTTTGTGGTGTTGATTGAGGGATTAATATTGGGAAGAATTGTCCCTCTGCTCTTCCTCCACATAGTGGCCATGGGATCTTTTACATCCACCTGAGAGGGCAGACGGGATCTCTCTTTGTCATTTCATCGGAAACGTGGCACCTCTGACTGACTTACAAATGTATGGGGACCCGGTGAGACCGCACCTGGAGTACTGTGTGCAGTTTGGTCTCCGCACCTAAGGAAGGATATACTTCCCTGGAGGTAGTTCTGGGTTGGTACCTCGGATGAGAGGGTTGCCCTACGGTGAGATGCTGAGCAAATTGTGCTCATACTCTAGGCAGTTTAGAAGAATGAGAGGGGGTGGCTCACATTCGTACCAATGGCATAGGTAGAAAAAGGGATGAAGTCCTGTAACAAGAATTTAGGGAGCTAGGTAGCAGATTAAAAAGCAGGACCTCATAGGTTGCAATCTCTGGATTACCCCTGGTGCCATGTGCTACTGAGTATAGGAATAGAAGGATAGAGCAGATGTATGCGTGGCTGAAGAGATGATGCAGGAGGGAGGGCGTTAGTTGGCTGGATCTCTCGGTCTGTTTCCAGCGAAGGTGGGACCTGAACAAGTTGGATGAGTTGCACCTGAACCGAAATGGGGCCAACATCCTTGCTGGGAGATTTGTTAGTGCTGTTTTCTTTTTTTTTTTTGGGGGGGGGGGAGGCGGTGCTGGCTAAATTAATTTGGCAGGTGATGTGATACAGAGTGGAGGGACAGTAGTGGTGATACAAGTCAAATATAGAAGAGCAATTGAGTCAGACTGGAAGGCAGTGCAAATATAGACCTGGTATGGCACAAGCGAATAATGCAAGGCTGGGTTGCATCTGTTTTAAAGCAAGGAGTCTTACTAGTAAGGCTGATGAATTGCGTGCGTTGATTAACACATGGGAATATGATATTATTGATATCACTGTGACATGGTTGAGGGAAGGGCAGGACAGGCAGCTCAATATTCCAGGGTATAGAATCTTCAGGCGTGACAGGGGAGGGTGTGAAAGAGGAGGTGGCATTGGACTGTTGAACAGGAAGTCAATTACTGCAGTAAGGAAGGATGATATCTTGGAGGGTTCCTCAAAAGCGCAGGGTCAATAACCAGTGGGCATAGATTTAAGCTAAGGGGCAGGAGGTTTAGGCAGGATTTGAGGGAAGAAACATTCACCCAGAGGATGGAGAAATCTGGAAAACACTGATTGAAGGGGTGGTAGAGGCAGGAAACCTGACAACATTTAAGCAGTATTTAGATGAGCACTTGAAACGCCATAGCATTAAGGCTACGGGCCAAGTGCTGGAAAATGGGATTAGAATAGATAAGTGCTTGATGGCTGGCACAGACATGATGGGTCGAACAGCCTGTTTCTGTGCTGTATAAATCTATGATCTCATTGAAACATATATAACTCTGAAGGGGTTTGCTAAGGCAGACACTGAGAGGGGTTATCCTTCAACTGGGGAATCTAGACACAGGGACACAGCCTCAGTATTAGGGGCCAATCCTGCAGGACTGAAAGGAGGAGAAATGTATTCACTCAGAGGGTGTGAAACATTAGAATTCTACATCTCAGAAGGTTGCAGATGCTTTATTTTTGTGTATTAACAAGACTGTGATTGATACTTTTGTAAACTCTCAGGGAATCGAGGAATATGAGGAGCAGGTGGAAAATGGAGCTGAGGTAGAAGATCAGCCATGATTGTATTGATGGTTGGAGCAGACTTCAGGGGCCATATGGTATATACCTGCTCCTCATGGCCTTAGCAGCACTTGCTCATTGATGGGTCAAGTTAGTTTGTTGTGCTCAGGTCCTGGAGTGGAACCTGAAATCACAGAGTTGTGACTGAGAGGTCACAGTGTTACCAACAGAGCCGCAGAGCCATGTACCACAATGATAGTAGGAATGAGGGTCTTCAGTTAATGTGGAGAGACTGGAGAAGCTGGGATTGTTCTCCTTAAAGCAGGGGAATATAATGGGAGATTTAATAGAGGTGTTCAAATTGGGCGGGTTTTTATACAGTCAATAAGGAGAAACTATTTCTCTGCTCCTGTTCAAATCCAGCAGTGAGATCGTACATGTCACACGTGACTTGTTTAACCCAATCATGTTAAGGACGCACTTCTGACAGTGTCGCACTCCCTGAGCAGTGACCGGGAGTCTTACCCTTGCAGTGCGGGTGATGTCGTTGAACTTCTTGCGGCACTGCCCCCCTGTCCGGATGATATCAGTCCTGGCATTCACATTGAGGGCCACCTCCTCCCAGGCCTGGCGTAGTGTCTGTCTGGGCATCTTCCTCCCGTCCGAGGGGACTTCCTTGCGGGACCTCACCTGTTCCACCAGAATCTCCACTGCTGCATCGCTGAATCTCGGAGCTTTCGATTCCGACATGTTTCAGGGACGGAGGCGGCGAAGAAGCAGCGACTGCAGACAAAGTGAAGGAGGAGAGAGAGGTTTAAAGAGCGCCGGGCCCGCCGGAAATCCCAGCCGGCGGAAATTCCCAACCTTCCAGCTGGGCGAGCAGTCCGTCACTGCACCGCAGACTGGCTCATTGTCCAAATCCCATACAAAGATTTGCCGCCAGTCAAAGTGATTCCTGCCAATGACAGGAGCTTTCAACACTCCCGCCTGATATCCACCCGCAGTCAAAATGCTCCCTGGCTCTGACAACAGCGGTGCTGCTCGAGAAAGAGCTGTGTTAAAGCAGCACAAACACAGTTTGAAATGCAACCCCCACCTCTTATTTAATGTTGAATTCCTTGCTTTAACATTTGCAGCACATCACACAGACAGTATTCTGTCGGTATTCTGTTCAGTACAAACTTGCTGACTGATTTATTTGAACAGGAGATAAATACACCAAACACAGATTGTAAATAGGTGATTAATTCTGCATCTGTGACTAACTGTATTGTGTATAAGTGCAATATTAACTCTGTATCTGTCAGTATCTGGTTTTGTGTGTGAATGTGCTATGAATTTTCTCTCTGTCACTATCTGGGACTATGTGTGAATGCGGCATTAATTCTGACTCACATCAAAACAGAAGGAAATACTCAGCAGGTCTGGGAACATCTGTGGAGAGAACAACAGAGTTAATGTTTCAGGTTTGCGACTTTTCATCAGAACTGTTAAAGGTTAGAAATGTAACAGGCTATGAACAAGTGTAAAGTGGGCGGGGTGGAGGGGAAGAAGAACACAAGGGAAGGTGTGTGAGAGGGCTGAGGACAGGAGAGAGTAAATGATACAGAGGTCATGGAACAAAGGCAAAGGGAGTGTCATTAGTTGCATTAAAAGACAAAGCATTAGTCTGGAGAGAGTGTTAATGACAGACTAATGAACAGATCTGTCCAAATGCAGAAATCTGAAAGAAAAAGTTTAATGCAGGCCCATGGTTAAAATAAAGTACAAAAGACAGTCATACTCTGAAGTTTTTGAACTCAATGTTGAATCTAGAAGGCTGTCGAGGGACATTCTGTTCCTGTCACCCTCTGGTACTCTGAGTGCATATGGGATTAATTCTGTCTGTCACTCCCTTGTACAGTTTGTGAATGTGGGATTAATTCTGCATCTGTTTCGCTTTGGTACAGTGTGTGAGTGTGGAGTTAAGTCTGTATCTGTCAGATTCTCTTACTGTATATGAGTGGGGGAATAATTCTTCAGCTACCTCGCTTTGATACAGTCTATGAGTTTGGGATTAATTCTGTATCTTTCAGATTCTGTTCCTGTGTATGTGTGCAGGATTAATTCAGTCTCTGTCATTCTCAGTTCCTTTGTCAGAGTGTGGGATTCACTCTCTTTCTGACAGTTCCAGATACTGTGTGTGAGTGTGGGATCAGTTGTATTTCTATCACTGTCTGGTGCAGTGTGAGTGCGGGATTCACTCTGTGTCTGTTTCTCTCTGATCCTGTGTGTGTGAGTAGGATTAATTCAGTCTCTGTCATTCTCAGTTCCTTTGTCTGAATGTGGGATTCACTCTCTTTCTGACAGTTCCAGATACTGTGTGTGAGTGTGGGATCAGTTGTGTGCAGTGTGAGTGTGGGATTCACTCTGTGTCTGTCACTCTCTGGACATTGTCTGTCTGAAACTTCCTGATACTATGTATCAGGGACGGAGACACTCTCTGTCTGTACGTCTCTGCTACAGATTGTGAGTGTGGGATTCATTTGACCCTCTCCGGAACTGTGTGTGATGTAATCATTCTATATTTGGTCAGTCTCTGGTATTCTATGTTATTATAGGGTACATAATGTATCTGTCAGTCCCCGATACAATATGGTTTTGGGATTCGTTCTGCATCGATCTGACTGTGTTACTGTATATGATTGTGGGATTCATTCTGTACTTGTCTGTTGTGGTATTGTGTGTGCATGGGAATTATTCTGTCTCTCTTTGCCTCTGATATTGTAAGTTTGTGTTTAATTCTGCACTTGATACAATATGTCAGTGTAGCATATTTTTTGGCTGTTGTTGTTTGCAACAATCTCTGGCATAACAGGTAACTCAGAGTAATATGCAGAGACCCAGACTAATGTTTGCGGACATGGGATCAAATCCCACCACAGCAGGTGGTAAATACTGCGCAATCTCGGGAGTATTTGTATTTTCTCAGCTCAGTAAATGTTATACACTCTGAGGTTGGCGCTCCTGAAGCTCAGGTTGCTCCACTCAAACAGTGAACATTTGATGGGAGGTTCAATGGTGAGGTTGATATTCAGGAAGGGTTTACATGCATTCTATAAGGAGAAAAGGTTTCCCCTGGCAGGTGGATCAGTAACAATAGAATTACAGTATTAAAACATGGTTACAGTATAGAAGGAGGCCATTCAGCCCGTCGAACCAGTGCCCGCTCTCTACAAGAGCACGTCAACTAATCCCACTCCCCTGCCTTTTCCTTGTAACCCTGCATTTTTTGCCTTCAGATAATGATCCAATTTCACTTCAAAAACCACGATTGGATCTGCCTCCACCACAATCTCAGGCAGTGTGTTCCAGATCCTAACCACTCACTGGACAGGAAAAGTTTCCCTTTTCCCTCATGTCGCCTCTGGCAGTTTTGCCAACCACTGTAAATCGGTGCCCTCTGGTTTTTGACACTTCTCCAAATGAGAACAGTTTCTCCCCATCTACTCTGTCCAGATCCCTCATGATTTTGAAAACCTCTATTCACTCTCCTCCCAGCCTTCTCTTCTTGAAGGAAAACAGACGCAGCTTCTCCAATCTATCCATGGATCTGTCCAAACGCAATACTTTAATACTTCAATACTGACTTAATTGGCTGCAAAGCACTTTGGAACATTCTAAGGTCTTGATCGGCGCTACATAAATGCCAGTGTTTCTTTGGTTTCAAAGTTTATCCATGTGTCTGCTTGCACCCAGGTTTATTGGGAAGACTGAAACGATTGTTTTTGATGCACACTCCAAACTCCATTCCCCACCCACCAACTCCATTCCTCTCCCTGACAAATGTCTGTTGTGTGTAACTTTGGTGTCATATTTGTCCCTGAGATGAGCTTCCGACCACACATCACGAAGCATGCCCAATTCCACCTCCATAACATCACCTGACATTGTCCCTGTCTCAGCTCATCTGTTACAGAAACCCTCATTCATGCCTTCGTTACCTCTAGACTTGACAATTCAACACACTCCTGGCTGCTCTCCCACATTCGACACTTCCCACACATGACGTCATCCCAAACTCTGCTGACCATGTACTAAACTCACACCGAGTCCAGTTTATCCCTCACCCCGTGCTCTTTGAACTTCCCTGGCACCCGGTCCCGCAAAACATCGATTGCAAAATTCTCATTTTTGTTTTCAAATCCCTCCTTGTCCCCTCACCCCCTCCCTATCTCTGTAACCTCCTCCAGCCGGGACAATTCTTATCCTCCTTTTCAAATCCCTCCATGTGCCCAACCCCCTCCCGATCTCTGTAACCTCCTCCAGCCTGGACAATTCTGATCCTCCTCTTCAAATCCCTCCATGTCCCCTCGCCCCCTCCCTATCTCTGTAAACTCCTCCAGCCCGGACAATTCTTATCCTCCTCTTCAAATCCCTCCATGTCCCCTCGCCCCCTCCCTTTCTCTGTAACCTCCTCCAGCCAGGACAATTCTTATCCTCCTCTTCAAATCCCTCCATGTGCCCAACCCCCTACCCATCTCTGTAACCACCTCCAGCCCGGACAATTCTTATCCTCCTCTTCAAATCCCTCCATGTGCCCTCGCCCCTTCCTATCTCTGTAACCTCCTCCAGCCAGGACAATTCTTATCCTCCTGTTCAAATCCCTCCATGTCCCCTCGCCCCCTCCCTATTTCTGTAACCTCCTCCAGCCGGACAATTCTTATCCTCCTCTTCAAATCCCTCCATGTGCCCTCGCCCTCTCCCTATCTCTGTAACCTCCTCCAGCCCGGACAATTCTTATCCTCCTGTTCAAATCCCTCCATGTCCCCTCGCCATCTCCCTATCTCTATAACCTCCTCCAGCCCGGACAATTCTTATCCTCCTGTTCAAATCCCTCCATGTCCCCTCGCCATCTCCCTATCTCTGCAACCTCCTCCAGCCCGGACAATTCTTATCCACCTGATCGAATCCCTCCATGTCCCCTCGCCCCCTCCCTATCTCTGTAACCACCTCCAGCCCGGACAATTCTTATCCTCCTGTTGAAATCCCTCCTTGTCACCTCGCCCCCTCCCTTTCTCTGTCACCTCCTCCAGCCAGGACAATTCTTATCCTCCTCATCAAATCCCTCCATGGATCCTCGCCCCTCTGCCTATCTCTGTAACCTCCTCCAGGCTGGACAATTCTTATCCTCCTCTTCAAATCCCTCCATGTCCCCTCGCCCTCTCCCTATCTCTGTAAACCTCCTCCAGCCAGGACAATTCTTATCCTCCTGTTCAAAACCCTCCATGTGCCCTCGCCCCTCCCTATCTCTGTAACCTCCTCCAGCCCAGACAATTCTTATCCTCCTGTTCAAATCCCTCCATGTCCCCTCACCCCCTCCCTATCTCTGCAACCTCCTCAAGCCCAGATAATTCTTATCCTCCTGTTCAAAACCCTCCATGTGCACTCGCCCCCTCCCTATCTCTGTAACCTCCTCCAGCCAGGTCAATTCTTATCCTCCTGTTCAAATCCCTCCATGGTTCCTCGCCCCTCCCTATCTCTGTAACCACCTCCAGTTGGACAATTCTCATCCTCCTGTTCAAATCCCTCCATGTCCCCTCGCCCCCTCCCTATCTCTGTAACCTCCTCCAACCCAGACAATTCTTATCCTCAAGTTCAAATCCCTCCATGTGCCCTCGCCCTCCCCCTATCTCTGTAACCTCCTCCAGCCCGGAGAATTCTTATCCTCCTGTTCAAATCCCTCCATGTGCCATCGCCCTCTCCCTATCTCTGTAACCTCCTCCAGCCCGGACAATTCTTATCCTCCTGTTCAAATCCCTCCATGTCCCCTCGCCATCTCCCTATCTCTATAACCTCCTCCAGCCCGGACAATTCTTATCCTCCTGATCAAATCCCTCCATGTCACCTCGCCCCCTCCCTATCTCTGTAACCACCTCCAGCCCGGACAATTCTTATCCTCCTGATCAAATCCCTCCATGTCCCCTCGCCCCCTCCCTATCTCTGTAACCTCCTCCAGGCTGGACAATTCTTATCCTCCTCTTCAAATCCCTCTATGTGCCCTCACCCCTCCCTATCTCTGTAACTTCCTCCGGCCAGGACAATTCTTATCCTCCTGTTCAAATCCCTCCATGTCCCCTCACTCCCTCCCTATCTCTGAAACCTCCTCCAGCCCAGATAATTCTTATCCTCCTGTTCAAAACCCTCCATGTGCACTCGCCCCCTCCCTATCTCTGTAACCTCCTCCAGCCAGGTCAATTCTTATCCTCCTGTTCAAATCCCTCCATGGTTCCTTGCCCCTCCCTATCTCTGTAGCCACCTCCAGTTGGACAATTCTCATCCTCCTGATCAAATCCCTCCATGTCCCCTCGCCCCCTCCCTATCTCTGTAACCTCCACCAACCCAGACAATTCTTATCCTCCTTATCAAACCCCTCCATGTCCCCTCGCCCCCTCCCTATCTCTGCAACCTTCTCCAGCCAGACAATTCTCACCGTCCTGATCAAGTCCCTCCATGTCCCCTCGCCCCCCTCACTATCTCTGGAACCTCCTCTAACCCGGCAATTTTTATCCTCCTGATCAAATCCCTCCATGTCCCCTCGCCCCCTCCCTATCTCTGTAACCTCCTCCAACCCAGACAATTCTTATCCTCCTTATCAAACCCCTCCATGTCCCCTCGCCCCCTCCCTATCTCTGTAACCTCCTCCAACCCAGACAATTCTTATCCTCCTAATCAACTCCCTCCATGACTCCTCACACCCTCCCTATTTCTGTTAGCTCATCCAGCCCGGACAATTCTCATCCTCCTTATCAAACCCCTCCATGTCCCCTAGCCCCCTTCCCTGTTCCTGAAAGCTCCTCCAGCCCTCGCAATCCACATCCTCCTGTTCAAATTAATCTCTCCATGGCCCCTTGCTCCTCTCCCAATCTCTTAACCTCCCACAGCATCAACGAATCTCATACTCCTGTTCAAATCCGTCCATGACACCTCGCCCCCTCCCTATCTCTGTAACCTCCTCCAGCCCGGACAATTCTTATCCTCCTGTTCAAATCCCTCCATGTCCCCTCGCCATCTCCCTATCTCTATAACCTCCTCCAGCCCGGATAATTCTTATCCTCCTGATCAAATCCCTCCATGTGCCCTCGCCCTCTCCCTATCCCTGTAACCTCCTCCAGCCCGGACAATTCTTATCCTCCTGTTCAAATCCCTCCATGTCCCCTCGCCATCTCCCTATCTCTATAACCTTCTCCAGCCCGGACAATTCTTATCCTCCTGATCAAATCCCTCCATGTCACCTCGCCCCCTCCCTATCTCTGTAACCTCCTGCAGCCCGGACAATTCTTATCCACCTGATCAAATCCCTCCATGTCCCCTCGCCCCCTCCCTATCTCTGCAACCACCTCCAGCCCGGACAATTCTTATCCTCCTGTTGAAATCCCTCCATGTCACCTCGCCCCCTCCCTTTCTCTGTAACCTCCACCAGCCAGGACAATTCTTATCCTCCTCATCAAATCCCTCCATGGATCCTCGCCCCTCTCCCTATCTCTGAAACCTCCTCCAGGCTGGACAATTCTTATCCTCCTCTTCAAATCCCTCCATGTCCCCTCGCCCTCTCCCTATCTCTGTAACCTCCTCCAGCCAGGACAATTCTTATCCGCCTGTTCAAAACCCTCCATGTGCCCTCGCCCCTCCCTATCTCTGTAACCTCCTCCAGCCCAGACAATTCTTATCCTCCTGTTCAAATCCCTCCATGTCCCCTCGCCCCCTCCCTATCTGTGTAACCTCCTCCAGGCTGGACAATTCTTATCCTCCTCTTCAAATCCCTCTATGTGAACTCGCCCCTCCCTATCTCTGTAACCTCCTCCAGCCAAGACAATTCTTATCCTCCTGTTCAAATCCCTCCATGTCCCCTCACCCCCTCCCTATCTCTGAAACCTCCTCCAGCCCAGATAATTCTTATCCTCCTGTTCAAAACCCTCCATGTGCACTCGCCCCCTCCCTATCTCTGTAACCTCCTCCAGCCAGGTCAATTCTTATCCTCCTGTTCAAATCCCTCCATGGTTCCTTGCCCCTCCCTATCTCTGTAGCCACCTCCAGTTGGACAATTCTCATCCTCCTGATCAAATCTCTCCATGTCCCCTCGCCCCCTCCCTATCTCTGTAACCTCCACCAACCCAGACAATTCTTATCCTCCTTATCAAACCCCTCCATGTCCCCTCGCCCCCTCCCTATCTCTGCAACCTTCTCCAGCCAGACAATTCTCACCGTCCTGATCAAGTCCCTCCATGTCCCCTCGCCCCCCTCACTATCTCTGGAACCTCCTCTAACCCGGCAATTTTTATCCACCTGATCAAATCCCTCCATGTCCCCTCGCCCCCTCCCTATCTCTGTAACCTCCTCCAACCCAGACAATTCTTATCCTCCTTATCAAACCCCTCCATGTCCCCTCGCCCCCTCCCTATCTCTGTAACCTCCTCCAACCCAGACAATTCTTATCCTCCTAATCAACTCCCTCCATGACCCCTCACACCCTCCCTATTTCTGTTAGCTCATCCAGCCCGGACAATTCTTATCCTCCTGTTCAAAACCCTCCATGTCCCCTAGCCCCCTTCCCTGTTCCTGAAAGCTCCTCCAGCCCTCGCAATCCACATCCTCCTGTTCAAATTAATCTCTCCATGGCCCCTTGCTCCTCTCCCAATCTCTTAACCTCCCACAGCATCAACGAATCTCATACTCCTGTTCAAATCCGTCCATGACACCTCGCCCCCTCCCTATCTCTGTAACCTCCTGCAGCCCGGACAATTCTTATCCACCTGATCAAATCCCTCCATGTCCCCTCGCCCCCTCCCTATCTCTGCAACCACCTCCAGCCCGGACAATTCTTATCCTCCTGTTGAAATCCCTCCATGTCACCTCGCCCCCTCCCTTTCTCTGTAACCTCCACCAGCCAGGACAATTCTTATCCTCCTCATCAAATCCCTCCATGGATCCTCGCCCCTCTCCCTATCTCTGAAACCTCCTCCAGGCTGGACAATTCTTATCCTCCTCTTCAAATCCCTCCATGTCCCCTCGCCCTCTCCCTATCTCTGTAACCTCCTCCAGCCAGGACAATTCTTATCCGCCTGTTCAAAACCCTCCATGTGCCCTCGCCCCCCCTATCTCTGTAACCTCCTCCAGCCCAGACAATTCTTATCCTCCTGTTCAAATCCCTCCATGTCCCCTCGCCCCCTCCCTATCTGTGTAACCTCCTCCAGGCTGGACAATTCTTATCCTCCTCTTCAAATCCCTCTATGTGAACTCGCCCCTCCCTATCTCTGTAACCTCCTCCAGCCAAGACAATTCTTATCCTCCTGTTCAAATCCCTCCATGTCCCCTCACCCCCTCCCTATCTCTGAAACCTCCTCCAGCCCAGATAATTCTTATCCTCCTGTTCAAAACCCTCCATGTGCACTCGCCCCCTCCCTATCTCTGTAACCTCCTCCAGCCGGGACAATTCTTATCCTCCTGTTCAAATCCCTCCATGTGCCCAACCCCCTCCCGATCTCTGTAACCTCCTCCAGCCTGGACAATTCTGATCCTCCTCTTCAAATCCCTCCATGTCCCCTCGCCCCCTCCCTATCTCTGTAAACTCCTCCAGCCCGGACAATTCTTATCCTCCTCTTCAAATCCCTCCATGTCCCCTCGCCCCCTCCCTTTCTCTGTAACCTCCTCCAGCCAGGACAATTCTTATCCTCCTCTTCAAATCCCTCCATGTGCCCAACCCCCTACCCATCTCTGTAACCACCTCCAGCCCGGACAATTCTTATCCTCCTCTTCAAATCCCTCCATGTGCCCTCGCCCCTTCCTATCTCTGTAACCTCCTCCAGCCAGGACAATTCTTATCCTCCTGTTCAAATCCCTCCATGTCCCCTCGCCCCCTCCCTATTTCTGTAACCTCCTCCAGCCGGACAATTCTTATCCTCCTCTTCAAATCCCTCCATGTGCCCTCGCCCTCTCCCTATCTCTGTAACCTCCTCCAGCCCGGACAATTCTTATCCTCCTGTTCAAATCCCTCCATTTCCCCTCGCCATCTCCCTATCTCTATAACCTCCTCCACCCCGGACAATTCTTATCCTCCTGTTCAAATCCCTCCATGTCCCCTCGCCATCTCCCTATCTCTGCAACCTCCTCCAGCCCGGACAATTCTTATCCACCTGATCGAATCCCTCCATGTCCCCTCGCCCCCTCCCTATCTCTGTAACCACCTCCAGCCCGGACAATTCTTATCCTCCTGTTGAAATCCCTCCTTGTCACCTCGCCCCCTCCCTTTCTCTGTCACCTCCTCCAGCCAGGACAATTCTTATCCTCCTCATCAAATCCCTCCATGGATCCTCGCCCGTCTGCCTATCTCTGTAACCTCCTCCAGGCTGGACAATTCTTATCCTCCTCTTCAAATCCCTCCATGTCCCCTCGCCCTCTCCCTATCTCTGTAACCTCCTCCAGCCAGGACAATTCTTATCCTCCTGTTCAAAACCCTCCATGTGCCCTCGCCCCTCCCTATCTCTGTAACCTCCTCCAGCCCAGACAATTCTTATCCTCCTGTTCAAATCCCTCCATGTCCCCTCACCCCCTCCCTATCTCTGCAACCTCCTCCAGCCCAGATAATTCTTATCCTCCTGTTCAAAACCCTCCATGTGCACTCGCCCCCTCCCTATCTCTGTAACCTCCTCCAGCCAGGTCAATTCTTATCCTCCTGTTCAAATCCCTCCATGGTTCCTTGCCCCTCCCTATCTCTGTAACCACCTCCAGTTGGACAATTCTCATCCTCCTGTTCAAATCCCTCCATGTCCCCTCGCCCCCTCCCTATCTCTGTAACCTCCTCCAACCCAGACAATTCTTATCCTCAAGTTCAAATCCCTCCATGTGCCCTCGCCCTCCCCCTATCTCTGTAACCTCCTCCAGCCCGGAGAATTCTTATCCTCCTGTTCAAATCCCTCCATGTGCCATCGCCCTCTCCCTATCTCTGTAACCTCCTCCAGCCCGGACAATTCTTATCCTCCTGTTCAAATCCCTCCATGTCCCCTCGCCATCTCCCTATCTCTATAACCTCCTCCAGCCCGGACAATTCTTATCCGCCTGATCAAATCCCTCCATGTCACCTCGCCCCCTCCCTATCTCTGTAACCACCTCCAGCCCGGACAATTCTTATCCTCCTGATCAAATCCCTCCATGTCCCCTCGCCCCCTCCCTATCTCTGTAACCTCCTCCAGGCTGGACAATTCTTATCCTCCTCTTCAAATCCCTCTATGTGCCCTCACCCCTCCCTATCTCTGTAACTTCCTCCGGCCAGGACAATTCTTATCCTCCTGTTCAAATCCCTCCATGTCCCCTCACTCCCTCCCTATCTCTGAAACCTCCTCCAGCCCAGATAATTCTTATCCTCCTGTTCAAAACCCTCCATGTGCACTCGCCCCCTCCCTATCTCTGTAACCTCCTCCAGCCAGGTCAATTCTTATCCTCCTGTTCAAATCCCTCCATGGTTCCTTGCCCCTCCCTATCTCTGTAGCCACCTCCAGTTGGACAATTCTCATCCTCCTGATCAAATCCCTCCATGTCCCCTCGCCCCCTCCCTATCTCTGTAACCTCCACCAACCCAGACAATTCTTATCCTCCTTATCAAACCCCTCCATGTCCCCTCGCCCCCTCCCTATCTCTGCAACCTTCTCCAGCCAGACAATTCTCACCGTCCTGATCAAGTCCCTCCATGTCCCCTCGCCCCCCTCACTATCTCTGGAACCTCCTCTAACCCGGCAATTTTTATCCTCCTGATCAAATCCCTCCATGTCCCCTCGCCCCCTCCCTATCTCTGTAACCTCCTCCAACCCAGACAATTCTTATCCTCCTTATCAAACCCCTCCATGTCCCCTCGCCCCCTCCCTATCTCTGTAACCTCCTCCAACCCAGACAATTCTTATCCTCCTAATCAACTCCCTCCATGACTCCTCACACCCTCCCTATTTCTGTTAGCTCATCCAGCCCGGACAATTCTCATCCTCCTTATCAAACCCCTCCATGTCCCCTAGCCCCCTTCCCTGTTCCTGAAAGCTCCTCCAGCCCTCGCAATCCACATCCTCCTGTTCAAATTAATCTCTCCATGGCCCCTTGCTCCTCTCCCAATCTCTTAACCTCCCACAGCATCAACGAATCTCATACTCCTGTTCAAATCCGTCCATGACACCTCGCCCCCTCCCTATCTCTGTAACCTCCTCCAGCCCGGACAATTCTTATCCTCCTGTTCAAATCCCTCCATGTCCCCTCGCCATCTCCCTATCTCTATAACCTCCTCCAGCCCGGATAATTCTTATCCTCCTGATCAAATCCCTCCATGTGCCCTCGCCCTCTCCCTATCCCTGTAACCTCCTCCAGCCCGGACAATTCTTATCCTCCTGTTCAAATCCCTCCATGTCCCCTCGCCATCTCCCTATCTCTATAACCTTCTCCAGCCCGGACAATTCTTATCCTCCTGATCAAATCCCTCCATGTCACCTCGCCCCCTCCCTATCTCTGTAACCTCCTGCAGCCCGGACAATTCTTATCCACCTGATCAAATCCCTCCATGTCCCCTCGCCCCCTCCCTATCTCTGCAACCACCTCCAGCCCGGACAATTCTTATCCTCCTGTTGAAATCCCTCCATGTCACCTCGCCCCCTCCCTTTCTCTGTAACCTCCACCAGCCAGGACAATTCTTATCCTCCTCATCAAATCCCTCCATGGATCCTCGCCCCTCTCCCTATCTCTGAAACCTCCTCCAGGCTGGACAATTCTTATCCTCCTCTTCAAATCCCTCCATGTCCCCTCGCCCTCTCCCTATCTCTGTAACCTCCTCCAGCCAGGACAATTCTTATCCGCCTGTTCAAAACCCTCCATGTGCCCTCGCCCCTCCCTATCTCTGTAACCTCCTCCAGCCCAGACAATTCTTATCCTCCTGTTCAAATCCCTCCATGTCCCCTCGCCCCCTCCCTATCTGTGTAACCTCCTCCAGGCTGGACAATTCTTATCCTCCTCTTCAAATCCCTCTATGTGAACTCGCCCCTCCCTATCTCTGTAACCTCCTCCAGCCAAGACAATTCTTATCCTCCTGTTCAAATCCCTCCATGTCCCCTCACCCCCTCCCTATCTCTGAAACCTCCTCCAGCCCAGATAATTCTTATCCTCCTGTTCAAAACCCTCCATGTGCACTCGCCCCCTCCCTATCTCTGTAACCTCCTCCAGCCAGGTCAATTCTTATCCTCCTGTTCAAATCCCTCCATGGTTCCTTGCCCCTCCCTATCTCTGTAGCCACCTCCAGTTGGACAATTCTCATCCTCCTGATCAAATCCCTCCATGTCCCCTCGCCCCCTCCCTATCTCTGTAACCTCCACCAACCCAGACAATTCTTATCCTCCTTATCAAACCCCTCCATGTCCCCTCGCCCCCTCCTTATCTCTGCAACCTTCTCCAGCCAGACAATTCTCACCGTCCTGATCAAGTCCCTCCATGTCCCCTCGCCCCCCTCACTATCTCTGGAACCTCCTCTAACCCGGCAATTTTTATCCTCCTGATCAAATCCCTCCATGTCCCCTCGCCCCCTCCCTATCTCTGTAACCTCCTCCAACCCAGACAATTCCTATCCTCCTTATCAAACCCCTCCATGTCCCCTCGCCCCCTCCCTATCTCTGTAACCTCCTCCAACCCAGACAATTCTTATCCTCCTAATCAACTCCCTCCATGACCCCTCACACCCTCCCTATTTCTGTTAGCTCATCCAGCCCGGACAATTCTTATCCTCCTGTTCAAAACCCTCCATGTCCCCTAGCCCCCTTCCCTGTTCCTGAAAGCTCCTCCAGCCCTCGCAATCCACATCCTCCTTATCAAATTAATCTCTCCATGGCCCCTTGCTCCTCTCCCAATCTCTTTACCTCCCACAGCATCAACGAATCTCATACTCCTGTTCAAATCCGTCCATGACACCTCGCCCCCTCCCTATCTCTGTAACCTCCTCCAGCCCGGACAATTCTTATCCTCCTGATCAAATCCCTCCATGTGCCCTCGCCCTCTCCCTATCCCTGTAACCTCCTCCAGCCCGGACAATTCTTATCCTCCTGTTCAAATCCCTCCATGTCCCCTCGCCATCTCCCTATCTCTATAACCTTCTCCAGCCCGGACAATTCTTATCCTCCTGATCAAATCCCTCCATGTCCCCTCGCCCCCTCCCTATCTCTGCAACCACCTCCAGCCCGGACAATTCTTATCCTCCTGTTGAAATCCCTCCATGTCACCTCGCCCCCTCCCTTTCTCTGTAACCTCCACCAGCCAGGACAATTCTTATCCTCCTCATCAAATCCCTCCATGGATCCTCGCCCCTCTCCCTATCTCTGAAACCTCCTCCAGGCTGGACAATTCTTATCCTCCTCTTCAAATCCCTCCATGTCCCCTCGCCCTCTCCCTATCTCTGTAACCTCCTCCAGCCAGGACAATTCTTATCCGCCTGTTCAAAACCCTCCATGTGCCCTCGCCCCTCCCTATCTCTGTAACCTCCTCCAGCCCAGACAATTCTTATCCTCCTGTTCAAATCCCTCCATGTCCCCTCGCCCCCTCCCTATCTGTGTAACCTCCTCCAGGCTGGACAATTCTTATCCTCCTCTTCAAATCCCTCTATGTGAACTCGCCCCTCCCTATCTCTGTAACCTCCTCCAGCCAAGACAATTCTTATCCTCCTGTTCAAATCCCTCCATGTCCCCTCACCCCCTCCCTATCTCTGAAACCTCCTCCAGCCCAGATAATTCTTATCCTCCTGTTCAAAACCCTCCATGTGCACTCGCCCCCTCCCTATCTCTGTAACCTCCTCCAGCCAGGTCAATTCTTATCCTCCTGTTCAAATCCCTCCATGGTTCCTTGCCCCTCCCTATCTCTGTAGCCACCTCCAGTTGGACAATTCTCATCCTCCTGTTCAAATCCCTCCATGTCCCCTCGCCCCCTCCCTATTTCTGTCACATCCTCCAGCCGGACAATTCTTATCCTCCTCTTCAAATCCCTCCATGTCCCCTCGCCCCCTCCCTATCTCTGTAACCTCCTCCATGCTGGACAATTCTTATCCTCCTGTTCAAATCCCTCCATGTGCCCTCGCCCCTCCCAATCTCTGTAACCTCCTCCAGCCCAGACAATTCTTATCCTCCTGTTCAAATCCCTCCATGTCCCCTCGCCCCCTCCCGATCTCTGTAACCTCCTCCAGGCTGGACAATTCTTATCCTCCTCTTCAAATCCCTCTATGTGCCCTCGCCCTTCCCTATCTCTGTAACCTCCTCCAGCCTGGACAATTCTTATCCTCCTGTTCAAATCCCTCCATGTCCCCTCACCCCCTCCCTATCTCTGCAACCTACTCCAGCCCAGATAATTCTTATCCTCCTGTTCAAAACCCTCCATGTGCACTCGCCCCCTCCCTATCTCTGTAACCTCCTCCAGCCAGGTCAATTCTTATCCTCCTGTTCAAATCCCTCCATGGTTCCTTACCCCTCCCTATCTCTGTAGCCACCTCCAGTTGGACAATTCTCATCCTCCTGTTCAAATCCCTCCATGTCCCCTCGCCCCCTCCCTATCTCGGCAACCTCCTCCAACCCAGACAATTCTTATCCTCTTTATCAAACCCCTCCATGTCCCCTCGCCCCCTCCCTATCTCTGCAACCTTCTCCAGCCAGACAATTCTCACCCTCCTGATCAAGTCCCTCCATGTCCCCTCGCCCCCCTCACTATCTCTGTAACCTTCTCCAACCCAGACAATTCTCATCCTCCTGATCAAATCCCTCCATGTCTCCTCGCCCCCCTCCCGATGTCTGTAACCTCCTCCAACCCGGCAATTTTTATCCTCCTGATCAAATCCCTCCATGTCCCTTCTCCCCTCCCTATCTCTGTAACCTCCTCCAACCCAGACAATTTTTATCCTCCTGATCAAATCCCTCCATGTCCCTTCGCCCCCTCCCTATCTCTGTTTAGCTCATCCAGCCCGGACAATTCTCATCCTCCTTATCAAACCCCTCCATGTCCCCTAGCACCCCTCCCTATTCCTGAAAGCTCCTCCAGCCCTTGCAATCCAAATCCTCCTGTTCAAATTAATCTCTCCATTGGCCCTTTCTCCTCTCCCAATCTGTTAACCTCCTACAGCATCAACGAATCTCATACTCCTGTTCAAATCCGTCCATGACACCACGCCCCCTCCCTATCTCTGTAACCTCCTCCAGACCCGACGATTCTCATCCTCATTTTCAAATCCCTCCATGACTCCTCTCCCCCTCCCTATCTCATATCCTCCTCCAGCCCCACAACCCCTCGACAGATCTGTGTTCCTCTAATTCTGACCTCTTGACCATTCCCCAATTTTAATTTCTCCACCTTTAACACACGCCTCCAAACCGACATTCGATTTTTAGATTTCGAGATACCGCACTGAAACAGGCCCTTCGGTCCACCGAGTCTGTGCCGACCATTAACCACCCATTTATACTAATCTGACACGAATCCCATATTCCTATCACATCCTCACCTGTCCCTGTTAAACCTCCAAGCTGTTGATCACCTGTCCCTAATGTCTCCTTATGTTACTGACTGCTACATATAGTGTTATAGCGACCACACTGAAGCGCTTGGGGATATTTTATTATGTTGGAGGCGTTAGGTAAATGCAAATTTGATGTTTTTGTTAAACCTGTACAGTGCGCTTGCTTGATGTAGCTCCGCCGCCTCCACCCCGCCTCAGCTGATGAATGAAGGGAAACGCGCATGCGTGCTGTCCACAGAATCAGCAGCAGCAGACGGTATGAAACAGTGGCGAATTGAGAAATCCCGCTCCCCGGGGGGAATGGACCAAATTGCAGCCTCCTTCCAGCAGCACATGGCACTGGGAGAGTGTGTTCACAATGGCTCAGGTCAGCATTGAGTCCGGGGCAAGTTCTGGAGGGGAGGTGGGGCTGAATTGGAAGAGGCAGAATGGAGCAAGAAATGGTCCCAGAGCAGAGAGCGGGCGGGGCTGGGGGAAGGGGATTCTCGGACTGTGTGTGTGTGGGTGTGTGTGTGTGAGTGTGTTTCTGTGTCTGTCTGAGTGTGTCTGTGTGCATGTGTGAATAAAGGCTAAATGAGTGAACATGAAATTTGACATGGAATATAATATGGAGAAATGTGAGGTTATCCACTTTGGGAGAAAAAGGAGAAAAACAGAATAGTTTATAAATGGTCAGACGTTGGGAAGTGTTGAATTACAAAGGGAATTTTTCATGAGACACTGCAAGCTAACATGCAGGTATTACAAGCAATTAAGGCACATGGTATGTTGGCGTTTACTGAAAGAGGATTTGAGTATCGGAGTAAAGATACCTTACTGCAGTTACATAGAGCCTTGGTGAGACCGCACCTGCAGTATTGTGCGCAGTTTTGATCTCCTTAAATGTAAAAAAGTATACTTGCCATAGATGGAGTGTAAATGAAGGTTCCTCAAGCGAAATCCTGGGATGGAGGGATTTCCCTATGAGGAGAGATCAAATAGACTGGGCCTGTATTGACTTGGGTTTAGAAGAATGAGAGGTGATCTCATTCAAACATACACAATTCTTACAGGGCTCGACAGGGTTGATGCAGGAAGGATGTTTCCCCTGACTGGGAATCTAGAACCAGGGGACACAGTCTCAGAATAAGGAGCAGGCTATTTAGGATTGCGATGAGGAGGAATTTCTTCACTCAGAGGCTGGTGAATCTTTGGAATTCTCTACCCCAGAGGCTGTGGAGACTCAGTCATTGATTATGTTCAAGACGGAGATTGATAGATTTTTACAGATTAAAACATCAAGGGTTACAGGGATAGTGCAGGAAAATGGTGTTGAAGTAGATCAACCATGATCTCATTGAATGGTGGAGAGGGCTCAAAGGGCTGAATGACCTACTCCTGTGCCTAGTTCCTATGTTCTTTTGCTGTGGTCAGGGTAAGGGGGAACAAAACTGTGCTGCTGTACTGCAGTGCTGTCCAAAACTGACACTTTGTATCACCGGGTTCCCACTGTGGAAATGACAATGATGCAACTGTAAAGTTCGAACCCTCACCTGTTCTTGTCTTACAGGGAATACTTCTCCTTTGTGCAGGAACCGGAATAGATGTGATGTTTTCCTGGACCAAGGAACCGTGCAGCCCAGCTCCTTCTAACACACAGTAGGTACGTGATCATTCCCACAGTGTAATGGCACAGAGAGCTCACCAGTTCCACTGTCAGGGACACCAGAAGGAATCAGTCTCACACTGATCCCAAGATCCAGACACATATTTTCAGTCTCAACAATGTAAATAGAGCAGGAGAGACAGACATTGTATCCAGTTCAAACCAATTTAGTAATGATGACAGGGAGAGACATGAATCCCAGGTCAACTCTCAGATTTAATTCGTCATAGAGTCATATACAACACAGAGGAGGCTATTCGGACCATTGACTGCATGTTTACTCTTCACAAAGCAATACAGTCAGTCCCACTCCCCGGCTCGATCCTCGTAGCCTTGCAAGTCGACTTCTCTCAGGTGACCATCCAACATCCTACTGAAGTCAGTGATTGTCTCCACTTCCACCACCCTTGTGGACAGTGAGTTCCAGGTCATTACCACCCCCTGTGTAAAACAGTGTTTCCTCATATTCCCCCTGAATCTCTGGTCAAAAACATTCAATCTGTGTAACCTAGTCCTTGTATCATTTGTTAATGGGAACAGTTTTTCCCTTTCCAGCTTGCCTGTTAAAATCTTGTACACTTCAGTTAAATCTCCCCTCAATCTCCTTTGTTCTGAGGAGAACAAGGCCAGATTTTGCAGCCTAACCTTGTAACTAAAATCCTCCATCCCTGAAACCATTCTGGTAAATCTCCTCTGCAGTCTCTCAAGGACCCTCCCATCCATGCTGAGGTATGGTGACCAGAACTGGACACAGTACTCCAGTTGGGGTCTAACCAGAGCTTTATAAAGGGTCAGCTTAACTTCCCTGCTTTTTAACTCAATGCCTCTGTTTATAAAGCCCAAGATCCCATATGCTTTATTATCCAATCTCTCAATATGTCCTGCCAGTTACAAAGATCTATGCACTTGCACCCTCAGGACCCTCTATTCCTGCAAACTCTTTAGAACTGTGCCAATAATTATATATTGCCTCTCCCTATTCCTTCTGCCAAAATGCATCACCTCACACTTGTCAGTATTAAATTCCATCTGCCACCTCTCTGCCCATTCTACTAGCCTGTCTATGTCCTGTTGCAGGCGGTTCATATCATCCTCACTGTGTGCCTCACCTCCATGTTTGGTGTTGCCATCAAATTTTGGAATAGACTCTGTGCAGGCTGAGCTACAAATTAAATATTAGATAGATCTGACAAACTGTCTCCGATTGAGAGGTATAGAATTCATCCCAGGAAGATGCGCTCGGACTCAAATTAAGAAAATAACACTTAACCTGTGTATCAGTAGAAACAATATTCATCCCAATCGTACAACCTTACACCCAACTTAGATGCAAGTCCAAAATTCTGTGCAGTATCAGATTGAGTGATGCTGTAAAATAGTGAAACCCCGAGGGACAACTTTGATCACAGTTCAGCATTCATCCACATTATACAGCTGCAAGATGCAGTATCAATTGTTTTCGGCCCAGAGCTGCACATTACATCCCATTTCAAACTGAAAGTTACAGTGTCAATTCCATCACTGGAGACTGAGCTCCAGGATACAAGCCAGTCCAAAAACCTCATGCACTATCATTAGTGCTGTAAAGGATGGGTTAAAATTATGTATCACTGGTGTGTTTACAGGAGATTGGGTCAATAGTAGTTAAAAACACGTTCATAGTAGTTAATTAAAACTGACAGCATCAAGCCCTGTGTAGTCATAATTTAAATTAAATGTCAAGTAAATACCTACTGAGGTATTAATTTTAAATATATTCGAGGGACCAAAGTGAGATGCAAATGAAATACATACGACAAAAGAACAGCAGATGTACAAACATTCCCCGTAGCCCTGCAAGTCTATTTCTCTCAGGTGACCATCAGGGAATGACAGATCCCTCATTCAAACAGTACCACAGACTAATATGTAAAGACTGAATGCCAGACTCACACACTACTGAGATAGACAAAATAAACAACACATTCACAAACAGTACCAGAGACTGCAAAGTACAGAATTAATCCCAATTGTACCCAATAACAGATTCTGACAGAGAATGTATTTCTCTCTCTCACTGAAAACACACACACACACATTCAGATGTCGTACGAGAGACTTACAGATCAAGAAGATAGTGCCCAGCAACATCAAACAACAGAGACTGACAAATACTGAATGAATCCCACATTCACAAACAATACCAGACACTGAGAAATACAGAATTAAACTCCAAGTTATACACAGTAACAGAGAATGACACAAACAGCATTAATCACTCACTCATACTTTAGTACAAACTGACACAGGCAGAAAAAATACAACACACATAAACAGTACCAGTGACTGAGAGATACAAAATGAACCCCACATTCACAAACAGTAGCAGAGACAGACAGGGAAAGAATCCAACACTCTCATCGAGTAATGAACACTGAGAATGAATCCAAAACACACACGCGCGCGCGTACACACACACACACACTTTACCATAGATAGACAGATACAGATTGCATTTGACACAAACAGTAGCATAGACTGGTCTACATATAAATAGAAAATACATCCCATGCTCACATACTGTAACACAGACTGACAGTAACAATACCAATCCCACACATGTATATAATACCAGAGAATGACAGATGCAGGTAAAATAAATATACCCACACAGGACCAGATAGTGTGTGATACAGAATTAATCTCTCATTCATATTGTATCAGAGTGTCAGAGGCAGAATGAATCTCACACTTACAAACTGCACCAGGGACTGAGAGATCCTGAATCAATTTCTCTCACACAAAGATACAATAGCAGAGACAGTCAGATACAGAATGAATCCGGAGTCCCACAGAGTGGCAGATACAGATTGAAACACTCACCAACATACTATAGCAGATCAGAGTGAATATAGAATGAATTCCACCCACACAAAATACCAAAGAGAGATCCAGAACTAATCCCACACACACACACAGTAACAGACACTGACAGATACAGAAGTAATCCCACACTCACACACAGTAGCAGACACTGAATGATGCAGAATTAATCCCACACTCACACACAGTAACAGACACTGACAGATACAGAACTAATCCCACACTCACACACAGTAACATACACTGACAGATACAGAATTAATCCCACACTCACACACAATAACAGTCACAGATAGATACAGAATTAATTCCACACTCACACACAATAACAGACACAGATAGATACAGAATTAATCCCACACTTACATGCAGTAACACATACAATGTGTGTCTGTGGGATTATTTCAGTGCCTGTCAGTGTATGTTACTGTGTGTGTGTGTGTGTGGGATAAATTCTGTGTCTGTCAGTGTCTGTTATTGTATGAGAGTGTGGGATTAATTCTGTATCTGTCAGAGTCTGATACTGTGTGAGAGTGTGGGATTAATTCTGTATCTGTCAGTGTCTGTTACTGTGTGTGAGTGTGGGATTAATTCTGTATCTGTCAGTGTCTGTTACTGTGTGTGAGTGCGGGATTAATTCTGCATCTGTCAGTGTCTGTTACTGTGTGTGAGTGTGGGATAAATTCTGTATCTGTCAGTGTCTGTTATTGTCTGAGAGTGTGGGATTAATTCTGTATCTGTCAGAGTCTGATACTGTGTGAGAGTGTGCGATTAATTCTGTATCTGTCAGTGTCTGTTACTGTGTGTGAGTGTGGGATTAATTCTGTATCTGTCAGTGTCTGTTACTGTGTGTGAGTGCGGGATTAATTCTGCATCTGTCAGTGTCTGTTACTGTGTGTGAGTGCGGGATTAATTCTGTATCTGTCAGTGTCTGTTATTGTATGAGAGTGTGGGATTAATTCTGTATCTGTCAGAGTCTGATACTGTGTGAGAGTGTGGGATTAATTCTGTATCTGTCAGTGTCTGTTACTGTGTGTGAGTGCGGGATTAATTCTGCATCTGTCAGTGTCTGTTACTGTGTGTGAGTGTGGGATAAATTCTGTATCTGTCAGTGTCTGTTATTGTATGAGAGTGTGGGATTAATTCTGTATCTGTCAGAGTCTGATACTGTGTGAGAGTGTGGGATTAATTCTGTATCTGTCAGTGTCTGTTACTGTGTGTGAGTGTGGGATTAATTCTGTATCTGTCAGTGTCTGTTACTGTGTGTCAGTGCGGGATTAATTCTGCATCTGTCAGTGTCTGTTACTGTGTGTGAGTGTGGGATTAATTCTGTATCTGTCAGTGTCTGTTACTGCGTGTGAGTGTGGGATTAATTCTGTATCTGTCAATGTCTGTTACTGTGTATGAGTGTGGGATTAATTCTGTATCTGTCAGTGACTTTTACTGTGTGTGAGTGTGGGATTAATTCTGTATCTCTCAGTATCTGTTACTGTGTGTGAGTGTGGGATTAATTCTGAATCTGTCAGGGTCTGTTACTGTGTGTCAGTGTCGCATTAATTCTGTCTCAGTCAGTGTCTGTTACTTTGTGTGAGTGTGGGATTAATTCTGTATCTGTCAGTGTCTGTTACTGTGTGAGAGTTTGGGGTTAGTTCTCTATCTGTCATTCTCTCGTCCAGTATGTGGTTTGGTTCTAAGTCTCCAGCTCTCATAATCTGTTACTGTGTGTGATTGTGAAATTAGTTCTGGATCTCTCTCTGGTATTTTCTGTGAGTGGAATTCATTCTATTTTCACTCTGCTCTTCCATAGTATATTCGTGAGTGTATCAATCTGTATCTGCCACTCTGTGAGAATTGTGCATCTGTCAGTCTCTGGTATTATATACATGTGTGGAATTAATATTGTTACTGTCAGTCTCTGTTACAGGATGTGAGCATGGGATGTATTCTATATTTGTCAGTCTCTGCTACTCTGTATGGTTGTAGGATTCAATCCATATCTGTTGGCCGATGGTACTCTGTGTCTATGTGTGTGTGTGTGTGTGTGGTAGAAACTATATTTCATGCCAATGTCTCCCTTACTTAATGTGAATGTGGGGTTCATTCTCTATCTCTCTGTCACTGGTACTGTTTAAGTGTATTGGATATTTTCTGCCTGTGTCAGTTTGTGCTAAAGTATGAATGATTGATTAATGCTGTTTGTGTCATTCTCTGTTACTGTGTATAGGTTTGAGTGTAATTCCTTATTTCTCAGTGTCTGATATTGTTTGTGAATGTGGGATTCAATCAGGATTTGACAGTCTCTGTTGTTTGATGTCAGTGTGTGCTATCTTCTTTATCTTTAAGTTTCTGGTACTGCATCTGAAGGTGTGTGTGAGTGTGTTCAGTGAGAGTGAGAGATAGTGATAGAGAGGAATTCATTCTCTGTCAGAATCTGGTATTGTGTACAAGTGGGATTAATTCTGTATTTTTCATTGTCTTGCACTGAATGTGAATGTGTGGCCCATTTTGTCTCTCTCAGTTGAGTGTGAGTGTGGCATTCTGTCTGTACCTATCAGTCTGTGGTACTGTTTGAATGAGGGATCTGACATTCCCTGCTGCTGTGTGTAAGCATGTGATTCATTCTGTATTTGTCTGTTTGTGGTACTGTATGGGACTGTGAGATTTAGTCAGTATCTGTCAGTCTCTTGTACGTTTGTGCATCTGATGTTCATTTGTCATTTGTATTTCATTTGCATCTCACTTCTGGTCTCTGAAATAATATATTTAACATTAATACCTGAATCTACAGTGATGGAATTGACACTGTATCTTTCAGTTTGAAATGGGATGTATGTGTAGCTCTGGGCCGAAAACAATTGAAACTGTATCTTGCAGCTGTATAATGTAGATGAATGCTGAACTGTGATCAAAGTTGTCCCTCGGGGTTTCACTATTTTACAGCAACACTCAATCTGATACTGCACAGAATTTTGAACTTGCATCTAAGCTGGGTGTGAGGTTATACTATTGGGATGAATATTGTTTAAACTCACACTGCAGGTTAAGTGGGTGACATTTTAATTTGTGTCCTGGAGCATCTTCGTCGTATGAATTCTATACCTTTCAATCGAGTACAGTGTGTCAGATCTATCTAATATTTAATTTGTAGCTCAGCCTGCACAGAGTCTATTTCAAAATTTGCTGACAACACCAAACATGGAGGTGAGTCTAACAGTGAGGATGATATGAACCGCCTGCAACAGAACATAGAGAGGCTAGTAGAATGGGCAGAGAGGTGGCAGATGGAATTTAATACTGACAAGTGTGAGGTGATGCATGTTGGCAGAAGGAATAGGGAGAGGCAATATATAATTATTGGCACAGTTCGAAGGAGTTTGCAGGAATAGAGGGTCCTGAGGGTGCAAGTGCATAGATCTTTGTAACTGGCAGGACATATGGAGAGATTGGATAGTAAAGCATATGGGATCTTGGGCTTCATAAACAGATGCATTGAGTACAAAGGCAGGGCGATTATGCTGAACCTTTATAAAGCTCTGGTTAGACCCCAACTGGAGTAGTGTGTCCAGTTCTCGTCACCATACCTCAGCATGGATGGGAGGGTCCTTGAGAGGGTGCAGAGGAGATTTACCAGAATGGTTCCAGGGACGGAGGATTTTAGTTGCAATGTTAGGTTGGAAAAGCTCGGCTTGTTCTCCTCAGAACAAAGGAGATTGAGGGGAGATTTAACAGAAGTGTACAAGATTTTAACAGGCAAGCTGGAAAGGGAAAAACTGTTGCCATTAACAAATGGTACAAGGACTAGTTTACACAGATTGAATGTTTTTGACCAGAGATTCAGGGGGAATATTAGGAAACACAGTTTTACACAGGGGGTGATATTGACCTGGAACTCACTGCCAACAAGGGAGGTGAAAGTGGAGACAATCACTGACTTCAGTAGGATGTTGAATGGTCACCTGAGAGAAATAGACGTGCAGGTCTACGGGGATCGAGCAGGGGAGTGGGACTGACTGTATTCCTTTGTGGAGAGTAAACATGGAGTCAATGGGCCGAATAGCCTCCACTGTGCTGTAAATGACTCTATTACTTTATTTAAATCTGGTAGTTGACCTGGGATTCATGTCTCTCCCTGTCAGCATTACTAAATTGGTTTGAACTGGATACAATGTCTGTCTCTCCTGCTCTATTTACCTTGTTGGGATTGAAAATGTGTGTCTGGATCTTGCGATCAGTGTGAGACTGATTCCTTCTGCTGTCCCTGACAGTGGAACTGGTGAGCTGTCTGTGCCTTTACACTCTGGGAATGATCACGTACCTACTGTGTGTTTGGCAGGAGCTGGGCCGCACCATTCCTTGGTCCTGGGAAACATCACATCTATTCTGGTTCCTGCACAAAGGAGAAGTATTCCTTGTAAGACAAGAACAGTTGAGGGTTAGAACTTTACAGTTTCATCATTGTCATTTCCACAGTGGGAACCCGGTGATACAAAGTGTCAGTGTTGGACAGCACTGCAGTACAGCAGCACAGTTTTGTTCCCCCTTATCCTGTCCACAGCACAAAAACATAAGAACTAGGAACAGGAGTAGGCCATTCAGCCCATCAAGCCCTCTCCACCATTCAATGAGATCATGGTTGATCTACTTCAACACCATAACCCTGCACTATCCCTGTAACCCTTGATGTTTTTAGTATATATAAATGTATCGATCTCCATCTTGAACTTACTCAATGACTGAGCCTCCACAGCCCTCTGGGTAGAGAATTCCAAAGATTCACCAGCCTCTGAGTGAAGAAATTCCTCCTCATCTCAGTCCTAAATGGCCTGCTCCTTATTCTGAGACTGTGTCCCCTGGTTATAGATCCCCAGTCCGGGGAAAGATCCTTCCTACATCTGCCCTATCGAGCCCTGTAAGAATTTTGAATGTTTGAATGAGATCACCTCTCATTCTTCTAAACTCCAGAGAATAAAGGCCCAGTCTGTTTAATCTTCCCTCATAAGGCAATCCCTTCATCCCAGGAATTAGTTTGGTGAACCTTCATTGCACTCCCTCTATGACAAGTATACCTTTTTATAGGTAAGAGAGCAAATCTGCACACAATACTCCAGGTACAGTCTCAGCAAGGCTCTATCTCATTGCAGCAAGACATCTTTAATCCTATACTAATCTTCTGTCAGACCATTAGTCTACAGTAATGCAGATTCCCAGTGCTGTCTGATCAATAGTTGACAGTACTGCAGATTCCCAGTGCTGTCTGATCAATAGTCTACAGTACTGTAGATTCCCGGTGCAGTCTGATCATTAGTCTACAGTGCTGCAGATTCCCGGTGCTGTCTGATCATTAGTCTACAGTACTGCAGATTCCCAGTGCTGTCTGATCATTAGTCTACAGTACTGCAGATTCCCAGTGCTGTCTGATCATTAGTCTGCAGTACTGCAGATTCCCAGTGCTGTCTGATCAATAGTTGACAGCACTGCAGATTCCCAGTGCTGCCTGATCAATAGTCTACAGTACTGCAGATTCCCGGTGCAGTCTGATCATTAGCCTACAGTACTGCAGATTCCCGGTGCTGTCTGATCATTAGTCTGCAGTACTGCAGATTTCCAGTGCTGTCTGATCATTAGTCTACAATACTGCAGATTCCCAGTGCTGTCTGATCAATAGTCTACAGTGCTGCAGATTCCCGGTGCTGTCTGATCATTAGTCTACAGTACTGCAGATTCCCGGTGCTCTCTGATCATTAGTCTACAGTACTGCAGATTCCCACTGCTGTCTGATCAATAGTCTACAGTACTGCAGATTCCCGGTGCTGTCTGATCATTAGTCTACATTACTGCAGATTCCCAGTGCTGTCTGATCATTAGTCTACAGTACTGCAGATTCCCAGTGCTGTCTGATCAATAGTCTACAGTACTGCAGATTCCCGGTGCTGTCTGATCATTAGTCGACAGTACTGCAGATTCCCGGTGCTGTCTGATCATTAGTCTACAGTACTGCAGATTCCCGGTGCTGTCTGATCATTAGTCTACAGTACTGCAGATTCCCGGTGCTGTCTGATCATTAGTCTACAGTACTGCAGATTCCCAGTGCTGTCTGATCATTAGTGAACAGTACTGCAGCTTCCCGGTGCTGTCTGATCATTAGTCTACAGTACTGCAGATTCCCGGTGCTGTCTGATCATTAGTCTACAGTACTGCAGATTCCCGGTGCTGTCTGATCATTAGTCTACAGTACTGCAGATTCCCAGTGCTGTCTGATCATTAGTCTACAGTACTGCAGATTCCCGGTGCTGTCTGATCATTAGTCTGCAGTACTGCAGATTCCCAGTACTATCTGATCATTAGTCTACAGCACTGCAATTCCCAGTGCTGTCCGATCATTAGTCTACAGTACTGCAGATTCCCAGTGCTGTCTGATCATGGGTCTACAGTACTGCAGATTCCCGTTGCTGTCTGATCATTAGTCTACAGTACTGCAGATTCCCAGTGCTGTCTGATCATTAGTCTACAGTACTGCAGATTCCCGGTGCTGTCTGATCATTAGTCTACAGTACTGCAGATTCCCGGTGCTGTCTGATCATTAGTCTGCAGTCCTGCAGCTTCCTGGTGCTGTCTGATCATTAGTCTACAGTACTGCAGATTCCCGGTGCTGTCTGATCATTAGTCTGCAGTACTGCAGATTCCCGGTGCTGTCTGATCATTAGTCTACAGTACTGCAGATTCCCGGTGCTGTCTGATCATTAGTCTGCAGTACTGCAGATTCCCGGTGCTGTCTGATCATTAGTCTACAGTGCTGCAGATTCCCGGTGCTGTCTGATCATTAGTCTACAGTACTGCAGATTCCTGGTGCTGCCTGATCATTAGTCTACAGTACTGCAGATTCCCGGTGCTGTCTGATCATTAGTCTGCAGTACTGCAGATTCCCGGTGCTGTCTGATCATTAGTCTACAGTGCTGCAGATTCCCGGTGCTGTCTGATCATTAGTCTGCAGTACTGCAGATTCCTGGTGCTGTCTGATCATTAGTCTACAGTACTGCAGATTCCCTGTGCTGTCTGATCATTAGTCTACAGTACTGCAGATCTACAATACTGTTTGATTGAAGCCTTCTGGTTGATCAGCATACACATAATGGCCAGCACCTCAAATAGCCTACAAAACAAAACATATATGTTAATGTTGACAAAGTCTGTTGAACAATTTCTCGCATTAACATTTAATACAATTTTACATAAAGCTTCCTATCACTTTTTTTTCAAATAAAAATATTCTTACCCTAGATTATTTGATGTCATGGGTGAATCTCAACCCTCCAAAGCTTTCAGATTGTCCATCTATCCTTTGAGATCTTTGTAAGTTATTGTAGTACTGCCAGATAAACAATCAGCAAGTACTGCTTGTTCATTGCTTTTACACACTGGACTGCCCTGTTCCTCAAAAAATTACAGTTCAGTCCTCGAAGAGATAAAACATCCCAGAAACCCTGATGTTAACAAAGAACAATGAACAGTACAACACAGGAACAGGCCATTCGGCCCTCCAGGCCTGCACCGATCTTGATGCCTGCTGAATCTAACACCTTCTGCACTTCCCTCTATTCCCTTCCTATTCATATATTTGTCAAGATGGCTCTAAAACGTCGCTATCGTATCTGCTTCCACCACCTCCCATGGCAGCAAGTTCCAGGCACTCACCACACTCTGCGTAAAACATTTGCCTCGCACATCCCCTCTAAACTTTGCCCCTCGCACCTTAAATCTATGTCCCCTAGTAACTGACTCTTCCACCCTTGGAAAAAGCTTCTGACTATCCACTCTGTCCATGCGTTCATAACTTTGTAAACCTCTATCATGTCGCCCCTCCACCTCCGTCGTTCCAGTGAAATCAATCCGAGTTTTTCCAACCTCTCCTCATAGCTAATGCCCTCCAGACCAGGCAACACCCCGGTAAACCTCTTCTGTACCCTCTCCAAAGCCTTCACGTCCTTCTGGTAGTGTGGCGACCAGAATTGCACGCAATATTCTAAGTGGGTCCGAACTAAGGTTCTGTACAGCTGCAACATGACTTACCAATTTTTATACTCTATGCCCCGACCGATGAAAGCAAGCATGCTGTATGCCTTCTTGACTACCTTATCCACCTGCGTTGCCACTTTCAGTGACCTGTGGACCTATCCGCCCTAATCTCTCTGCCTGTCAATGTTCCTAAGGGTTCTGCCATTTACTGTATACCTCCCACCTGCATTAGACCTTCCAAAATGCATTACCTCACATTTGTCTGGATTAAACTCCATCTGCCATTTCTCCACCCAAGTCTCCAACCGATCGATATCCTGTTGGAACCTCTGACAATCCTCATCATTATCCGTAACTCCACCAACCTTTGTGTCGTCTGCAAACTTACTAATCAGACCAGCTATATTTTCCTCCAAATCATTTATATATACTACAAACAGCAAAGGTCCCAGCTCTGATCCCTGCGGAACACCACTAGTCACATCCCTCCATTCAGAAAAACACCCATCCACTGTTACCCTCTGTCTTCTGTGACTGAGCCAGTTCTGTATCCATCTTGCCAGCTCACCTCTGACCCCGTGTGACTTCACCTTTTGCACCAGTCTGCCATGCGGGACCTTGTCAAAGGCTTTACTAAAATCCATATAGACAACCTCCACTGCCCTTCCCTCATCACTCATCTTCGTCACTTCCTCAAAAAAGTCAATCAAATTAGTAAGACACGACCTCCCCTTCACAAAACCATGCTGTCTCTCGCTAATAAGTTTGTTTGTTTCCAAATGGCATTAAATAATGTCCCCAAGAATCCTTTCCAATAGTTTCCCTACCACTGACGTCAGGCTCACCAGCCTAGAATTTCCTGGATTATCCTTGCCACCCTTCTTAAAAAAAGGAACAACATTGGCTATTCTCCAGTCCTGTGGGACCTCACCTGTAGCCATTGAGGATCCAAGATTTCTGTCAAGGCCCCAGCAATTTCTTCCCTTGCATCCCTCAGAATTCTACGGTAGATCCCATCAGGCCCAGGGGACTTATCTAACTTAATGCTTTGCAAGTATTAAAATGCAAAACAAATAATCTAACAGTGATCAAATACAGTTATGTATTTATTGAACATCTTTCTTCCAACTCCTTGAGTACATAAAATTAAAGATCCCAACTCTAGGAACCAAAATAAGTTTTTGTTGATAACTTATAAATACACACAGTATTTATTTTTTCTGTCAGAAATATCAGCCTGTCTCTTCTGAGACTTTCAAACAACTTCTTGACTCCCTCATGATTTTTACGCAGTCTTCTCATGAGATTATCCATTTTCTCTCCACAAAGAAAGACTTGCTCTTCTCGAGCACCTTTCACAATCTCAGGACGTCCCAAACCACATTCCACCCAATGAAGATCTTTGTGAATTGTCATCACTGTTGTACAGTAGGAAACACAACAGCCATTGCCCACAGCAAGTTCCCACAAACAGCACTGTGATAATAACCAGATAAAACAGAAACAAATCGTGTCAAACCATAGTTTCGTTTAGTTTAGTGATGCACCACTGAAACAGGCCCTTCGGCCCACCGAGTCTGTGCCGACCATCAACCACCCATTTATACTAATCCTACATCCCGACCACCTACCGAGACAAGGGGCAATTTATAATGGCCAATTAACCTACCAACCTGCGTGTCTTTGACATGTGGGAGGAAACCGGAGCACTCGGAGAAAACCCATGCAGACACAGGGAGAACTTGCAAACTCCACACAGACAGTACCCAGAATTGAACCCGGGTCGTTGGAGCTGTGAGGCTGCGGTGCTAACAACTGCGCCACTGTACCGCACAAATAGATTAAAATAGATTAAAAAGAAAACTAATAACCTACTCCAACGAGGCACCCAATCAGCAGTGAGGTGAACATTGGATGTGGTAGTCTCAGTTACAGACATAACAGGTCAGTCGTCCCATTCACAGACAGAGCAAGTAAGTAGTCTCAGCTACAGGCAGAGCAATTAAGTAGTCTCAGTTCCGGGATAGCAAGTAAGTAGTCTCAGTTACAGACAGAGCAATTAAGCAGTCTCAGTTACAGACATAACAAGTAAGTAGTCTCAGTTACAGGCAGAGCGATTAAGTAGTCTCAGTTACAGAGATAGCAAGTAAGTAGTCTCAGTTACAGAGATAGCAAGTAAGTAGTCTCAGTTACAGACAGAGCAAGTAAGTAGTCTCAGTTACAGAGATAGCAAGTAAGTAGTCTCAGTTACAGACAGAGCAAGTAAGTAGTCACAGTTACAGAGATAGCAATTAAGTAGTCTCAGTTACAGACAGAGCAAGTAAGTAGTCTCAGTTACAGAGATAGCAAGTAAGTAGTCTCAGTTACAGAGATAGCAAGTAAGTAGGCTCAGTTACAGACAGAGCAAGTAAGTAGGCTCAGTTACAGACAGAGCAAGTAAGAAGTCTCAGTTGCAGACAGGGCAAGTAAGTAGTCTCAGTTACAGACAGGGCAAGTAAGTATTCTCTGTTACAGACAGGGCAAATAAGTAGTCTCAGTTACGGACACAGCAAGTCAGTAGTCTCAGTTACAGAGATAGCAAGTAAGTAGTCTCAGTCACAGACAGAGCAAGTAAGTAGTCTCAGTTACAGACAGAGCAAGTAAGTAGTCTCAGTTACAGAGATAGAAAGTAAGTCGTCTCAGTTACAGACACAGCAAGACAGTAGTGTCAGTTACAGAGATAGCAAGTAAGTAGTCTCAGTTGCAGACAGAGCAAGGATGTAGTCTCAGTTACAGAGATAGAAAGTAAGTAGTCTCAGTTACAGACACAGCAAAAAAAAACAAAAGGTCTTATAAATTGTCATGTAAAAAAAGAATACAGTCAACAGTGGAAGGCTGCAGGACCGTCCTCCACTGGTTGATTGTCCTTCCAGCTACGCTGAAGTTCCTCTCCCTGACGCTACAGCTCGCCGGAATGCAAAGTATACTTCTAGGCAGCCTGGTCAATTTAGGGTATGTACCACTGTGTTCCTTCCACCAGCCCAACAGATCACGTTCGTTTTCCATCGCCAACACAGCAGGTCTCTGTGCTGTGTACTGCTGCACTTCATCATTTGTGTCTATTTCTTCATGAACATTCTTCCATTCAGCAAATGCAGTCACTGCTTTTTTGGCAGCTGTAGGTTCATTATCAACCACTGCCGTTTCCTTCACCAGGTCTTCTGTTTTAATGTTGTTGATAAGTCTGCGCACTTCAAAATAAACTACTTCCCTGTCATGGCTGGATAACATTCGTAGCTGATTAAATTTAGGCCAGAGGAACGTTGCTATTTTGTGCTCGTCATTTATTTTAACTTTCTTCAGAAGCCACCGTCTGTGCCGTTCCCTGACAACTGCTTGCATTGGAGTATCTGAAGAATGTGGCATACAGGGACGTTTAAGTTTCTCAAACCACGGAATTACCAGGTTCAATGTTGGATATTGGTTTCCCTCCATTTCCCTCTGAGCTTCATAAAATGGTCGGAGGAAATCCACCAAAAACTGCAAGACATCAGGGGTGATATTTTCCAGCCTGGAGCTTTCCCCATGCTGTTCCAGTTTCTCGTGCAGCTCATGATAAATATCCTGAATTGAATTCAGTGTCAGATACACAGCACTGTACCTCGTTTCTTCTATTGGATTTAAAGTTTTAGACAACTGTGCAGCAAGACCAGACTGTTTAATATATGTCACCAAGTCTTTGGCATGATGTATAGTTTCTACAACATCCGGAGCTTCAGAAGCGAATTCCTTTGGATCAAGTGAATGTTGAAGGACCGTGTTATATACATGGCACTGACAATCCAGACGTCGATATGGTCTAAGATCAAACACTATGTTGGTGCCTTGATCTGTCACCCAGACGAGTTTATATAAATTTGCTGGGTCGAATCCAAATGTATTCACGAGCAGAATTAAAATCTCCTGACTGATGTTTTTACCAGTTTTGACGTCCTCCAGTGGAAACATTGCTGTTGTTAAAACTTTGGCATGAAGTTTTAAATCTACTGTGATGTAATGACAAGTTATCGACATATAATGGATTTTATTGTAGTCGTCCGTCCACATGTCAGTTGTCATTCCCACATTCACATCCTTCAGTATGTCAGTAATCTGAGAAATTAGTTCTTTTCTCTTTTCTTTGGCCACATCACGACACCTTCGTGAAACTGTACTGGATTTGGTAACACACTTGATGCTGATACTTGACCATATGTTGCACCCTCATTGATAAGCTCTTGTGCTAGCTCAACAAACCCTTCACCAGAGACAGTTTGGAAAGATCGAATATCTTTGCAACAGAAACTCACGCATTTGTCTATAATTTCTGATTTCTTGTGAGTGGGTATGCTTTCTTTTGTCCGTGCAAAGGAAGTTAAGTCTGACCGACTTGGCCCTACTGTGGGTCGAGTACATCCTTTTACAGTGTGCCGCTGCAAAGATGAATTTCCTGTCTTTTTGCTGTGATACTTTCGTAGAAGTTTGCAAGATTTACATTGTACAAATCCACTTGAACTTTTACTATTGCGGAAAACAACAACATTGACATGTTCCCACACAGAAGATTTACGTTTTCCAGCTCCAGGACTTTCCACTGCTAAACATTCTCCAGTCGACAGCACTTGTTTTACATCCATAGTGTACAGTAATGTAAAATCACCTTTGGACACATGTAGTCGGGTCTAGTCGTGTTTGGGTCAGGCAGCCAGGCTTTAAGTCAGATTTCTACTTCCAAGTCCGATTGTTGAAGGGAAAACAAGCAGACACTGTTTAAAATGTGTCCTTAAACTTCTCACCTAGTCATTAAACAATCGCCGCATCGTTAGTGCGGCCTTTTTTTTCTGCTGTTCACTGTCCAATAACAATGAACAGTGAGACTCTGGATCTGAACCAGGAACATTCATTACAGTTTGGAGACAGAAAGCAGCAATGATTTTCAATAGTGAGTACTTCTCATTCTGTCTCTCTCACCCTGTCCAGACACTGCCTGAGAAATACCTCTCTCTTCCCCCCGACTCACTCCATGTCTCAGGACCAGTACCTGCTCAAGGCCTGCGACCAGACCCGAACCCGACAGGACCTGACGACATGTGTCGGGTTTGGGTCGGTCACTCTTCCGGGTCGAGCTCTTGGGCTCGGGTCTGACAAACACAGCATTAATCGGACTTGAAAGGTTGTTTAAAAAGATGAAGATTGGAGCCACGAAGTCAGTGATTGTTTGGTCATGAGTTAAACAGAAACCCATGGAGTTGTGTCCAGACAGGTTGTGCCACACTGTACCAGTATCTGTATTGCTTAAACTAAACACAGCAATTGCCCGGAGGCTCAGTAAGTATCATTTTCCATTACCTGGACTCCTGCTTTACAGGTTGAAATACTTGCTGCAAGTTTATTCAGTGAGCAGCTGAGATGCAAAGAGCAGTGATTATTACAAAATGATTATAAAATATACAGTATTTATATTAAAAATATAACCTGTTCACTGTCAGGACTCTAGTCTGGAAACACACACATTACCTGACCGAACCACAGTGGACCCGAACCCGACCCGACCATCCCTTCACTTCCCTTCCTGACACCCAACCTGCAAGAAGCTGCAGCGCATGCGTGGAGGGCAAAGTGAAGGCACCGGCTCACTGCGCAGACTCAGTTCCAACCCAGACTCCCAGCTCCGGTCAGTTTATTTAAATTTCAATACTGACCAGCAGAGACTGACCGAGTGTGTCCGACCCGAACCCAAACTGGACCCGAGTCCGAAAGCCGGAGCCGCAAGCTGGGACCGAGCCGAGGCGGACACATGTGCTCGGGTCCCGCTCGGGTTGGAGTCGGGTATCCAGGCCTCCAGTGCACATTCCACACAGTCCCCGACTCCCGCTGAACTTCCCCGCTATTCAATGTTAATCTCTGAATACATCTGCAGACTCGCTCCCCAAACCTGGTGTTGTTGCTGGAAGCAGATGTTGTTTGTTCACTTACCCCGGGACCCGGATGTCTCCATTCACAGCTGATTTAAACAATCTTCCGCTCACTCACTGAATGACGCTCAGAGACAGTGTTGGGGGCAGGGGAGCACATGCGCTCTTCTCCTCATGATGACGTCACAGTGGGCTGTGTTATATCGCGCGTGCGCAGCTCTCTGCAACAAAAAGCAATGGGAACTTTCCCCATTTCACCCTCATCAATGTGTGAACAATGAAACTTAACATGGGGTTAGGGTGGAGGGAGGGTGGGGAGGGGTGGAGGGAATCTATAACCTAGAAAGCCGGGAGCTGATCCCATTTAGATGTTCAAATTGCCGTCTCTCCCTGCAGGGTGTTTGTTATTATTGAGACCCCCCTCTCAAAACAGTCCGACAGAAACATGGGAGGAAGGAGGGAGTCGGTGTGTTTGCTGGTACCTTGTAGAATTCATTTCAGCCAGCAAAGGTTTGTCTAAGCGGAGCGAAACCCGCGGTCAATGTGAGTAATACCGAATGGCGATCTTCATCGTTTCATTCTAAACAAGAGAGACACGGAGCTGCCGCGATTATTCCGGACACACAAACACAGTGACAATAGAGCCCGTCCCAGAGTTTCAGCTCCACTTTGTTAAATGTCCTCATGTGCACAGTCATTGCTGTGAATTTTCAGGGCTCAGTTGCGGATGTCCAGTCCTGTATCCCTTAAACACACGGAGCCAGGAGATCCTCACACGCCATTTTGAAAGATTTATGGACAGGAATTGTTCTAAACTTTGGCTGAGTCGATCATAACCTGCTGTTCAATCATTGTATTATTCAAACAATTAATGAGACATTCTGTTCACTACTTGGGTCTTGAACTCGGTTTGAGCAGATCAACAAGTGAAAGGTTCAGCATTTTTCCAGATATAACAGACAGAGCTGGATAGAGGGACTCAGGGTTGATCCTGCACACACAGGGCAGTTTGAGTGACAGTCACACAGGGACGGGAAATGGTCTCGATTCCGTTGCCTACTCACCCAACAAGGACAGTTCGGGACTGACTAAACATCCAACTCACTATAATTCAGTACTGGAGAAAGACAGAGGCTCCATCTTTCCTCACTGTATCTAGTACATTATGTGAGGGAAAGTGTTCCAGTGCCTCTCACTCTCAGACAGCAACTGACATGTGTTCAGACAGTCAGTGTTAGTCTTTCACTTACCATGAATAGGCGCCTCTCCAAGAACCTGCAAATCCAATATCCCGAAGCAGCTGTTCTACTCAGAACTTGGTCATGGTAGGAGAACCCCAGGAGGACAGGAGAAACACTTCAGAGATGTCCTCAAATCATCCCTCATTTGGGAAGACATTTTATACTTCAGGGATATTTATCAGGAACATGCAAAGGCGAACTCGAGGCAGCGAAGACAGCGAAGGGAGCATCACACCTCCGATGCAGTCATTTACCTGACCCTTCCAGCACCATCTGACTCTGATATGACAGGGTCTGCAGATCATGCATTGGACTTATCAGCCATTTCAGAACCCATCAAACTGGAGTGGAAAAAAGTCATCCCTGATCGCGAGAGACTGTCTGAGATGGAAGAGAATAAATAGGCCAATATAATGATCAGCAACAATAATGAACTGGATGGGGAGGAGATCGAGAGCAGGGAGATAGAATAGGGAGGGGAAGTGTCCTGTGATGTTTATATAATGTAACACATTGACAGAGATCCTGTTCTATTTGGGTAAAGACTTACTCAAGATAGAAAAATGTAAACTAGTCTCTCGATGACATACTATTATTTCCAAACTCAAACAGGGCCAGATTATGAAGAAATGCTGTATTTCTCACTGAACCACTTTTACCTGTTGGACTCTCTGCAGATTCGCAGGACAAGGCCATTCAGATATATTTTCAGTCACTAAGAGATTCATTCTGATGACATTAAGCAGAGACTATCAGATGTTTAACTTTCATCCCTCAAACACTCGGATTCACTTTTACACTTCGATGAGATCCGTTTGGACAGTTTAGGAGCCGCCCCCTCAACCCTTCCTCCGCTTTATTCCGTCCATCTTCCAATCTCAGTGTCACACACGTTACCATTAATTTGCTTTTGATCAATACAATTCAAAGGTTTGCAGAGACAATCATTGAAATAATGATGACAGTGATTTGTACAAAATATCCCATATCCACCCTATCACCATGATTACAACCAGGCAGAACCGGGGAAGGAAAAATCTGGTAACAAAGACCATTATTTTTGACAACAGTGGTGAGTTAATAAAGGACAACCAGTACGGATTTGCTCAGGGCAAATCATGTGCGACTAACATGATTGAATTCTTGTGGTTGAAGTTACTGAAGGTAGTACAGTAATTATTGGATATATGCTCTTCCAAAGGCATTCAATCAAGTAGTGAATAACAGACTTACATGGAGAATAGAAATGCATGTTAAAATTGACACTGGTATCCTGAGATGGTAGTTGGTTAAAGGATAGGAGGCTATTCCGTGACCGTGTCTTATTTACACCTTCTCCTTTGTTATCTCTTGCCCCACCCCCGCTTTACTTGCTTATAACCTTTTACAATTCAAATATTTGCTCGTTCTGAAGTAGGGTCACCGACCTGAAATGTTAACTCTGCTTCTCTCTCCACAGATGCTGCCAGACCTGCTGAGTATTTCCAGCATTTCTTGTTTTTATTTCAGATTTCCAGCATCCGCAGTATTTTGCTTTTATTTTAGAGTTTAGTCGTGAACTGATACTTTTTGCTTACTGGGGCAGAACTATGCAGTGGACTGACGCAGAAAACTGTGCGAAGAACAATGTTTTTATCGGGCCCACAATGTCGACGTTTGAGGAGGACAAAATACATAGCAATGTATGCAAATAGTAAAGAGCTGTAGGTTTCAGGTAGATGTTACCTGAACAGAAATGAGACAGAGAATACCCAAGCCATCGCACCTTTAGATTCATGACCAAGATAGACCGACAAGTTACAAACTCAAGTTATGTGACCAAGTCAGAGAGTTTATTAGGTTTAACTAAGATGCACAAAGTTAATACTTAACAAGGCAATAGATATTCAGTAAAACACAACACCCCTTCTTGTTTCTGTGCTTGCTGCGGCATGGACTTCTCTCCTTCTTCTTCCTTTGCTGTGTTTTCTTGACTGTGTTCTACCTTCTCCTTCTAAGTGCTAACGATCTTCTATTGACCCCTCTCATTGCGCAAACTGACAGATACAGAGTAAAATCAACCTTCACATACCAGGAACTGACAGATACAGAGTAAAATCAACGTGTACACACCAGAAACTGACAGGTACAGAGTAAAATCAACATTCACATCCCAGGAACTGACAGGTACAGTGTAAAATCAACATTCACATGCCAGGAACTGACAGGTACAGAGTAAAATCAACATTGACATACCAGGAACTGACAGGTGCAGAGCAAAATCAACATTCACATACCAGGAACTGACAGGTACAGAGTAAAACCAACATTCACATACCAGGAATTGAGAGGTACAGAGTAAAATCAACATTCACATACCAGTAACTGACAGGTGCAGAGCAAAATCAACATTCACATACCAGGAATTGACAGGTGCAGAGTAAAATCAACATTCACATACCAGGAACTGACAGGTACAGAGCAAAATCAACATTCACATGCTAGGAACTGAAAGGTGCAGAGTAAAATCAACATTAACATACCAGGAACTGACAGGTGCAGAGTAAAATCAACATTCACATACCAGGAACTGAAAGGTGCAGAGCAAAATCAACATTCACATGCTAGCAACTGACAGGTGCAGAGTAAAATCAACATTCACATACCAGGAACTGACAGGTGCAGAGTAAAGTTAACATTCACATACCAGGAATTGACAGGCACAGAGTAAAACCAACATTCACACACCAGGAATTGACAGGTACAGAGTAAAATCAACATTCACATACCAGGAACTGACAGGTGCAGAGCAAAATCAACAGTCACAGACCAGGAATTGACAGGTGCAGAGGAAAATCAACATTTACATACCAGGAACTAACAGGTACAGAGTAAAATGAACATTCACATACCAGGAACTGACAGGTGCAGAGTAAAATCAACATTCACATACCAGGAACTGACAGGTGCAGAGTAAAATCAACATACACATACCAGGAACTGACAGGTGCAGAGTAAAATCAACATTCACATACCAGGAACTGTCAGGTGCAGAGTAAAATCAACATTCACATACCAGGAACTGACAGGTGCAGAGTAAAATCAACATTCACATACCAGGAACTGACAGGTGCAGAGTAAAATCAACATTCACATACCAGGAACTGACAGGTGCAGAGTAAAATCAACATACACATACCAGGAACTGACAGGTGCAGAGCAAAATCAACATTCACATACCAGGAACTGACAAGTGCAGAGCAAAATCAACAGTCACATACCAGGAATTGACAGGTGCAGAGTAAAATCAACATTCACATACCAGGAACTGACAGGTACAGAGTAAAATCAACATTCACATACCAAAAACTGACAAGTGCAGAGTAAAATCAACATTGACATACCAGGAACTGACAGGTGCAGAGTAAAATCAACATTCACATACCAGGAACTGACAGGTGCAGAGTAAAATCAACATTCACATACCAGGAACTGAGAGGTGCAGAGTAAAATCAACATACACATTCCAGGAACTGACAGGTGCAGAGTAAAATCAACATTCACATACCAGGAACTGACAGGTGCAGAGTAAAATCAACATTCACATGCCATGAACTGACAGGTACAGAGTAAAATCAACATTCACATGCCATGAACTGACAGGTACAGAGTAAAATCAACATTCACATACAAGGAATTGACTGGTGCAGAGTAAAATCAACATTCACATGCCATGAACTGACAGGTACAATACAGATCGTTGGCCGGTAGTTATTTTAAGGCAGGGAATTAACAAGTGACGCAATGATCGAACCGATCCATGAACGTTCCTGTCGGAGATCTCGAAGTTACCTTCAGCTGATATGTGAGCAGTTGGTATTCAAATAACTGCAGTAAATCGATTCTTTCAGAGAGGCTGTCAGTGGATGTTAAAAGAGCCGATGTGCTTGGTGCTTTATTTTTGTACATTGTGGAGATCTGCAAGGAGCTGTTGTGTTTGGTCACCGCAATGTCCAATCGCAGGTCAAATTTATGTTGCAGTATTTTACAAAGGAAAAAAATGTCAAAGCCATTACAGAATAGAAGTTGATAAAATATTCTCATCATCCAATCAGATTCATTCTCCTGATTGATCGGCGTCGCCCTGCAGCAAGTTTGTTTCCTTCAAGTGTTTCTCCAATTTCCTTTTGAAATCATTGATTGTCTCTGCTTCCACCACACTTGTGGACATACATTGCAGTTGCAATGTAGCAGGTAAAGCAAAAAGTGCTTCTTCACATTTCCATGCAAATCTTTCCCAAAACCATCAATCTGAGTCTCCTAGTCCTTGTACCATCAACTAATTGGAAGAGGTTCTCCTTGTCTTACTTACCTACACCTGTATCAAATTTCCCCTCAATCCACATTGCTGTCAGGAGAACAACCACTTACTTAGATAACACAATCCAGAGCCATCTATCCAAGCTTTTCAATAACAAAAGAATAGTAGTGTTGTAAGTCGTATAGATAGGAGCATCGTCATCACACTTAGACAGGGGTCAACAGAAGATCGTTGGTACTTCAAAGGAGAAGGTAGAATACAGTCAAGAAAACACAGCAAGGGATGAAGAAGGAGAGACGTCCGTGCCGCAGCAAGCACAGAAAAAGAACGGGTGTTGTGTGTTGCTGCATATCTATTACCATTGTTAAGTATTAACTTTGTAGATCTTAGTTAAGCCTAATAAACTCTCTGACTTGGTCACATAACTTGAGTTTGTACCTTGTAGGTCTATCTTGGTCAGGAATCTAAAGATGGGACGGGTTGGGTATTCTCTGTCTCACCTCTGTTCAGCTGGAAATCTGAAATAAAAACAAGAAATGCTGGAAATACTCAGCAGGTCTGGCAGCATCTGTGTAGAGAGAAGCAGAGTTAACGTTTCAGGTGAGTGACCTTTGATCAGAATATTTGCAGCACTGTCTGTTTTTATTTCAGATTTCCAGCACTCACAGTATTGTGTTTTTATTAACATGAACGGATTGCTCAGCTCCAAGTTGAAATCATTGTACAGCATTCTATTAATCAAAACGACGGAGTGATGCAGCGCAGTAAGCGATGGTGGTATAGTGGTGAGCATAGCTGCCTTCCAAGCAGTTGGTCCGGGTTCGATTCGCGGCCATCGCAATCTTAAATTGCAGGTTTACTTTATGTTGCAGTATTTTGCAAAGGAAAAAATTTCAAAGCCTTGACAGAATTGAAGTTGATAAAATATTCTCATCATCCAATCAGATTCATTCTCCTGCTTGATCAGCGTCGCCTTGGAGCAAGTTTGCTTCCGTCAAGTGTTTCTCCAATTTCCTATTGAAATCATTGATTGTCTCTGCTTCCACCACACTTGTGGACAGACAGTTGCAGCCGGTATAACAAAACGTGCTTCCTCATATTTCCCTGCAACTCTTTCCCAAAACCATCAATCTGTGTCTCCTAGTCCTTGTACCATCAACTAATGGGAACAGGTTCTCCTTGTCTAACTTACCTACACCTGTATCAAATTTCCCCTCAATCCACATTGCTGCAAGGAGAACAACCACTTACTTAGATAACACAATCCAGAGCCATCTATCCAAGCTTTTCAATAACAAAAGAATAGTTGTGTTGTAAGTAGTATAGATAGGAGCATAACATCAAGAGACTTTGATTGATGAACTGATTGTCTCTGCCCAACACACCAGATTTTCTGTATCACCTGAACACTGCTCACCGCTGTGTAAAGTTTAGAGTATTTTCATGGCTTACATTTATGCAAGAACTGCAATGTCAAGGTTGCATTGTAAAGCATGACGGTCATCTTCACTGAACTACGTCAAAATGTCATGTTGAGAGTGGTGTCAGTGTGTAAGATGCACGTAGCCATAAGAAAAAAAGGCAAGTCATGTAGCTGGAGGGGGATCCACAATGTGGGGGCGATGGACCGTGACATATTTTACGTTTGTGACAAATAAGAACAACTAAAATAATAGGATTAATGATATGCTTTGTACATCAATATATTGAAGTCTGTTTGATCTGTTGCTTGCTTTATTATGAAATTTGTTTTCAAGGCTATACTTTGTTTAAACCTTTGTGTGAGAACAATGGGAGAGACACCAGCACTCCTTGCAGGGAGAGAGAAGAGATAAAGGCAGAATTAAAGAAAAAAATGTCTGGGATCAGCAAGAATGTAAACTTTAGGATCTTTGCTAAAATAGAAAGAATCGGGAAGCATCTGTAATGTGTGTAGATTCAACTATTAACTAACTAGTGTCAAACAATGATGTCAACCTGGACCAATTAGAAAACTTAGAACAATTCAAAACTTATATGTTAACATCCCTGCACCACAAAAAGGATAAAAGAAAGGGTGTTCCAGGACATCGTCATCACACTTAGACAGGGGTCAACAGAAGATCGTTGGTACTTAAAAGGAGAAGATAGAATGCAGTCAAGAAAACACAGCAAGGGATGAAGAAGGAGAGAAGTCCGTGCCGCAGCAAGCACAGAAACAAGAACGGGTGTTGTGTGTTGCTGCATATCTATTACCATTGTTAAGTATTAACTTTGTACATCTTAGTTAAGCCTAATAAACTCTCTGACTTGGTCACATAACTTGAGTTTGTACCTTGTAGATCTATCTTGGTCAGGAATCTAAAGGTGAGACGGGTTGGGTATTCTCTGTCTCACCTCTGTTCAGGTAACATCTACCTGAAACTTACAGCTCTTTACTATATGCATACATTGCTATGTATTTTGTCCTCCTCAAACTTCGAAATTGTGGGCTCGTTAAAAACATTGTTCTCCGTACAGTTTTCTGTGTCACCTCACTGCATAGTTCTGCCCAGTAAGCAAAAAGGATCAGTTCACTCCGAAACACTAAATCAAAAGCAAAATGCTGCGGATGCTGGAAATCTGAATTAAAAACAAGAAATGCTGGAAATACTCAGCAGGTCTGGCAGCATCTATGTAGAGAGAAACAGAGATAACGTTTCAGGTGAGTGACCTTTGATCAGAATATTTGCAGCACTGTCTGTTTTTATTTCAGATTTCCAGCACTCACAGTATTGTGTTTTTATTAACATGAACGGATTGCTCAGCTCCAAGTTGAAATCATTGTACAGCATTCTATTAAACAAAACGCCGGAGTGATGCAGCGCAGTAAGCGATGGTGGTATAGTGGTGAGCATAGCTGCTTTCCAAGCAGTTGGCCCGGGTTCAATTCCTGGCCATCGCAATCTTAAATTGCATGTTTACTTTATGTTGCAGTATTTTGCAAAGGAAAAAATTTCAAAGCTTTGACAGAATTGAAGTTGATAAAATATTCTCATCATCCAATCAGATTCATTCTCCTGCTTGATCAGCAAAGCCCTGGAGCAAGTTTGCTTCCTTCAAGTGTTTCTCCAATTTCCTATTGAAATCATTGATTGTCTCTGCTTCCACCACACTTGTGGACAGCAGTTGCAGCAGGTATAACAAAAAATGCTTCCTCACATTTCCCTGCATCTCTTTCCCAAAACCATCAATCTGTGTCTCCTAGTCCATGTACCATCAACTAATGGGAACAGGTTCTCCTTGTCTAACTTACCTACACCTGTATTAAATTTCCCCTCAATCCACATTGCTTTCAGGAGAACAACCACTTACTGAGATAACACAATCCAGAGCCATCTATCCAAGCTTTTCAATAACAAAAGAATAGTTGTGTTGTAAGTAGTCTAGATAGGAGCATAACATCAAGAGACTTTGATAGATCAACTGATTGTCTCTGCCCAACGCACCAGATTTTCTGTATCACCTGAACACTGCTCACCGCTGTGTAAAGTTTAGAGTATTTTCATGGCTTACATTTATGCAAGAACTGCAATGTCAAGGTTGGATTGTAAAGCATGACGGTCATCTTCACTGGACTACGTCAAAATGTCATGTTGAAAGTGGTGTCAGTGTGGAAGATGCACGTAGCCAAAGGAAAAAAACGGCAAGTCATGTAGCTGGAGGGGGATCCACAATGTGGGGGCGATGGACCGTGACATATTTTACGTTTGTGACAAATAAGAACAACTAAAATAATAGGATTAATGATATGCTTTGTGCATAAATAGATTTGAAGTCTGTTTGATCTGTTGCTTGCTTTATTATGAAATTTGTTTTCAAGGCTATACTTTGTTTAAACCTTTGTGTGAGAACAATGGGAGAGACACCAGTACTCCTTGCAGGGAGAGAGAAGAGATAAAGGCAGAATTAAAGAAAAAAATGTCTGGGATCAGCAAGACTGTAACCTTTAGGATCTTTGCTAAAATAGAAAGAATCGGGAAGCATCTGTAATGTGTGTAGATTCAACTATTAACTAACTAGTGTCAAACAATGATGTTAACCTTGGCCAATTAGGACACTTACAACAATTCAAAACTAATATGGTAACATCCTTGCACCACAAAAAGGATAAAAGAAAGGGTGGTACAGGACATCGTCATCACACTTAGACATGGGTCAACAGAAGATCGTTGGTACTTAAAAGGAGAAGATAGAATACAGTCAATAAAACACAGCAAGGGATGAAGAAGGAGAGAAGTCCGTGCCGCAGCAAGCACAGAAACAAGAACGGGTGTTGTGTGTTGCTGCATATCTATCACCATTGTTAAGTATTAACTTTGTAGATCTTAGTTAAGGCGAATAAACTCTCTGACTTGGTCACATAACTTGAGTTTGTACCTTGTAGGTCTATCTTGGTCAGGAATCTAAAGGTGAGACGTGTTGGGTATTCGCTGTCTCACCTCTGTTCAGGTAACATCGACCTGAAACTTACAGCTCTTTACTATATGCATACATTGCTCTGTATTTTGTCCTCCTCAAACTTCGAAATTGTGGGCCCGTTAAAAGCATTGTTCTCCGTACAGTTTTCTGCGTCACCTCACTGCATAGTTCTGCCCAGTAAGCAAAAAGGATCAGTTCACAACGAAACTCTGAAAGAAAAGCAAAATGCTACGGATGCTGGAAATCTGAAATAAAAACAAGAAATGCTGGAAATACTCAGCAGATCTGGCAGCATCTGTGTGGAGAGAAGCAGCGTTAACGTTTCAGGTGAGTGACCTTTGATCAGAATATTTGCAGCACTGTCTGTTTTTATTTCAGATTTCCAGCATTCACAGTATTGTGTTTTTATTAACATGAACGGATTGCTCAGCTCCAAGTTGAAATCATTGTACAGCATTCTATTAATCAAAACGCCGGAGTGATGCAGCGCAGTAAGCGATGGTATTATAGTGGTGAGCATAGCTGCCTTCCAAGCAGTTGGCCCGGGTTCGATTCCCGGCCATCGCAATCTTAAATTGCAGGTTTACTTTCTGTTGCAGTATTTTGCCAACGAAAAAATTTCGAAGCCTTGACAGAATTGAAGTTGATAAAATATTCTCATCATCCAATCAGATTCATTCTCCTGCTTGATCAGCGTCGCCCTGGAGCAAGTTTGTTTCCTTCAAGTTTCTCTCCAATTTCCTATTGAAATCATTGATTGTCTCTGCTTCCACCACACTTGTGGACAGACAGTTGCAGCAGGTATAACAAAAAGTGCTTCCTCACATTTCCCTGCATCTCTTTCCCAAAACCATCAATCTGTGTCTCCTAGTCATTGTACCATCAACTAATGGGAACAGCTTCTCCTTGTCTAACTTACCTATACCTGTATTAAATTTCCCCTCAATCCACATTGCTGTAAGGAGAACAACCACTTACTTAGATAACACAATCCAGAGCCATCTATCCAAGCTTTTCAATAACAAAAGAATAGTTGTGTTGTAAGTAGTCTAGATAGGAGCATAACATCAAGAGACTTTGATAGATCAACTGTTTGTCGCTGCCCAACGCACCAGATTTTCTGTATCACCTGAACACTGCTCACCGCTGTGTAAAGTTTAGAGTATTTTCATGGCTTACATTTACGCAAGAACTGCAATGTCAAGGTTGGATTGTAAAGCATGACGGTCATCTTCACTGAACTACGTCAAAATGTCATGTTGAGAGTGGTGTCAGTGTGGAAGATGCACGTAGCCATAGGAAAAAAACGGCAAGTCATGTAGCTGGAGGGGGATCCACAATGTGGGGGCGATGGACCGTGACATATTTTACGTTTGTGACAAATAAGAACAACTAAAATAATAGGATTAATGATATGCTTTGTACATCAATAGATTGAAGTCTGTTTGATCTGTTGCTTGCTTTATTATGACATTTGTTTTCAAGGCTATACTTTGTTTAAACATTTGTGTGAGAACAATGGGACAGACACCAGCACTCCTTGCAGGGAGAGAGAAGAGATAAAGGCAGAATTAAAGAAAAAATGCCAGGGATCAGCAAGAATGTAACCTTTAGGATCTTTGCTACAATAGAAAGAATCTGGAAGCATCTGTAATGTGTGCAGATTCAACTATTAACGAACTAGTGTCAAACAATGATGTCAACCTGGACCAATTAGGACACTTAGAACAATTCACAACTAATATGGTAACATCCTTGCACCACAAAAAGGATAAAAGAAAGGGTGGTACAGGACATCGTCATCACACTTAGACAGGGGTCAACAGAAGATCGTTGGTACTTAAAAGGAGAAGATAGAATACAGTCAAGAAAACACAGCAAGGGATGAAGAAGGAGAGAAGTCCGTGCCGCAGCAAGCACAGAAACAAGAACGGGTGTTGTGTGTTGCTGCATATCTATTACCATTGTTAAGTATTAACTTTGTACATCTTAGTTAAGCCTAATAAACTCTCTGACTTGGTCACATAACTTGAGTTTGTACCTTGTAGGACTATCTTGGTCAGGAATCTAAAGGTGAGACGTGTTGGGTATTCGCTGTCTCACCTCTGTTCAGGTGACATCGACCTGAAACTGACAGCTCTTTACTATATGCATACATTGCTATGTATTTTGTCCACCTCAAACTTCGAAATTGTGGGCCCGTTAAAAACATTGTTCTCCGTACAGTTTTCTGCGTCACCGCACTGCATAGTTCTGCCCAGGAAGCAAAAAGGATCAGTTCACTGCGAAACTCTAAAATAAAAGCAAAATACTGCGGATGCTGGAAATCTGAAATAAAAACAAGAAATGCTGGAAATACTCAGCAGGTCTGGCAGCATCTGTGTAGAGAGAAGCAGAGTTAACGTTTCAGGTGAGTGACCTTTGATCAGAATATTTGCAGCACTGTCTGTTTTTATTTCAGATTTCCAGCATTCACAGTGTTGTGTTTTTATGAACATGAACGGACTGCTCAGCTGCAAGTTAAAATCATTGTACAGCTTTCTATTAATCAAAACGCCGGAGGAATGCAGAACAGTAAGCAATGGTGGTATAGTGGTGAGCATAGCTGCTTTCCAAGCAGTTGGTCCGGGTTCGGTTCACGGCCATCGCAATCCTAAATTGTGTGTTTACCTTATGTTGTAGTATTTTACTAACGAAAAAGTTTCAAAGCCTTGACAGAATTGAAGTTGATAAAATATTCTCATCATCCAATCAGATTCATTCTCCTGCTTGATCAGCGTCGCCCTGGAGCAAGTTTGTTTCCTTCAAGTGTTTCTCCAATTTCCTATTGAAATCATTGACTGTCTCTGCTTCCACCACACTTGTGGACAGATAGTTGCAGCAGGTATAACAAAAAGTGCTTCCTCACATTTCCCGGCATCTCTTTCCCAAGACCATCAATCTGTGTCTCCTAGTCCATGTACCATCAAATAATGGGAACAGGTTCTCCTTGTCTGACTTACCTATACCTGTATCAAATTTCCCCTCAATCCACATTGCTGTAAGGAGAACAACCACTTACTAAGATAACACAATCCAGAGCCATCTATCCAAGCTTTTCAATAACAAAAGAATAGTTGTGTTGTAAGTAGTCTAGATAGGAGCATAACATCAAGAGACTTTCATAGATCAACTGTTTGTCGCTGCCCAACGCATCAGATTTTCTGTATCACCTGAACACTGCTCACCACAGTGTAAAGGTTAGAGTATTTTCATGGCTTACATTTATGCAAGAACTGCAATGTCAAGGTTGGATTGTAAAGCATGACGGTCATCTTCACTGAACTACGTCAAAATGTCTTGTTGAGAGTGGTGTCAGTGTGGAAGATGCACGTAGCCATAGGAAAAAAAAGGCAAGTCATGTTGCTGGAGGGGAATCCACAATGTGGGGGCGATGGACCGTGACATATTTTACGTTTGTGACAAATAAGAACAACTAAAATAATAGGATTAATGAGATGCTTTGTACATCAATATATTGAAGTCTGTTTGATCTGTTGCTTGCTTTATTATGAAATTTGTTTTCAAGGCTATACTTTGTTTAAACCTTTGTGTGAGAACAATGGGAGAGACACCAGCACTCCTTGCAGGGAGAGAGAAGAGATAAAGGCAGAATTAAAGAAAAAAATATCTGGGATCAGCAAGAATGTAACCTTTAGGATCTTTGCTAAAATAGAAAGAATCTGGAAGCATCTGTAATGTGTGTAGATTCAACTATTAACTAACTAGTGTCAAACAATGATGTCAACCTGGACCAATTAGGACACTTAGAACAATTCAAAACTAATATGGTAACATCCTTGCACCACAAAAAGGATAAAAGAAAGGGTGGTACAGGACATCGTCATCACACTTAGACAGGGGTCAACAGAAGATCGTTGGTACTTAAAAGGAGAAGATAGAATACAGTCAAGAAAACACAGCAAGGGATGAAGAAGGAGAGAAGTCCGTGCCGCAGCAAGCACAGAAACAAGAACGGGTGTTGTGTGTTGCTGCATATCTATTACCATTGTTAAGTATTAACTTTGTACATCTTAGTTAAGAGTAATAAACTCTCTGACTTGGTCACATAACTTGAGTTTGTACCTTGTAGGACTATCTTGGTCAGGAATCTAAAGGTGAGACGTGTTGGGTATTCGCTGTCTCACCTCTGTTCAGGTGACATCGACCTGAAACTGACAGCTCTTTACTATATGCATACATTGCTATGTATTTTGTCCACCTCAAACTTCGAAATTGTGGGCCCGTTAAAAACATTGTTCTCCGTACAGTTTTCTGCGTCACCGCACTGCATAGCTCTGCCCAGGAAGCAAAAAGGATCAGTTCACTGCGAAACTCTAAAATAAAAGCAAAATACTGCGGATGCTGGAAATCTGAAATAAAAACAAGAAATGCTGGAAATACTCAGCAGGTCTGGCAGCATCTGTGTAGAGAGAAGCAGAGTTAACGTTTCAGGTGAGTGACCTTTGATCAGAATATTTGCAGCACTGTCTGTTTTTATTTCAGATTTCCAGCATTCACAGTGTTGTGTTTTTATGAACATGAACGGACTGCTCAGCTGCAAGTTAAAATCATTGTACAGCTTTCTATTAATCAAAACGCCGGAGGAATGCAGAACAGTAAGCAATGGTGGTATAGTGGTGAGCATAGCTGCCTTCCAAGCAGTTGGCCCGGGTTCGGTTCACGGCCATCGCAAACCTAAATTGTGTGTTTACCTTATGTTGCAGTATTTTACTAACGAAAAAGTTTCAAAGCCTTGAAAGAATTGAAGTTGATAAAATATTCTCATCATCCAATCAGATTCATTCTCCTGCTTGATCAGCGTCGCCCTGGAGCAAGTTTGTTTCCTTCAAGTGTTTCTCCAATTTCCTATTGAAATCATTGACTGTCTCTGCTTCCACCACACTTGTGGACAGATAGTTGCAGCAGGTATAACAAAAAGTGCTTCCTCACATTTCCCTGCATCTCTTTCCCAAGACCATCAATCTGTGTCTCCTAGTCCATGTACCATCAAATAATGGGAACAGGTTCTCCTTGTCTGACTTACCTATACCTGTATCAAATTTCCCCTCAATCCACATTGCTGTAAGGAGAACAACCACTTACTAAGATAACACAATCCAGAGCCATCTATCCAAGCTTTTCAATAACAAAAGAATAGTTGTGTTGTAAGTAGTCTAGATAGGAGCATAACATCAAGAGACTTTCATAGATCAACTGTTTGTCGCTGCCCAACGCATCAGATTTTCTGTATCACCTGAACACTGCTCACCACAGTGTAAAGGTTAGAGTATTTTCATGGCTTACATTTATGCAAGACCTGCAATGTCAAGGTTGGATTGTAAAGCATGACGGTCATCTTCACTGAACTACGTCAAAATGTCTTGTTGAGAGTGGTGTCAGTGTGGAAGATGCACGTAGCCATAGGAAAAAAAAGGCAAGTCATGTTGCTGGAGGGGAATCCACAATGTGGGGGCGATGGACCGTGACATATTTTACGTTTGTGACAAATAAGAACAACTAAAATAATAGGATTAATGAGATGCTTTGTACATCAATATATTGAAGTCTGTTTGATCTGTTGCTTGCTTTATTATGAAATTTGTTTTCAAGGCTATACTTTGTTTAAACCTTTGTGTGAGAACAATGGGAGAGACACCAGCACTCCTTGCAGGGAGAGAGAAGAGATAAAGGCAGAATTAAAGAAAAAAATATCTGGGATCAGCAAGAATGTAACCTTTAGGATCTTTGCTAAAATAGAAAGAATCTGGAAGCATCTGTAATGTGTGTAGATTCAACTATTAACTAACTAGTGTCAAACAATGATGTCAACCTGGACCAATTAGGACACTTAGAACAATTCAAAACTAATATGGTAACATCCATGCACCACAAAAAGGATAAAAGAAAGGGTGGTACAGGACATCGTCATCACACTTAGACAGGGGTCAACAGAAGATCGTTGGTACTTAAAAGGAGAAGATAGAATACAGTCAAGAAAACACAGCAAGGGATGAAGAAGGAGAGAAGTCCGTGCCGCAGCAAGCACAGAAACAAGAACGGGTGTTGTGTGTTGCTGCATATCTATTACCATTGTTAAGTATTAACTTTGTACATCTTAGTTAGGCCTAATAAACTCACTGACTTGGTCACATAACTTGAGTTTGTACCTTGTAGGACTATCGTGGTCAGGAATCTAAAGGTGAGACGTGTTGGGTATTCGCTGTCTCACCTCTGTTCAGGTAACATCGACCTGAAACTTACAGCTCTTTACTATATGCATACATTGCGATGTATTTTGTCCTCCTCAAACTTCGAAATTGTGGGCCCGTTAAAAACATTGTTCTCCGTACAGTTTTCTGCGTCACCTCACTGCATAGTTCTGCCCAGGAAGCAAAAAGGATCAGTTCACTACGAAACTCTAAAATAAAAGCAAAATACTGCGGATGCTGGAAATCTGAAATAAAAACAAGAAATGCTGGAAATACTCAACAGGTCTGGCAGCATCTGTGTAGAGAGAAGCAGAGTAAACGTTTCAGGTGAGTGACCTTTGATCAGAATATTTGCAGCACTGTCTGTTTTTATTTCAGATTTCCAGCATTCACAGTATTGTGTTTTCTGAACATAAACGGACTGCTCAGCTGCAAGTTGAAATCATTGTACAGCATTCTATTAATCGAAACGCCGGAGGAATGCAGAACAGTAAGCGATGGTGGTATAGTGGTGAGCATAGCTGCCTTCCAAGCAGTTGGGCCGGGTTCAATTCCCGGACATCGCAATCTTAAATTGCAGGTTTACTTTATGTTGCAGTATTTTACAAACGAAAAGGTTTCAAAGCCTTGACAGAATTGAAGTTGATAAAATATTCTCATCATCCAATCAGATTCATTCTCCTGCTTGATCAGCGTCGCCCTGGAGCAAGTTTGTTTCCTTCAAGTGTTTCTCCAATTTCCTATTGAAATCATTGATTGTCTCTGCTTCCACCACACTTGTGGACAGATAGTTGCAGCAGGTATAACAAAAAGTGCGTCCTCACATTTCCCTGCATCTCTTTCCCAAGACCATCAATCTGTGTCTCCTAGTCCATGTACCATCAAATAATGGGAACAGGTTCTCCTTGTCTGACTTACCTACACCTGTATCAAATTTCCCCTCAATCCACATTGCTGTAAGGAGAACAACCACTTACTTAGATAACACAATCCAGAGCCATCTATCCAAGCTTTTCAATAACAAAAGAATAGTTGTGTTGTAAGTAGTATAGATAGGAGCATAACATCAAGAGACTTTGATAGATCAACTGTTTGTCGCTGCCCAACGCATCAGATTTTCTGTATCACCTGAACACTGCTCACCGCTGTGTAAAGGTTAGAGTATTTTCATGGCTTACATTTACGCAAGAACTGCAATGTCAAGGTTGGATTGTAAAGCATGATGGTCATCTTCACTGAACTACGTCAAAATATCATGTTGAGAGTGGTGTCAGTGTGGAAGATGCACGTAGCCATAGGAAAAAAACGGCAAGTCATGTAGCTGGAGGGGGATCCACAATGTGGGGGCGATGGACCGTGACATATTTTACGTTTGTGACAAATAAGAACAACTAAAATAATAGGTTTAATGATATGCTTTGCACGTCAATAGAGAGAAGTCTGTTTGATCTGTTGCTTGCTTTATTATGAAATTTATTTTCAGGGCTATACTTTGTTTAAACCTTTGTGTGAGAACAATGGGAGAGACACCAGCACTCCTTGCAGGGAGAGAGAAGAGTTAAAGGCAGAATTAAAGAAAAAAATGTCTGGGATCAGCAAGAATGTAACCTTTAGGATCTTTGCTAAAATAGAAAGAATCTGGAAGCATCTGTAATGTGTGTAGATTCAACTATTAACTAACTAGTGTCAAACAATGATGTCAACCTGGACCAATTAGGACACTTAGAACAATTCAAAACTAATATGGTAACATCCTTGCACCACAAAAAGGATAAAAGAAAGGGTGGTACAGGACATCGTCATCACACTTAGACAGGGGTCAACAGAAGATCGTTGGTACTTAAAAGGAGAAGATAGAATGCAGTCAAGAAAACACAGCAAGGGATGAAGAAGGAGAGAAGTCCGTGCCGCAGCAAGCACAGAAACAAGAACGGGTGTTGTGTGTTGCTGCATATCTATTACCATTGTTAAGTATTAACTTTGTAGATCTTAGTTAAGCCTAATAAACTCTCTGACTTGGTCACATAACTTGAGTTTGTACCTTGTAGGTCTATCGTGGTCAGGAATCTAAAGGTGAGACGTGTTGGGGATTCGCTGTCTCACCTCTGTTCAGGTAACATCGACCTGAAACTTACAGCTCTTTACTATATGCATACATTGCTATGTATTTTGTCCTCCTCAAACTTCGAAATTGTGGGCCCGTTAAAAACATTGTTCTCCGTACAGTTTTCTGCGTCACCTCACTGCATAGTTCTGCCCAGGAAGCAAAAAGGATCAGTTCACTACGTAACTCTAAAATAAAAGCAAAACACTGCGGATGCTGGAAATCTGAAATAAAAACAAGAAATGCTGGAAATACTCAGCAGGTCTGGCAGCATCTGTGTAGAGAGAAACAGAGTTAACGTTTCAGGTGAGTGACCTTTGATCAGAATATTTGCAGCACTGTCTGTTTTTATTTCAGATTTCCAGCATTCACAGTGTTGTGTTTTTATGAACATGAACGGACTGCTCAGCTGCAAGTTAAAATCATTGTACAGCTTTCTATTAATCGAAACGCCGGAGGGATGCAGAACAGTAGGCGGTGGTGGTATAGTGGTGAGCATAGCTGCCTTCCAAGCAGTTGGCCCGGGTTCGATTCCCGGCCATCGCAATCTTAAATTGCAGGTTTACTTTGTGTTGCAGTATTTTACAAACGAAAAAGTTTCAAAGCCTTGACAGAATTGAAGTTGATAAAATATTCTCATCATCCAATCAGATTCATTCTCCTGCTTGATCAGCGTCGCCCTGGAGCAAGTTTGTTTCCTTCAAGTGTTTCTCCAATTTCCTATTGAAATCATTGTTTGTCTCTGCTTCCACCACACTTGCGGACAGATAGTTGCAGCAGTTATAACAAAAAGTGCTTCCTCACATTTCCCTGCATCTCTTTCCCAAGACCATCAATCTGTGTCTCCTAGTCCATGTACCATCAAATAATGGGAACAGGTTCTCCTTGTCTGACTTACCTACACCTGTATCAAATTTCCCCTCAATCCACATTGCTGTAAGGAGAACAACCACTTACTTAGATAACACAATCCAGAGCCATCTATCCAAGCTTTTCAATAACAAAAGAATAGTTGTGTTGTAAGTAGTCTAGATAGGAGCATAACATCAAGAGACTTTGATAGATCAACTGTTTGTCGCTGCCCAACGCATCAGATTTTCTGTATCACCTGAACACTGCTCACCGCTGTGTAAAGGTTAGAGTATTTTCATGGCTTACATTTATGCAAGAACTGCAATGTCAAGGTTGGATTGTAAAGCATGATGGTCATCTTCACTGAACTACGTCAAAATGTCATGTTGAGAGTGGTGTCAGTGTGGAAGATGCACGTAGCCATAGGAAAAAAACGGCAAGTCATGTAGCTGGAGGGGGATCCACAATGTGGGGGCGATGGACCGTGACATATTTTACGTTTGTGACAAATAAGAACAACTAAAATAATAGGATTAATGATATGCTTTGCACGTCAATAGAGAGAAGTCTGTTTGATCTGTTGTTTGCTTTATTATGAAATTTATTTTCAGGGCTATACTTTGTTTAAACCTTTGTGTGAGAACAATGGGAGAGACACCAGCACTCCTTGCAGGGAGAGAGAAGAGATAAAGGCAGAATTAAAGAAAAAATGTCTGGGATCAGCAAGAATGTAACCTTTAGGATCTTTGCTAAAATAGAAAGAATCTGGAAGCATCTGTAATGTGTGTAGATTCAACTATTAACTAACTAGTGTCAAACAATGATGTCAACCTGGACCAATTAGGACACTTAGAACAATTCAAAACTAATATGGTAACATCCTTGCACCACAAAAAGGATAAAAGAAAGGGTGGTACAGGACATCGTCATCACACTTAGACAGGGGTCAACAGAAGATCGTTGGTACTTAAAAGGAGAAGATAGAATGCAGTCAAGAAAACACAGCAAGGGATGAAGAAGGAGAGAAGTCCGTGCCGCAGCAAGCACAGAAACAAGAACGGGTGTTGTGTGTTGCTGCATATCTATTACCATTGTTAAGTATTAACTTTGTAGATCTTAGTTAAGCCTAATAAACTCTCTGACTTGGTCACATAACTTGAGTTTGTACCTTGTAGGTCTATCGTGGTCAGTAATCTAAAGGTGAGACGTGTTGGGGATTCGCTGTCTCACCTCTGTTCAGGTAACATCGACCTGAAACTTACAGCTCTTTACTACATGCATACATTGCTATGTATTTTGTCCTCCTCAAACTTCGAAATTGTGGCCCCGTTAAAAACATTGTTCTCCGTACAGTTTTCTGCGTCACCTCACTGCATAGTTCTGCCCAGGAAGCAAAAATGATCAGTTCAGTACGTAACTTTAAAATAAAAGCAAAACACTGCGGATGCTGGAAATCTGAAATAAAAACAAGAAATGCTGGAAGTACTCAGCAGGTCTGGCAGCATCTGTGTAGAGAGAAGCAGAGTTAACGTTTCAGGTGAGTGACCTTTGATCAGAATATTTGCAGCACTGTCTGTTTTTATTTCAGATTTCCAGCATTCACAGTATTGTGTTTTTATGAACATGAACGGACTGCTCAGCTGCAAGTTGAAATCATTGTACAGCTTTCTATTAATCAAAACGCCGGAGAAATGCAGAATAGTAAGCGATGGTGGTATAGTGGTGAGCATAGCGGCCTTCCAAGCAGTTGGTCCGGGTTCGATTCCCGGCCATCGCAATCCTAAATTGTGTTTTTACCTTACGTTGCAGTATTTTACTAACGAAAAAGTTTCAAAGCCTTGACAGAATTGAAGTTGATAAAATATTCTCATCATCCAATCAGATTCATTCTCCTGCTTGATCAGCGTCGCCCTGGAGCAAGTTTGTTTCCTTCAAGTGTTTCTCCAATTTCCCATTGAAATCATTGAATGTCTTTGCTTCCACCACACTTGTGGACAGATAGTTGCAGCAGGAATAACAAAAAGTGCTTCCTCACATTTCCCTGCATCTCTTTCCCAAAACCATCAATCTGTGTCTCCTAGTCCTTGTACCATCAAATAATGGGAACAGGTTCTCCTTGTCTAACTTACCTATACCTGTATCAAATTTCCCCTCAATCCACATTGCTGTATGGAGAACAACCACTTACTTAGATAACACAATCCAGAGCCATCTATCCAAGCTTTTCAATAACAAAATAATAGTTGTGTTGTAAGTAGTATAGATAGGAGCATAACATCAAGAGACTTTGATAGATCAACTGATTGTCTCTGCCCAACGCATCAGATTTTCTGTATCACCTGAACACTGCTCACCGCTGTGTAAAGTTTAGAGTATTTTCATGGCTTACATTTATGCAAGAACTGCAATGTCAAGGTTGGATTGTAAAGCATGACGGTCATCTTCACTGAACTACGTCAAAATGTCATGTTGAGAGTGGTGTCAGTGTGGAAGATGCACGTAGCCATAGGAAAAAAAAGGCAAGTCATGTAGCTGGAGGGGAATCCACAATGTGGGGGCGATGGACCGTGACATATTTTACGTTTGTGATAAATAAGAACAACTAAAATAATAGGATTAATGAGATGCTTTGTACATCAATATATTGAAGTCTGTTTGATCTGTTGCTTGCTTTATTATGAAATTTGTTTTCAAGGCTATACTTTGTTTAAACCTTTGTGTGAGAACAATGGGAGAGACACCAGCACTCCTTGCAGGGAGAGAGAAGAGATAAAGGCAGAATTGAAGAAAAAAATGTCTGGGATCAGCAAGAATGTAACCTTTAGGATCTTTGCTAAAATAGAAAGAATCTGGAAGCATCTGTAATGTGTGTAGATTCAACTATTAACTAACTAGTGTCAAACAATGATGTCAACCTGGACCAATTAGGACACTTAGAACAATTCAAAACTAATATGGTAACATCCTTGCACCACAAAAAGGATAAAAGAAAGGGTGGTACAGGACATCGTCATCACACTTAGACAGGGGTCAACAGAAGATCGTTGGTACTTAAAAGGAGAAGATAGAATACAGTCAAGAAAACACAGCAAGGGATGAAGAAGGAGAGAAGTCCGTGCCGCAGCAAGCACAGAAACAAGAACGGGTGTTGTGTGTTGCTGCATATCTATTACCATTGTTAAGTATTAACTTTGTACATCTTAGTTAGGCCTAATAAACTCACTGACTTGGTCACATAACTTGAGTTTGTACCTTGTAGGACTATCGTGGTCAGGAATCTAAAGGTGAGACGTGTTGGGTATTCGATGTCTCACCTCTGTTCAGGTAACATCGACCTGAAACTTACAGCTCTTTACTATATGCATACATTGCTATGTATTTTGTCCTCCTCAAACTTCGAAATTGTGGGCCCGTTAAAAACATTGTTCTCCGTACAGTTTTCTGCGTCACCTCACTGCATAGTTCTGCCCAGGAAGCAAAAAGGATCAGTTCACTACGAAACTCTAAAATAAAAGCAAAATACTGCGGATGCTGGAAATCTGAAATAAAAACAAGAAATGCTGGAAATACTCAGCAGGTCTGGCAGCATCTGTGTAGAGAGAAGCAGAGTAAACGTTTCAGGTGAGTGAGCTTTGATCAGAATATTTGCAGCACTGTCTGTTTTTATTTCAGATTTCCAGCATTCACAGTATTGTGTTTTCTGAACATAAACGGACTGCTCAGCTGCAAGTTGAAATCATTGTACAGCATTCTATTAATCGAAACGCCGGAGGGATGCAAAACAGTAAGCGATGGTGGTATAGTGGTGAGCATAGCTGCCTTCCAAGCAGTGGGCCCGGGTTCGATTCCTGGCCATCGCAATCTTAAATTGTAGGTTTACTTTATGTTGCAGTATTTTACAAACGAAAAAGTTTCAAAGCCTTGACAGAATTGAAGTTGATAAAATATTCTCATCATCCAATCAGATTCATTCTCCTGCTTGATCAGCGTCGCCCTGGAGCAAGTTTGTTTCCTTCAAGTGTTTCTCCAATTTCCTATTGAAATCATTGATTGTCTCTGCATCCACCACACTTGCGGACAGATAGTTGCAGCAGGTATAACAAAAAGTGCTTCCTCACATTTCCCTGCATCTCTTTCCCAAGACCATCAATCTGTGTCTCCTAGTCCATGTACCATCAAATAATGGGAACAGGTTCTCCTTGTATGACTTACCTACACCTGTATCAAATTTCCCCTCAATCCACATTGCTGTAAGGAGAACAACCACTTACTTAGATAACACAATCCAGAGCCATCTATCCAAGCTTTTCAATAACAAAAGAATAGTTGTGTTGTAAGTAGTCTAGATAGGAGCATAACATCAAGAGACTTTGATAGATCAACTGTTTGTCGCTGCCCAACGCATCAGATTTTCTGTATCACCTGAACACTGCTCACCGCTGTGTAAAGGTTAGAGTATTTTCATGGCTTACATTTATGCAAGAACTGCAATGTCAAGGTTGGATTGTAAAGCATGATGGTCATCTTCACTGAACTACGTCAAAATGTCATGTTGAGAGTGGTGTCAGTGTGGAAGATGCACGTAGCCATAGGAAAAAAACGGCAAGTCATGTAGCTGGAGGGGGATCCACAATGTGGGGGCGATGGACCGTGACATATTTTACGTTTGTGACAAATAAGAACAACTAAAATAATAGGATTAATGATATGCTTTGCACGTCAATAGAGAGAAGTCTGTTTGATCTGTTGCTTGCTTTATTATGAAATTTATTTTCAGGGCTGTACTTTGTTTAAACCTTTGTGTGAGAACAATGGGAGAGACACCAGCACTCCTTGCAGGGAGAGAGAAGAGATAAAGGCAGAATTGAAGAAAAAAATGTCTGGGATCAGCAAGAATGTAACCTTTAGGATCTTTGCTAAAATAGAAAGAATCTGGAAGCATCTGTAATGTGTGTAGATTCAACTATTAACTAACTAGTGTCAAACAATGATGTCAACCTGGACCAATTAGGACACTTAGAACAATTCAAAACTAATATGGTAACATCCTTGCACCACAAAAAGGATAAAAGAAAGGGTGGTACAGGACATCGTCATCACACTTAGACAGGGGTCAACAGAAGATCGTTGGTACTTAAAAGGAGAAGATAGAATACAGTCAAGAAAACACAGCAAGGGATGAAGAAGGAGAGAAGTCCGTGCCGCAGCAAGCACAGAAACAAGAACGGGTGTTGTGTGTTGCTGCATATCTATTACCATTGTTAAGTATTAACTTTGTACATCTTAGTTAGGCCTAATAAACTCACTGACTTGGTCACATAACTTGAGTTTGTACCTTGTAGGACTATCGTGGTCAGGAATCTAAAGGTGAGACGTGTTGGGTATTCGATGTCTCACCTCTGTTCAGGTAACATCGACCTGAAACTTACAGCTCTTTACTATATGCATACATTGCTATGTATTTTGTCCTCCTCAAACTTCGAAATTGTGGGCCCGTTAAAAACATTGTTCTCCGTACAGTTTTCTGCGTCACCTCACTGCATAGTTCTGCCCAGGAAGCAAAAAGGATCAGTTCACTACGAAACTCTAAAATAAAAGCAAAATACTGCGGATGCTGGAAATCTGAAATAAAAACAAGAAATGCTGGAAATACTCAGCAGGTCTGGCAGCATCTGTGTAGAGAGAAGCAGAGTAAACGTTTCAGGTGAGTGAGCTTTGATCAGAATATTTGCAGCACTGTCTGTTTTTATTTCAGATTTCCAGCATTCACAGTATTGTGTTTTCTGAACATAAACGGACTGCTCAGCTGCAAGTTGAAATCATTGTACAGCATTCTATTAATCGAAACGCCGGAGGGATGCAAAACAGTAAGCGATGGTGGTATAGTGGTGAGCATAGCTGCCTTCCAAGCAGTGGGCCCGGGTTCGATTCCTGGCCATCGCAATCTTAAATTGTAGGTTTACTTTATGTTGCAGTATTTTACAAACGAAAAAGTTTCAAAGCCTTGACAGAATTGAAGTTGATAAAATATTCTCATCATCCAATCAGATTCATTCTCCTGCTTGATCAGCGTCGCCCTGGAGCAAGTTTGTTTCCTTCAAGTGTTTCTCCAATTTCCTATTGAAATCATTGATTGTCTCTGCTTCCACCACACTTGCGGACAGATAGTTGCAGCAGGTATAACAAAAAGTGCTTCCTCACATTTCCCTGCATCTCTTTCCCAAGACCATCAATCTGTGTCTCCTAGTCCATGTACCATCAAATAATGGGAACAGGTTCTCCTTGTATGACTTACCTACACCTGTATCAAATTTCCCCTCAATCCACATTGCTGTAAGGAGAACAACCACTTACTTAGATAACACAATCCAGAGCCATCTATCCAAGCTTTTCAATAACAAAAGAATAGTTGTGTTGTAAGTAGTCTAGATAGGAGCATAACATCAAGAGACTTTGATAGATCAACTGTTTGTCGCTGCCCAACGCATCAGATTTTCTGTATCACCTGAACACTGCTCACCGCTGTGTAAAGGTTAGAGTATTTTCATGGCTTACATTTATGCAAGAACTGCAATGTCAAGGTTGGATTGTAAAGCATGATGGTCATCTTCACTGAACTACGTCAAAATGTCATGTTGAGAGTGGTGTCAGTGTGGAAGATGCACGTAGCCATAGGAAAAAAACGGCAAGTCATGTAGCTGGAGGGGGATCCACAATGTGGGGGCGATGGACCGTGACATATTTTACGTTTGTGACAAATAAGAACAACTAAAATAATAGGATTAATGATATGCTTTGCACGTCAATAGAGAGAAGTCTGTTTGATCTGTTGCTTGCTTTATTATGAAATTTATTTTCAGGGCTGTACTTTGTTTAAACCTTTGTGTGAGAACAATGGGAGAGACACCAGCACTCCTTGCAGGGAGAGAGAAGAGATAAAGGCAGAATTAAAGAAAAAATGTCTGGGATCAGCAAGAATGTAACCTTTAGGATCTTTGCTAAAATAGAAAGAATCTGGAAGCATCTGTAATGTGTGTAGATTCAACTATTAACTAACTAGTGTCAAACAATGATGTCAACCTGGACCAATTAGGACACTTAGAACAATTCAAAACTAATATGGTAACATCCTTGCACCACAAAAAGGATAAAAGAAAGGGTGGTACAGGACATCGTCATCACACTTAGACAGGGGTCAACAGAAGATCGTTGGTACTTAAAAGGAGAAGATAGAATGCAGTCAAGAAAACACAGCAAGGGATGAAGAAGGAGAGAAGTCCGTGCCGCAGCAAGCACAGAAACAAGAACGGGTGTTGTGTGTTGCTGCATATCTATTACCATTGTTAAGTATTAACTTTGTAGATCTTAGTTAAGCCTAATAAACTCTCTGACTTGGTCACATAACTTGAGTTTGTACCTTGTAGGTCTATCGTGGTCAGTAATCTAAAGGTGAGACGTGTTGGGGATTCGCTGTCTCACCTCTGTTCAGGTAACATCGACCTGAAACTTACAGCTCTTTACTACATGCATACATTGCTATGTATTTTTTCCTCCTCAAACTTCGAAATTGTGGCCCCGTTAAAAACATTGTTCTCCGTACAGTTTTCTGCGTCACCTCACTGCATAGTTCTGCCCAGGAAGCAAAAATGATCAGTTCAGTACGTAACTTTAAAATAAAAGCAAAACACTGCGGATGCTGGAAATCTGAAATAAAAACAAGAAATGCTGGAAGTACTCAGCAGGTCTGGCAGCATCTGTGTAGAGAGAAGCAGAGTTAACGTTTCAGGTGAGTGACCTTTGATCAGAATATTTGCAGCACTGTCTGTTTTTATTTCAGATTTCCAGCATTCACAGTATTGTGTTTTTATGAACATGAACGGACTGCTCAGCTGCAAGTTGAAATCATTGTACAGCTTTCTATTAATCAAAACGCCGGAGAAATGCAGAATAGTAAGCGATGGTGGTATAGTGGTGAGCATAGCTGCCTTCCAAGCAGTTGGTCCGGGTTCGATTCCCGGCCATCGCAATCCTAAATTGTGTTTTTACCTTACGTTGCAGTATTTTACTAACGAAAAAGTTTCAAAGCCTTGACAGAATTGAAGTTGATAAAATATTCTCATCATCCAATCAGATTCATTCTCCTGCTTGATCAGCGTCGCCCTGGAGCAAGTTTGTTTCCTTCCAGTGTTTCTCCAATTTCCCATTGAAATCATTGAATGTCTTTGCTTCCACCACACTTGTGGACAGATAGTTGCAGCAGGAATAACAAAAAGTGCTTCCTCACATTTCCCTGCATCTCTTTCCCAAAACCATCAATCTGTGTCTCCTAGTCCTTGTACCATCAAATAATGGGAACAGGTTCTCCTTGTCTAACTTACCTATACCTGTATCAAATTTCCCCTCAATCCACATTGCTGTATGGAGAACAACCACTTACTTAGATAACACAATCCAGAGCCATCTATCCAAGCTTTTCAATAACAAAATAATAGTTGTGTTGTAAGTAGTATAGATAGGAGCATAACATCAAGAGACTTTGATAGATCAACTGATTGTCTCTGCCCAACGCATCAGATTTTCTGTATCACCTGAACACTGCTCACCGCTGTGTAAAGTTTAGAGTATTTTCATGGCTTACATTTATGCAAGAACTGCAATGTCAAGGTTGGATTGTAAAGCATGACGGTCATCTTCACTGAACTACGTCAAAATGTCATGTTGAGAGTGGTGTCAGTGTGGAAGATGCACGTAGCCATAGGAAAAAAAAGGCAAGTCATGTAGCTGGAGGGGAATCCACAATGTGGGGGCGATGGACCGTGACATATTTTACGTTTGTGATAAATAAGAACAACTAAAATAATAGGATTAATGAGATGCTTTGTACATCAATATATTGAAGTCTGTTTGATCTGTTGCTTGCTTTATTATGAAATTTGTTTTCAAGGCTATACTTTGTTTAAACCTTTGTGTGAGAACAATGGGAGAGACACCAGCACTCCTTGCAGGGAGAGAGAAGAGATAAAGGCAGAATTGAAGAAAAAAATGTCTGGGATCAGCAAGAATGTAACCTTTAGGATCTTTGCTAAAATAGAAAGAATCTGGAAGCATCTGTAATGTGTGTAGATTCAACTATTAACTAACTAGTGTCAAACAATGATGTCAACCTGGACCAATTAGGACACTTAGAACAATTCAAAACTAATATGGTAACATCCTTGCACCACAAAAAGGATAAAAGAAAGGGTGGTACAGGACATCGTCATCACACTTAGACAGGGGTCAACAGAAGATCGTTGGTACTTAAAAGGAGAAGATAGAATACAGTCAAGAAAACACAGCAAGGGATGAAGAAGGAGAGAAGTCCGTGCCGCAGCAAGCACAGAAACAAGAACGGGTGTTGTGTGTTGCTGCATATCTATTACCATTGTTAAGTATTAACTTTGTACATCTTAGTTAGGCCTAATAAACTCACTGACTTGGTCACATAACTTGAGTTTGTACCTTGTAGGACTATCGTGGTCAGGAATCTAAAGGTGAGACGTGTTGGGTATTCGATGTCTCACCTCTGTTCAGGTAACATCGACCTGAAACTTACAGCTCTTTACTATATGCATACATTGCTATGTATTTTGTCCTCCTCAAACTTCGAAATTGTGGGCCCGTTAAAAACATTGTTCTCCGTACAGTTTTCTGCGTCACCTCACTGCATAGTTCTGCCCAGGAAGCAAAAAGGATCAGTTCACTACGAAACTCTAAAATAAAAGCAAAATACTGCGGATGCTGGAAATCTGAAATAAAAACAAGAAATGCTGGAAATACTCAGCAGGTCTGGCAGCATCTGTGTAGAGAGAAGCAGAGTAAACGTTTCAGGTGAGTGAGCTTTGATCAGAATATTTGCAGCACTGTCTGTTTTTATTTCAGATTTCCAGCATTCACAGTATTGTGTTTTCTGAACATAAACGGACTGCTCAGCTGCAAGTTGAAATCATTGTACAGCATTCTATTAATCGAAACGCCGGAGGGATGCAAAACAGTAAGCGATGGTGGTATAGTGGTGAGCATAGCTGCCTTCCAAGCAGTGGGCCCGGGTTCGATTCCTGGCCATCGCAATCTTAAATTGCAGGTTTACTTTATGTTGCAGTATTTTACAAACGAAAAAGTTTCAAAGCCTTGACAGAATTGAAGTTGATAAAATATTCTCATCATCCAATCAGATTCATTCTCCTGCTTGATCAGCGTCGCCCTGGAGCAAGTTTGTTTCCTTCAAGTGTTTCTCCAATTTCCTATTGAAATCATTGATTGTCTCTGCTTCCACCACACTTGCGGACAGATAGTTGCAGCAGGTATAACAAAAAGTGCTTCCTCACATTTTCCTGCATCTCTTTCCCAAGACCATCAATCTGTGTCTCCTAGTCCATGTACCATCAAATAATGGGAACAGGTTCTCCTTGTCTGACTTACCTACACCTGTATCAAATTTCCCCTCAATCCACATTGCTGTAAGGAGAACAACCACTTACTTAGATAACACAATCCAGAGCCATCTATCCAAGCTTTTCAATAACAAAAGAATAGTTGTGTTGTAAGTAGTCTAGATAGGAGCATAACATCAAGAGACTTTGATAGATCAACTGTTTGTCGCTGCCCAACGCATCAGATTTTCTGTATCACCTAAACACTGCTCACCGCTGTGTAAAGGTTAGAGTAGTTTCATGGCTTACATTTACGCAAGAACTGCAATGTCAAGGTTGGATTGTAAAGCATGATGGTCATCTTCACTGAACTACGTCAAAATGTCATGTTGAGAGTGGTGTCAGTGTGGAAGATGCACGTAGCCATAGGAAAAAAAAGGCAAGTCATGTAGCTGGAGGGGGATCCACAATGTGGGGGCGATGGACCGTGACATATTTTACGTTTGTGACAAATAAGAACAACTAAAATAATAGGTTTAATGATATGCTTTGCACGTCAATAGAGAGAAGTCTGTTTGATCTGTTGCTTGCTTTATTATGAAATTTATTTTCAGGGCTATACTTTGTTTAAACCTTTGTGTGAGATCAATGGGAGAGACACCAGCACTCCTTGCAGGGAGAGAGAAGAGTTAAAGGCAGAATTAAAGAAAAAAATGTCTGGGATCAGCAAGAATGTAACCTTTAGGATCTTTGCTAAAATAGAAAGATTCTGGAAGCATCTGTAATGTGTGTAGATTCAACTATTAACTAACTAGTGTCAAACAATGATGTCAACCTGGACCAATTAGGACACTTAGAACAATTCAAAACTAATATGGTAACATCCTTGCACCACAAAAAGGATAAAAGAAAGGGTGGTACAGGACATCGTCATCACACTTAGACAGGGGTCAACAGAAGATCGTTGGTACTTAAAAGGAGAAGATAGAATGCAGTCAAGAAAACACAGCAAGGGATGAAGAAGGAGAGAAGTCCGTGCCGCAGCAAGCACAGAAACAAGAACGGGTGTTGTGTGTTGCTGCATATCTATTACCATTGTTAAGTATTAACTTTGTAGATCTTAGTTAAGCCTAATAAACTCTCTGACTTGGTCACATAACTTGAGTTTGTACCTTGTAGGTCTATCGTGGTCAGTAATCTAAAGGTGAGACGTGTTGGGGATTCGCTGTCTCACCTCTGTTCAGGTAACATCGACCTGAAACTTACAGCTCTTTACTACATGCATACATTGCTATGTATTTTGTCCTCCTCAAACTTCGAAATTGTGGGCCCGTTAAAAACATTGTTCTCCGTACAGTTTTCTGCGTCACCTCACTGCATAGTTCTGCCCAGGAAGCAAAAAGGATCAGTTCAGTACGTAACTCTAAAATAAAAGCAAAACACTGCGGATGCTGGAAATCTGAAATAAAAACAAGAAATGCTGGAAGTACTCAGCAGGTCTGGCAGCATCTGTGTAGAGAGAAGCAGAGTTAACGTTTCAGGTGAGTGACCTTTGATCAGAATATTTGCAGCACTGTCTGTTTTTATTTCAGATTTCCAGCATTCACAGTTTTGTGTTTTTATGAACATGAACGGACTGCTCAGCTGCAAGTTGAAATCATTGTACAGCTTTCTATTAATCAAAACGCCGGAGAAATGCAGAATGGTAAGCGATGGTGGTATAGTGGTGAGCATAGCTGCCTTCCAAGCAGTTGGTCCGGGTTCGATTCCCGACCATCGCAATCCTAATTTGTGTGTTTACCTTACGTTGCAGTATTTTACTAACGAACAAGTTTCAAAGCCTTGACAGAATTGAAGTTGATGAAATATTCTCATCATCCAATCAGATTCATTCTCCTGCTTGATCAGCGTCGCCCTGGAGCAAGTTTGTTTCCTTCAAGTGTTTCTCCAATTTCCCATTGAAATCATTGAATGTCTTTGCTTCCACCACACTTGTGGACAGACAGTTGCAGCAGGTATAACAAAAAGTGCTTCCACACATTTCCCTGCATCTCTTTCCCAAATCCATCAATCTGTGTCTCCTTGTCCTTGTACCATCAAATAATGGGAACAGGTTCTCCTTGTCTAACTTACCTATACCTGTATCAAATTTCCCCTCAATCCACATTGCTGTATGGAGAACAACCACTTACTTAGATAACACAATCCAGAGCCATCTATCCAAGCTTTTCAATAACAAAAGAATAGTTGTGTTGTAAGTAGTATAGATAGGAACATAACATCAAGAGACTTTGATAGATCAACTGATTGTCTCTGCCCAACGCACCAGATTTTCTGTATCACCTGAACACTGCTCACCGCTGTGTAAAGTTTAGAGTATTTTCATGGCTTACATTTATGCAAGAACTGCAATGTCAAGGTTGGATTGTAAAGCATGACGGTCATCTTCACTGAACTACGTCAAAATGTCATGTTGAGAGGGGTGTCAATGTGGAAGATGCACGTAGCCATAGGAAAAAAAGGCAAGTCATGTAGCTGGAGGGGAATCCACAATGTGGGGGCGATGGACCGTGACATATTTTACGTTTGTGACAAATAAGAACAACTAAAATAATAGGATTAATGATATGCTTTGTGCATCAATAGATTGAAGTCTGTTTGATCTTTTGCATGCTTTATTATGAAATTTGTTTTCAGGGCTATACTTTGTGTAAACCTTTGTGTGAGAACAATGGGAGAGACACCAGCACTCCTTGCAAGGAGAGAGAAGAGATAAAGGCAGAATTAAAGAAAAAAATGTCTGGGATCAGCAAGAATGTAACCTTTAGGATCTTTGCTAAAATAGAAAGAATATGGAAGCATCTGTAATGTGTGTAGAGTCAACTATGAACTAACTAGTGTCAAACAATGATGTCAACCTGGACCAATTCGGACACTTAGAACAATTCAAAACTAATATGGTAACATCCTTGCACCACAAAAAGGATAAAAGAAAGGGTGGTTCAGGACATCGTCATCACACTTAGACAGGGGTCAACAGAAGATCTTTGGTACTTAAAAGGAGAAGATAGAATACAGTCAAGAAAACACAGCAAGGGATGAAGAAGGAGAGAAGTCCATGCCGCAGCAAGCACAGAAACAAGAATGGGTGTTGTTTGTTGCTACATATCTATTACCATTGTTAAGTATTAACTTTGTACATCTTAGTTAAGCCTAATAAACTGTCTGACTTGGTCACATAACTTGAGTTTGTACCTTGTAGGTCTATCGTGGTCAGGAATCTAAAGGTGAGACGTGTTGGGGATTCGCTGTCTCACCTCTGTTCAGGTAACATCGACCTGAAACTTGCAGCTCTTTACTATATGCATACATTGCTATGTATTTTGTCCTCCTCAAACTTCGAAATTGTGGGCCCGGTAAAAAAATTGTTCTCCGTACAGTTTTCTGCGTCACCTCATTGCATAGTTCTGCCCAGGAAGCAAAAAGGATCAGTTCACTACGTAACTCTAAAATAAAAGCAAAATACTTCGGATGCTGGAAATCTGAAATAAAAACAAGAAATGCTGGAAATACTCAGCAGGTCTGGCAGCATCTGTGTAGAGAGAAGCAGAGTTAACGTTTCAGGTGAGTGACCTTTGATCAGAATATTTGCAGCACTGTCTGTTTTTACTTCAGATTTCCAGCATTCACAGTACTGTGTTTTTTATGAACATGAACGGACTGCTCAGCTGCAAGTTGAAATCATTGTACAGCATTCTATTAATCGAAACGCCGGAGACACGCTATGCAGCAAGCGATGGTGGTATAGTGGTGCGCATAGCTGTCTTCCAAGCAGTTGGCCTGGGATCGATTACCGGCCATTGCAATCTTAAATTGCAGGTTTACTTTATGTTGCAGTATTTTGCAAACGAAAAGGTTTCAAAGCCTTGACAGAATTGAAGTTGATAAAATATTCTCATCATCCAATCAGATTCATTCTCCTGCTTGATCAGCGTCGCCCTGGAGCAAGTTTGTTTCCTTCAAGTGTTTCTACAATTTCCTATTGAAATCGTTGATTGACTCTGCTTCCACCACACTTGTGGACAGACAGTTGCAGCAGGTATAACAAAAAGTGCTTCCTCACATTTCCCTGCATCTCTTTCCCAAAACCATCAATCTGTGTCTCCTAGTCCATGTACCATCAAATAATGGGAACAGGTTCTCCTTGTCTGACTTACCTACACCTGTATCAAATTTCCCCTCAATCCACATTGCTGGAAGTAGAACAACCACTTACTTAGATAACACAATCCAGAGCCATCTATCCAAGCTTTTCAATAACAAAAGAATTGTTGTGTTGTAAGTAGTATAGATAGGAGCATAACATCAAGAGACTTTGATAGTTCATCTGATTGTCTCTGCCCAACGCACCAGATTTTCTGTATCACCTGAACACTGCTCACCGCTGAGTAAAGTTTAGAGTATTTTCATGGCTTACATTTATGCAAGAACTGCAATGTCAAGGTTGGATTGTAAAGCATGACGGTCATCTTCACTGAACTACGTCAAAATGTCATGTTGAGAGTGGTGTCAGTGTGGAAGATGCACGTAGCCGTAGGAAGAAAAAGGCAAGTCATGTAGCTGGAGGGGGATCCACAATGTGGGGGCGATGGACCGTGACATATTTTACGTTTGTGACAAATATGAACAACTAAAATCATAGGATTAATGATGTGCTTTGTACATCAATATATTGAAGTCTGTTTGATCTGTTGCTTGCTTTCTCATGAAATTTGTTTTCAAGGCTATACTTTGTTTAAACCTTTGTGTGAGAACAATGGGAGAGACACCAGCACTCCCTGCAGGGAGAGAGAAGAGACAAAGGCAGAATTAAAGAAAAAAATGTCTGGGATCAGCAAGAATGTAACCTTTAGGATCTTTGCTAAAATAGAAAGAATCGGGAAGCATCTGTAATGTGTGTAGATTCAACTATTAACTAACTAGTGTCAAACAATGATGTCAACCTGGACCAATTAGGACACTTAGAACAATTCAAAACTAATATGGTAACATCCTTGCACCACAAAAAGGATAAAAGAAAGGGTGGTACAGGACATCGTCATCACACTTAGACAGGGGTCAACAGAAGATCGTTGGTACTTAAAAGGAGAAGATAGAATACAGTCAAGAAAACACAGCAAGGGATGAAGAAGGAGAGAAGTCCGTGCCGCAGCAAGCACAGAAACAAGAACGGGTGTTGTGTGTTGCTGCATATCTATTACCATTGTTAAGTATTAACTTTGTACATCTTAGTTAGGCCTAATAAACTCACTGACTTGGTCACATAACTTGAGTTTGTACCTTGTAGGACTATCGTGGTCAGGAATCTAAAGGTGAGACGTGTTGGGTATACGATGTCTCACCTCTGTTCAGGTAACATCGACCTGAAACTTACAGCTCTTTACTATATGCATACATTGCTATGTATTTTGTCCTCCTCAAACTTCGAAATTGTGGGCCCGTTAAAAACATTGTTCTCCGTACAGTTTTCTGCGTCACCTCACTGCATAGTTCTGCCCAGGAAGCAAAAAGGATCAGTTCACTACGAAACTCTAAAATAAAAGCAAAATACTGCGGATGCTGGAAATCTGAAATAAAAACAAGAAATGCTGGAAATACTCAGCAGGTCTGGCAGCATCTGTGTAGAGAGAAGCAGAGTAAACGTTTCAGGTGAGTGAGCTTTGATCAGAATATTTGCAGCACTGTCTGTTTTTATTTCAGATTTCCAGCATTCACAGTATTGTGTTTTCTGAACATAAACGGACTGCTCAGCTGCAAGTTGAAATCATTGTACAGCATTCTATTAATCGAAACGCCGGAGGGATGCAAAACAGTAAGCGATGGTGGTATAGTGGTGAGCGTAGCTGCCTTCCAAGCAGTGGGCCCGGGTTCGATTCCTGGCCATCGCAATCTTAAATTGCAGGTTTACTTTATGTTGCAGTATTTTACAAACGAAAAAGTTTCAAAGCCTTGACAGAATTGAAGTTGATAAAATATTCTCATCATCCAATCAGATTCATTCTCCTGCTTGATCAGCGTCGCCCTGGAGCAAGTTTGTTTCCTTCAAGTGTTTCTCCAATTTCCTATTGAAATCATTGATTGTCTCTGCTTCCACCACACTTGCGGACAGATAGTTGCAGCAGGTATAACAAAAAGTGCTTCCTCACATTTCCCTGCATCTCTTTCCCAAGACCATCAATCTGTGTCTCCTAGTCCATGTACCATCAAATAATGGGAACAGGTTCTCCTTGTCTGACTTACCTACACCTGTATCAAATTTCCCCTCAATCCACATTGCTGTAAAGAGAACAACCACTTACTTAGATAACACAATCCAGAGCCATCTATCCAAGCTTTTCAATAACAAAAGAATAGTTGTGTTGTACGTAGTCTAGATAGGAGCATAACATCAAGAGACTTTGATAGATCAACTGTTTGTCGCTGCCCAACGCATCAGATTTTCTGTATCACCTGAACACTGCTCACCGCCGTGTAAAGGTTAGAGTAGTTTCATGGCTTACATTTACGCAAGAACTGCAATGTCAAGGTTGGATTGTAAAGCATGATGGTCATCTTCACTGAACTACGTCAAAATGTCATGTTGAGAGTGGTGTCAGTGTGGAAGATGCACGTAGCCATAGGAAAAAAACGGCAAGTCATGTAGCTGGAGGGGGATCCACAATGTGGGGGCGATGGACCGTGACATATTTTACGTTTGTGACAAATAAGAACAACTAAAATAATAGGATTAATGATATGCTTTGCACGTCAATAGAGAGAAGTCTGTTTGATCTGTTGCTTGCTTTATTATGAAATTTATTTTCAGGGCTATACTTTGTTTAAACCTTTGTGTGAGAACAATGGGAGAGACACCAGCACTCCTTGCAGGGAGAGAGAAGAGATAAAGGCAGAATTAAAGAAACAAATGTCTGGGATCAGCAAGAATGTAACCTTTAGGATCTTTGCTAAAATAGAAAGAATCTGGAAGCATCTGTAATGTGTGTAGATTCAACTATTAACTAACTAGTGTCAAACAATGATGTCAACCTGGACCAATTAGGACACTTAGAACAATTCAAAACTAATATGGTAACATCCTTGCACCACAAAAAGGATAAAAGAAAGGGTGGTACAGGACATCGTCATCACACTTAGACAGGGGTCAACAGAAGATCGTTGGTACTTAAAAGGAGAAGATAGAATGCAGTCAAGAAAACACAGCAAGGGATGAAGAAGGAGAGAAGTCCGTGCCGCAGCAAGCACAGAAACAAGAACGGGTGTTGTGTGTTGCTGCATATCTATTACCATTGTTAAGTATTAACTTTGTAGATCTTAGTTAAGCCTAATAAACTCTCTGACTTGGTCACATAACTTGAGTTTGTACCTTGTAGGTCTATCGTGGTCAGTAATCTAAAGGTGAGACGTGTTGGGGATTCGCTGTCTCACCTCTGTTCAGGTAACATCGACCTGAAACTTACAGCTCTTTACTACATGCATACATTGCTATGTATTTTGTCCTCCTCAAACTTCGAAATTGTGGGCCCGTTAAAAACATTGTTCTCCGTACAGTTTTCTGCGTCACCTCACTGCATAGTTCTGCCCAGGAAGCAAAAATGATCAGTTCAGTACGTAACTCTAAAATAAAAGCAAAACACTGCGGATGCTGGAAATCTGAAATAAAAACAAGAAATGCTGGAAGTACTCAGCAGGTCTGGCAGCATCTGTGTAGAGAGAAGCAGAGTTAACGTTTCAGGTGAGTGACCTTTGATCAGAATATTTGCAGCACTGTCTGTTTTTATTTCAGATTTCCAGCATTCACAGTTTTGTGTTTTTATGAACATGAACGGACTGCTCAGCTGCAAGTTGAAATCATTGTACAGCTTTCTATTAATCAAAACGCCGGAGAAATGCAGAATAGTAAGCGATGGTGGTATAGTGGTGAGCATAGCTGCCTTCCAAGCAGTTGGTCCGGGTTCGATTCCCGACCATCGCAATCCTAATTTGTGTGTTTACCTTACGTTGCAGTATTTTACTAACGAACATGTTTCAAAGCCTTGACAGAATTGAAGTTGATGAAATATTCTCATCATCCAATCAGATTCATTCTCCTGCTTGATCAGCGTCGCCCTGGAGCAAGTTTGTTTCCTTCAAGTGTTTCTCCAATTTCCCATTGAAATCATTGAATGTCTTTGCTTCCACCACACTTGTGGACAGACAGTTGCAGCAGGTATAACAAAAAGTGCTTCCTCACATTTCCCTGCATCTCTTTCCCAAATCCATCAATCTGTGTCTCCTTGTCCTTGTACCATCAAATAATGGGAACAGGTTCTCCTTGTCTAACTTACCTATACCTGTATCAAATTTCCCCTCAATCCACATTGCTGTATGGAGAACAACCACTTACTTAGATAACACAATCCAGAGCCATCTATCCAAGCTTTTCAATAACAAAAGAATAGTTGTGTTGTAAGTAGTATAGATAGGAACATAACATCAAGAGACTTTGATAGATCAACTGATTGTCTCTGCCCAACGCACCAGATTTTCTGTATCACCTGAACACTGCTCACCGCTGTGTAAAGTTTAGAGTATTTTCATGGCTTACATTTATGCAAGAACTGCAATGTCAAGGTTGGATTGTAAAGCATGACGGTCATCTTCACTGAACTACGTCAAAATGTCATGTTGAGAGGGGTGTCAATGTGGAAGATGCACGTAGCCATAGGAAAAAAAGGCAAGTCATGTAGCTGGAGGGGAATCCACAATGTGGGGGCGATGGACCGTGACATATTTTACGTTTGTGACAAATAAGAACAACTAAAATAATAGGATTAATGATATGCTTTGTGCATCAATAGATTGAAGTCTGTTTGATCTTTTGCATGCTTCATTATGAAATTTGTTTTCAAGGCTATACTTTGTGTAAACCTTTGTGTGAGAACAATGGGAGAGACACCAGCACTCCCTGCAGGGAGAGAGAAGAGACAAAGGCAGAATTAAAGAAAAAAATGTCTGGGATCAGCAAGAATGTAACCTTTAGGATCTTTGCTAAAATAGAAAGAATATGGAAGCATCTGTAATGTGTGTAGATTCAACTATTAACTAACTAGTGTCAAACAATGATGTCAACCTGGACCAATTAGGACACTTAGAACAATTCAAAACTAATATGGTAACATCCTTGCACCACAAAAAGGATAAAAGAAAGGGTGGTACAGGACATCGTCATCACACTTAGACAGGGGTCAACAGAAGATCGTTGGTACTTAAAAGGAGAAGATAGAATGCAGTCAAGAAAACACAGCAAGGGATGAAGAAGGAGAGAAGTCCGTGCCGCAGCAAGCACAGAAACAAGAACGGGTGTTGTGTGTTGCTGCATATCTATTACCATTGTTAAGTATTAACTTTGTAGATCTTAGTTAAGCCTAATAAACTCTCTGACTTGGTCACATAACTTGAGTTTGTACCTTGTAGGTCTATCGTGGTCAGTAATCTAAAGGTGAGACGTGTTGGGGATTCGCTGTCTCACCTCTGTTCAGGTAACATCGACCTGAAACTTACAGCTCTTTACTACATGCATACATTGCTATGTATTTTGTCCTCCTCAAACTTCGAAATTGTGGGCCCGTTAAAAACATTGTTCTCCGTACAGTTTTCTGCGTCACCTCACTGCATAGTTCTGCCCAGGAAGCAAAAATGATCAGTTCAGTACGTAACTCTAAAATAAAAGCAAAACACTGCGGATGCTGGAAATCTGAAATAAAAACAAGAAATGCTGGAAGTACTCAGCAGGTCTGGCAGCATCTGTGTAGAGAGAAGCAGAGTTAACGTTTCAGGTGAGTGACTTTTGATCAGAATATTTGCAGCACTGTCTGTTTTTATTTCAGATTTCCAGCATTCACAGTTTTGTGTTTTTATGAACATGAACGGACTGCTCAGCTGCAAGTTGAAATCATTGTACAGCTTTCTATTAATCAAAACGCCGGAGAAATGCGGAATAGTAAGCGATGGTGGTATAGTGGTGAGCATAGCTGCCTTCCAAGCAGTTGGTCCGGGTTCGATTCCCGACCATCGCAATCCTAATTTGTGTGTTTACCTTACGTTGCAGTATTTTACTAACGAACATGTTTCAAAGCCTTGACAGAATTGAAGTTGATGAAATATTCTCATCATCCAATCAGATTCATTCTCCTGCTTGATCAGCGTCGCCCTGGAGCAAGTTTGTTTCCTTCAAGTGTTTCTCCAATTTCCCATTGAAATCATTGAATGTCTTTGCTTCCACCACACTTGTGGACAGACAGTTGCAGCAGGTATAACAAAAAGTGCTTCCTCACATTTCCCTGCATCTCTTTCCCAAATCCATCAATCTGTGTCTCCTTGTCCTTGTACCATCAAATAATGGGAACAGGTTCTCCTTGTCTAACTTACCTATACCTGTATCAAATTTCCCCTCAATCCACATTGCTGTATGGAGAACAACCACTTACTTAGATAACACAATCCAGAGCCATCTATCCAAGCTTTTCAATAACAAAAGAATAGTTGTGTTGTAAGTAGTATAGATAGGAACATAACATCAAGAGACTTTGATAGATCAACTGATTGTCTCTGCCCAACGCACCAGATTTTCTGTATCACCTGAACACTGCTCACCGCTGTGTAAAGTTTAGAGTATTTTCATGGCTTACATTTATGCAAGAACTGCAATGTCAAGGTTGGATTGTAAAGCATGACGGTCATCTTCACTGAACTACGTCAAAATGTCATGTTGAGAGGGGTGTCAATGTGGAAGATGCACGTAGCCATAGGAAAAAAAGGCAAGTCATGTAGCTGGAGGGGAATCCACAATGTGGGGGCGATGGACCGTGACATATTTTACGTTTGTGACAAATAAGAACAACTAAAATAATAGGATTAATGATATGCTTTGTGCATCAATAGATTGAAGTCTGTTTGATCTTTTGCATGCTTCATTATGAAATTTGTTTTCAAGGCTATACTTTGTGTAAACCTTTGTGTGAGAACAATGGGAGAGACACCAGCACTCCCTGCAGGGAGAGAGAAGAGACAAAGGCAGAATTAAAGAAAAAAATGTCTGGGATCAGCAAGAATGTAACCTTTAGGATCTTTGCTAAAATAGAAAGAATATGGAAGCATCTGTAATGTGTGTAGATTCAACTATTAACTAACTAGTGTCAAACAATGATGTCAACCTGGACCAATTAGGACACTTAGAACAATTCAAAACTAATATGGTAACATCCTTGCACCACAAAAAGGATAAAAGAAAGGGTGGTACAGGACATCGTCATCACACTTAGACAGGGGTCAACAGAAGATCGTTGGTACTTAAAAGGAGAAGATAGAATGCAGTCAAGAAAACACAGCAAGGGATGAAGAAGGAGAGAAGTCCGTGCCGCAGCAAGCACAGAAACAAGAACGGGTGTTGTGTGTTGCTGCATATCTATTACCATTGTTAAGTATTAACTTTGTAGATCTTAGTTAAGCCTAATAAACTCTCTGACTTGGTCACATAACTTGAGTTTGTACCTTGTAGGTCTATCGTGGTCAGTAATCTAAAGGTGAGACGTGTTGGGGATTCGCTGTCTCACCTCTGTTCAGGTAACATCGACCTGAAACTTACAGCTCTTTACTACATGCATACATTGCTATGTATTTTGTCCTCCTCAAACTTCGAAATTGTGGGCCCGTTAAAAACATTGTTCTCCGTACAGTTTTCTGCGTCACCTCACTGCATAGTTCTGCCCAGGAAGCAAAAATGATCAGTTCAGTACGTAACTCTAAAATAAAAGCAAAACACTGCGGATGCTGGAAATCTGAAATAAAAACAAGAAATGCTGGAAGTACTCAGCAGGTCTGGCAGCATCTGTGTAGAGAGAAGCAGAGTTAACGTTTCAGGTGAGTGACTTTTGATCAGAATATTTGCAGCACTGTCTGTTTTTATTTCAGATTTCCAGCATTCACAGTTTTGTGTTTTTATGAACATGAACGGACTGCTCAGCTGCAAGTTGAAATCATTGTACAGCTTTCTATTAATCAAAACGCCGGAGAAATGCGGAATAGTAAGCGATGGTGGTATAGTGGTGAGCATAGCTGCCTTCCAAGCAGTTGGTCCGGGTTCGATTCCCGACCATCGCAATCCTAATTTGTGTGTTTACCTTACGTTGCAGTATTTTACT